>NW_024525712.1:1816866-2310572 GCF_017590135.1 Pyrgilauda ruficollis
CGGGGGGGGGGGGGCCCGCCGCTTCGCCCCTCCCGCCCGCGGTGCGTGCGGCGCGGCACGAGCGCTCCCGCCAACCGCCGCCGCCCGCGTGCGCGGGGAGCGCCGCCGCTCCCCCGGCAATTCCCGGCGCTTCCCGGCAATTCCCGCCGCCAGCTGTCCCGTTTGGGGGAAGCGCCCCTGGTCCCGCAGCTTCCCGGCACCCGCCGCCAGTTTTGCCGTCCAGGTCCTGCCTGCCGCATACGATGGGGAAGGGGTCGGGTGCATTGCTTTGCCTGATTAAGGATTTGGGATCACAAAGAGCCCTAAACCCCCTCCCAAAGTCCATGGAGGCTCAGTGTTATGGATCACTGGATCCGTTGGTGTTGGAAGGCCTCTCCTGAGCCAGCCCAGAATGTAGCTCTTAAAAGCCTTCAAGTCACAACATAAATGCGATTAAAAAATGTGTGTTCTTCGGCTTTTCCTGTCCCCAGCCCTTGTTTTCATTTTCCAGTGGCAGCCGAAGTGTGCTGGCCCTGTGACTCCCAGCAGGATTTGTGCTTGCACCGAGCAGCACCAAGAGCACAGCTAGGGCCGCTCTGCATCTGGGATGGGACAGGAAGGACCTGGATCCCAGGAAGGGTCAGACCTGTGTCCCCAGGGACAGGACAGACGTGGGTCCTGCAGGCCTCCAATGGATTGTGCTTTGCCAGCACAATCCCAATGCACCCTGCCCCTTCTCTTATGCCTCCTTGACACAGAACGAGGGCAGCAAAAAGCATTTTATGCTGCTGAATTATCTCTATTTGTACCTTCTCTGGTTTCTCAAGACATTACATCCTCAAGTGTCCCCCCAGAGAATCATCTTGAATCTCTGGGCACCTTTTGCTCTCAGCTTCATTTCGCCGCTGGGGTTTATTTTTTCCATTCCAGCTGTTCCAAATCCCCGTCCCTCCCTGCTGTCCACGCAGTTTCTAAAGCTTCAGCGCATGTGCTCATCCCTGCTCTCCATTACTGCACCTTTCAGCTTTCCCAGCACCAGCCCATCCCAGCCCATCACACAGCAAGCTAAAAGGGTCTCTTTGTGCAGTGTGTAGGTCACCAGCAGCTTTCTCTCCGTATTTGCATGAGACTTGCTGTGCTGGAGCCCTGGCCTCTGCCCTGGGATGGTAAGGAAAATGCTGATAATTCAAACTGCAAATCCAGTTCTAACATTAAAGAGTTTTGTTCGCAGAAGGGAATCAGTTGTGTGACAGAGAATGAAAAAAGTTTGTGAAAATGCCATGGGTGACTATAAGCACAGTTGAGGCGGCACAGTAGGGACATGGGGCCAGTGCCTCTCAATTGCATGGATCCTTTTCAAGAAAAACCTTTAGGGAATTGTAAAACTAGGAAAATACTGTTCTGTTTTGCATGTTTTCCAGTTCTGCTGTAGCTGGGAAGTGACTTGTGTTTTTCTCCTTGCTGCCTGTTGTAACACATGCAGTTCCTGCTCAAAGCACAGCCTTAGCCACTGACAGCAGAGACTTTTAGCTGAGTAATAGCATCTGAAGGCAGCACAGAGCCTCGCCAGGGAACAAGCAGTCACAGGGAAGTAGAGTGGAATCATTTCTCCTGACTCCCAACAGGGTGTTTCCCATGTCACACACCACAGACTCTGCCTACATGTTCCAAGTTCCCCAGGAGTCCCCGCTACAGCTCGTGGATGCAAGACCAGTTAAAAGAAGTGATGTTACAGGTCTGTACTCCGACTTGTGCCACAGGGAAAACGCGTTTGATTATGTTTGCCTTGCTGAGCTAAAAATGGCAACTAAAGTTTTTAAAATAAATCCGTGGAACTCTCACCAAAGTCACCTAGTTTGCCTTTCTCTGCTGCTGCCAGCTGAGGCAGCGTTAGATGAGGAAGGAGCACCTTCATCCTCACGTCGAATATCAGGGTCTGAACCCCACAGAGCCTGAGCCCCCAGCCCTGGCAGCCTTAGAGCTTCTCCCTTTCTCCCGATTCCTACTTCTCCCTGCTTTCTTTCCCTTCCCAAGGCTGCATCAAGGTGAATAATAAAGCAGTTAACATTATCCTGCTTCTTTGTACTTGTGCCTACACCCACTGATTTCCCCATGGGTTTCGCCCAGCAGCACAGCTTCCCGAGCAGCGCACAAGCGAGATCCTTGGGATCATCCATGCTGGCTGCAGTTTCCCTCCTTGGAGGTACCAGCCTGGAACAAAGGCCAGGTATCCTCAGTACTCCATTCCAAAGAGCTCAGAGCAGCCTAGCCCTGCCGGTGACAGTGGGATGCCGGTGTCCCTGCCCGGCTGTGGCAAGGTGGTCTCCTCCCAGCAGAGCCATCCTGCACCAGCCCCCTCCCTCCAGCGCTGCTGCTGCTCCAGTATTCTCTGGATCGGGCTCTCCGAGGACCGTGTGGTTTTATAAAGGCCTGTTTAACTCAGATTTAACTGGCAAACACTTCAGAGAAAAGCTTTCTTTGTGGCAGATACACAATGCCTTTGTTCCGAGATAGGAAGGAGCAGATGTAAGTGGCTGCAGTGGAGGGTTGAGAAGGCTCTGCTCTGGTTATCTTATCCTTTTGGCTGGGATGACAAGAAAGAATCAAACATCCTGTGTGAGTAGCAGGAAAAATAATTAATACTGGAGGCTGAAAACAACAAAAGGTCATGCAGGCAGCTCTCCCCCATTCCCTTTTTGTAGCTAATTATGCCATAAACCATTCAAAAGAGACTGAATGGAGAATATTATGGGCTCAGACAGTTTTCCTAATATTTACCAGCAGTTAAAAATAGACCAAAGCAGTTGTCTGGGGTGCAGCTCTACTGTTACTGCATTTTGGCAGCAGCATCTGGTCTGGCTGCATACAGCAGTAGGCTACTGTAGCAAGCACACAGCGCCTAGAAAATGGCTAAATAAATATAGATCTCTGTCTAAATAAATATAGATAACTACAATCAGAGCTCCCGTGCAGGGGCCGTGAGAAGATCCATGGGAAGAAGTGAAACACTGCAATAGGATGCATGTGGTGAGACGTGCAAGGATGCATCTCTGTCCCCTCTCCCTCCCCTCTTGTGAAGGACAGAGCAGTCGGAGCTGTCACAACCCCGGATTGTCCCAAGGCACGCTTGCTGGGCAGACAGCAGCAGGCAGAGGAGAAATGCCCCAGCCGGGGGGAGCTCAGGAGCTCTGCCGGGTGGTGTCTGTCACCAGCGATGGAAACGCTGCAGCAGCCCTGGCCAAGGGCAGGAGCAGGACAAGGAGCAGAGGGATTCACCCAGGGGAGCAGCAGAGATACAGAAGGTATTTATAGTCAGAGTTATATACAGCGTATCTCTGAGAAACAGTGGGGGGAAAGGGGTTTGAGGGATAACTATGAAGAACAGAGATGGCAAGAAAAAGAGAATAAAAGATAGCAGGCAGACCAACAAGGAATATTTCTGGGTAGAATAATTTCCGCATGTAGAAGTGATGATAAATCCACGGGCTTTTACAAAGCCTGGCCCAGCTGACATGGAGTGCGTGCCGGGCCTTTGGGAGCTGCGGGGCCAGCGGGTCCCGCCGGGCTGCGGGACAGGGACATGGAGCCCAGGAAGGGACACGGAGCCCGCGGAGCCAGGGCAGGGACACGGAGCCCGGACAGGGACACGGAGCCCGCGGAGCCAGGGCAGCGAGCCGAGCCGAGCCGAGCCGGGCCGAGCCGGGCCGGGCTGTCCCCAGCGCTGCGGGCGGCCGCTGCCGAGGGTTCAGCTGGGCTGTGCCGGGGGTCGGACGGCACCCAGGCCGACGTGCCTGCCCGCAGGGACAGCAGCCCTGCCCAAGGGGACACAAGCACCGCCCTCACCGCTGGCCCCCACTGCTTTCAGGCAAAAGTCAAATTCTCCCTGGCCTGCATCTCCCGTACTGGCTTTCAAAGCAGACTGAGCTTCTGGCGCCTGGGTAAGCACCCAAGGAGTGGGGAAGCAGCCAGCACAGCGTAAGGAAACGTGGCCAGGGTACAACAAAAGGAAAGGCTTTAAGAGAAGAGCCACAAAAACTGTTTCCCGCTGTATTTTAGACCCAGTGTGCTGATAGAGTAAACACACGCTGCCATTTTTTTTTCATCACTCCCAAAAATATGTTTCTACACAAAAAAAAAAACATTAACTGTATCAAAGACTTCATGAGCCCTGGCAGCACTACAGGGAGACATCACCTCTCACACAGATTTGTTTTGAGTATGTGAAACACAGTGTTTACTGAACTAAAAGAATCCAGTCCACAAATGTTGATTACAGGTGTGGACTGTCCACAGGTCCGCTGTAATAGAAATAAAAAAGTAAGTGACAGTGATAAGTGTGACATTCTAGTGCACCATCTGCTTGCTTGAGTGCACCATCTGGTTTTTCTACTGCTGCTGCTATTTGTGCCCTGATCTTATTTTAGTGGCACCAGGAGATGGATTCAAAAACCAGCAAAAATTAAACTTACATGCTATTTATTTATTTAATTGTTCTTATTGCTTAAAAGGATGTCTTCATTGTTTTCGCTGTTCCCTTGACCTCAGCATTACTGTTAGCTAAGCCTACACATATTTTCTGACGCACAGAATATTAAAGCATTAGCAGTGCTGATGGATGTTCCCCTCTTTTGGTCATCTCAGGACTTGCTGGGGCAGGTATCAAGCCTATATGCAAACATGTGTTTCATCCTGAGTTGTCTTAACAGCCCTGCAGTGTTTTCCAGCAGCACTCGGGTGCTGGAAGACATCCTGTGTGACCAGAGACTGACTTCAGGACCACTGCAGATTGTTCCTAGGGGTAGGGATTGGCACCACAGTGGCCTGGCATTGGCCGTGGCTCCCCAGTACCAGCACTGGCATCTGCCCTGGCTCATTGTCCACGGGCACCCAAGTGTTGTGCAGCACCACGTACAGAACGGAGCCAAGCCCCAGGGAGGGCTCTGGTGCTGCTGGGGATGTGGTTGCTAACCCGTCAGCAGGTTCATGAATAAACTCCTCACCAGCCACTCTGGCTACACCATCACCTTCTTCCAGTTTCCATGGACTGCCCTGTGCCCACTCCCATCTCTGCTCCTGGTTGCAGGCTCTGCATCCTGCTCGCCTGACACCTTCCTTTGCCTCCCCAAACACTGCCAGTGCGCAGAACAGCTGCGCTCTTACAGACACGCTGTCTCCAGCTGAGCCAGCCCCTGCTCCCTCATGGGTGACGGGGTTTCTGTTTCCCTCTCCAATGCCACATTTGTCTCACTGGGTGTCGCAGTGCCAAATGCTGGGGGCCAGAGAAAAGCTGCAGCTGGCAGGACAGACACCAAATCCAGGGACAAGGACACGTCCCTGGAAATGACAGCCAAAGCAAAGGAGGGCATGAGCTGAGGAGATTGCTTGTAAGGGTAATTCCCCCCTACCAGTACTTGCACTCAAACTATGCTATCAATGATTTTATACCCTAAGCAACCTCCTACATAAAATGCTGAATTAACTGTATATTGAAGGACACAGTCAAGTATAGGTTTTACTGCCGAAAAACACATTTGTCATTAATAGTTAAATAAATTAAAAAACCACCTTCCAAGCTGTTTTGGGGGAAAACATCAGTGGCAATTGAGTTGTTTAATAGTTTAAATCCCTGTTCTAATGTCTGAAGTGAGGTATCTCGTCCCAACCCAATGGTCACATCCCATCCCTGCCCCAGCTGAGGAGTTGGAAAACTGCAATTCCTGTTGTTGTGATACTTCCTTGGCAGCACTGCTAGTCATACATGACTCAGTCAGCTCCATCCACTCTCTCAGCTGCAGAACAGACCCTGCCTGTTGTTTGGATCAAGTATCCAGGCAGCTTGATGCTTTTTCTCATAACTAGTGCTTGCCTGGACTTACTCGCTGCAACTCCCCTTGCGCAGAGGAGATCCTGATACCTCCCTTCAAAAGCACTTTCCCACTTAGTTTTACACTATTTACTTAAAAAGGACAAGGACTCCCAATTTTTTCCCCAGCATGGGTAAATCCTTACATCAGCTTTGGGTGTGCACTTCCCCTTCACTACTGCACTGCTTCAGGATGTTAAGAGGTACAAGATGACTAATGTGAAATAAATTCAGGCTCCAATTCTGTGCTGCAGTTCTTCTGGTGCATAGCTGTGCTATTTTCCCTTCCTGAGTGCAGGCAGTACTGTTTGCACTCAGTTGGTTTCCCCTTGGGCATCCTTCCACAGTGCCAGCAGAGCATTGAGCCAGCACCACATCTTGCAGTGCTTTTCCAAGGGCTGGGTGTTGTCCAGGGATGACCCCAGCTGCACACCCCACTCTGGGCTGCTGCACTTCTCTTCCCCGTGGCTGCAGCTCGCCTGAAGCAGTCCCAAATCACCACTTCATCTCTGATCTCCCGGTATTATTTCCTCTAGGAGAGCCAGCACATACCTTCACAAGACAAAAGGCACAATCCCAAACACAGGAGGAGTTTCAGAAAATCAGGAGATACTTCACTGTGAGAGTGACCCAGTAAAGGGCTGACCAGAAAGGCTGTGGCCCCCTGTCCCTGGGGATATTGAGAAGCCCTCTGGACAGGGTGCTGGCAGCTGACTGGGGGTGGCCCTGCTTCTGTAGGACCAGGTGCCCCCAGACATCCCTTTCAACCCCAACCATGCAGAGAGCTGTGAAGAGCAGTCTGAGGCTGAGCATTCACACCTCACAGTTCTGCTGGATGGGAAAGGCCCTGGATTGGGGAAAAACATTGCTTTTACCCCAAAACCTTCCCTACACACCCAGTAACTTCCAGCCTCACAGTCAAGCTGAGCCCTGGCCACAGCTCCTTGTGCTCCACAAGCACCACCCCTTCCTTTTCTCCTGAGCGACTGACCAAGTAAGCTGAGCTGTGAACACTCTGCCTGAAAACCTTAACCCGATGGTTTGGGCTTCCATTCAGTGCCAAACACACATCTGCCCGCCTGGCAGCTTATTTTGTGCCCCAGCTCAGGTCAAGTCCTCCTCCCTTCATCAGGGCATGAAATCCCAGTGCTGCTGGTCCCTGCTGGCCAGATTTCCACCTGCTATCCCTGCACTTTATGGCATTCACACGCTCTGTCACGCTGGATTACATCTGCCTGAGTGCTGTCGTCAGGGAGCTCAAATATGGTTCATAAAAGCCTCAAGATGCACCTTTAGAGCAAAGTAACAGCAGGGTAATGGGTAGATGTAATGCAGTGTGAAAAAAACCTTGAGGATCAGAGAGAGAGGGTTTTCAAAGCAGGGTGATGGGGGGAAATTCCTCCAAGAAATTAAATATTGCACAATTTGATGGTGTTGAAGAGCATCATTAACGCCCAGCACTTAGGAGCTGAAAAATGGACCTAAAGAAAAAGAAAAAGCATGAAGGAGAGTGATTTAGGGTCAAAATCATCATCTTCATTTTTCTTTCTCTTGCAGTATCTTTGAAATTTTCTTTTCAGTCCTGGAGGAGGGCTCAAAATTTTCTTTTGAAAAAAACACTGGAAGTCAGAGTGGGGCCTTGGGGGTGCTGCTGGCCATTGTTGTGGTCTCTTGCCCTGCAGCATGCTCAGAGGAGCAGGGACAAGCTGTGCCTCTGCAGAGACGAGGTGGATTTGGGCCCTTCTCTCGCCAGAACCCTCGCCCCTGCTGAGGCTGGGCAGCCCAAGGCATGGCAGCAGCCCCACAGGCAGAGCTCAGCTGGCCCCAGGGCTGGGCTGGGGTCACTGGCAGGCAAAGCTCTGGACAGGACTGCCATGAGGAGCCAGCTCATTTGGGAACAGCCACGTAGCACGGCAGGGGGTGATTCAGGCAGCAATGGATTTTTTTTTAGCTTGCCATCTCTGATTTTATAACTGTCTCCTTTTGTCTCAGGCATTACCCTGACCTGAGGCTGTGTAGACAGCAAGTCTCAACCAGCCTCTTTGCCTGCAGCCTGGGCTCTTTTTTAAGCACGCAAAGCAGAGACAAGTGGGAGGGCAAGGGCTGGTTTAGGGCCCTTTAGGATATCCACAAGATGGGGGATCCAGCACTGCTGCTCCCCAAAAATGCTTGGTCAGCACTGGCTGACAGGCTCAAAGCATTTCAAGTGAGAAGAAGCTGTGGGAACACCACCTGCAAAGCTGACCACTGTGTGATTGCTTTTCCTTTATTTGCTTATTAATAGCCTGTGTAATTATTTAGGAAAAAAAAAAATCAAGCAAGCCTTATCATGACAAGATTAGAAGCATCATCAAACCAAGCACTGGCAACAACCCCTCCCTATGCCACTGGCACTGCTGCCTGGCAGAGCCAGTGCCAATCCCTGCACTCCTGTGCCCTTATCCCAGACAGCTGCCACCCCCTGAGCAGGGCCCAGCATTGCTCCCAGTGGTCCCTGCAGACAGCAGCTGCTCCAGCCCTGTCACCCCAGGCCAGGACTGGGCTCTGGACAACGTTCTGGTGGCTGGAGCAGGCACGTTGGTTCAATCCACACTCCTGAGCAGTGGCAGCAGGACAGCGCCCTGCTCAACCCAAACCAGCAA
Organism: Pyrgilauda ruficollis; assembly: GCF_017590135.1. Lineage (NCBI taxonomy): Eukaryota > Metazoa > Chordata > Aves > Passeriformes > Passeridae > Pyrgilauda > Pyrgilauda ruficollis. The sequence goes on from NW_024525712.1 coordinate 1,825,351, forward strand.
GCTCAGAAGTTGGAAGAGCAGATCCAACAGGTTGGCAGGGCCAGCACTGCCTGGCTGGGGCTCCATCCAGCTCTCCTCTCCTGCTGGACACTGAGGAATTTCCCTGGTGCTGAGCAACCACAGGACTCCATTCACTTTTCCCCATGTCACTTCACCCTCTCCAAATTTCACTCCAATTTCCACTAACTTTTTCAGCCTGGTGGCAGCAGTCACCTGCACAGCATGCTCCACCATCCCTCACTGCCATAATCCCTGAGCCCAGGGCTGTCCCTCCTTCAGCTATCAAATTCCCAAGACGCCCAAACACTTTTCCACTGCCTTCCCCCTCATCAGAGCTGCTGCCAGGCTTTCCTCTGCCTGCTGCATGCTTCCCAAACTGCAGTGGTGGTGTGGCTGCAGGCCAGCTCTGGGCTCTGCAGCAGGGACACACAAACTCAGCGCTGTTGACACTGGTCACCAGCTGCCATCGGCACACGCGTCTGCAGCCTGCAGGGAGGCCGTGCTGGAGGCATGACAAAATAAATCCTGCTTGAGCCAGAGGGCACAGCAGCCATCCAGAGCTGCGTGCACAGGCACACGGATGGATGGGTGTCCCAGACTGCAAGGCAAGATGTGTTCCATTTGCCATCTCTGTGGCAGTTGTCTTCTGTTAGGTGGGCAGTTTTCCTTATCTCTTCCACACCCGCTCCTCCCTCCAGGGGGGATATCTGCTGATAACAGGCTGTTGAATGTCACTGCATGACTGATAAGAACTACAGCATCCCACTGTGAGATGCTCCGCCCAGAGGGAAGCCAAGCATTCCTACCTGGACAGAATCTGGAGATTCTGGAATACCAGCACAGCTTCTCCACTGGATTTCCCAGGGGAACAGCAGCTGCCTCTTCTTCCACTGGATCTTCAGAGGAAGATGACACCATTTTCTACAGGATCCCAGCTCCAGCAGAACCACACCTGACACTCCAGGAGGACTGCAGCCACAATTCCAACTGGACTGCTACCAGCACCCTGACCAACAGGGTGTCAGGTTGTGTTCTGACTCTGTCAGTGTTGTTTTAGTTTACTGCATTGTTTATTTTATCTTTTTATTTTCTTCCCTATTAAAGACCTGTTACTTCCTGCTCCCATATATTTTGCCTGAGAGCCCCTTAATTTAAAATTTATAGCAATTCGGGGGTGGGGGGGGAGGTTATATTCTCCATTTCAGGGGAGGCTCCTGCCTTCCTTAGTAGGCACCTGTCTTTCCCAACCAAGACAATGGGGCAGGGCAGCACTGCCCTGTGGGAATAAGAACCTGTGGGATGTGCCAAAAAACCCCACAACCACCTCAACCACAGCAGTTACTGACACTAGCCAAGGGGGGAAAAAGCCAAATATTCCTTCTGCAGCATTGTGAACTATGAAACATTTCCAGTGGTATGGCAGGATAGTCCAAGGACAAGCAGCTGAACAAGTTCTGAGAACTCATATCATTTATCTAGTTGAGATGTCATCTAAATATTGTCTAATATTTAGTAATTTAATTGCAATAATGGTTCCAGTGATCTAAAATACAAACCAAATAGAGGAGCATCGAAGCTCTGTGTTCTTGCAAACCCTTGTTTGACAAAGTTCCATCAAGAAGCTGGAGGCTGATGCAGAATTCAGCTTTCCCATACAAAAAGAGGTCAGATCTTAAAAGCCTAACTAAATGTTTTCACTATTAGAGCCCTGAGTCATGCCCCAGGAAGAAGCACTGAGTTCCAAGTAAGGCTCCCTACCTTGGGAGCTCAGAGCTGCATCTTTGGAGGTTCACCTTCACTTCCTCTAAACTCACTTGGATAGAAAAGGGCTGAGGGGTGTCAGGAGGAGGAAGGGAGTGCTGGCACAGACATACACACACACACACACACACACCATGTGAAGGCTGAGGAAAATGGTGGTACCACATGGCCAGAGAAGAGGGGAAGCAGCTGTTCCTCAGCCAGTGCTGCCGCAGATTCCGTGTCCTGCTGAGGTTTGCTGTGAGATGGCCACACACCGGCTGTGTGGCGTGGGGCAGAACCCTGCCCAGTGTTCCAGCAAGCACAGCCTCAGGTGGAGCTGACACAGGGCACCCCCCAGCGCTGGTGCATCCCCCAGTCATGACACTGCAGCATCTTCCTGCATCTGGGACAGACCCTGTGAGCAGAGCCTGCACAAGAACTACAAATAAATAAGGAAATAAGTAGAAGTTTTCCTGGCCTTTTCCTATCCCAGAAATCTTCTGCCACCCACGCTGCTCCCCACCCAGCCCCAGCATGTTGACACAAGCCCGGTGATTGGGAAGATGCTGGCACAGGAGCTGCTCCAGGACAGCAACTGCTGCAGGGGCTGGGAGCCAGCTACAGCAAAAGCTTGTTGAGACATTTTCTGAGAGAGAAAAAGAGGAGGTGAACACCACTCCAGATACCATGGCTCTAGGATTATCCTGGAGATGTTGGCGTGAATTTTGTTTTCAGCTTGGGCAAGTCAATGCCCACAGCTTCGCTAGTGGTCCCCCTACACACCTGATCTTACCCATGGATGTTCTGCTCTCCTGCCAAAGGAAAAGGTCCTATGGAAGCAAATGCTGCAGCTTCCCCACACACTGAACTGAACAAGGTCAGCTGGAATAAAGCAGGGAATGAAAATAGAGCTGCCATTTCTTATGTGGGAATAACAGAAAGGCTGGCACTGGGGTTTTCTTTTGCAAGGAGAAACTAGGAAACAATCACCAGGGGTTTATAGATTCCGTGTCAGAGGAAAATTGAAGGGGTAAGAGCAGATGCATTTGTTATATAGAAGACTCATCATTAGAAATGAACATATAAAATTTAATAGCTTGGTTTAAAATACATTTTCAATTAAAAAACAGCAGGCAAAACAAAAAAAATCAGTTTCATAAAACATACATGACATTGCTGCTACTGTTATAAGACCCGTGTCCCAGAATATCTTATAGTGGAAAACAATCGTCAGATTTAGTTCACATACTTCATTAAGCAGTAAAAAGAAGTAACATTCATGTCAATCTTACCTCTATGGAGATTCTAAATCTACTTCCCTGACCCTAGACCAAGTTTCCGTAATAAAACTTCCACTCTCAATAAAAATGTGTAAATATATATACGTATTCTATATATCAGTTTTTTTAAAAAATTCCCTTGCCACAGCAGAAGTATTCCCGTGACGGCCGAAGGGGAGCCCAAGCAGGAGGCTGGTGCTGGCTGGGTACGAGCCCCTGGCTGCTCTGCTGGGTGCATTCCTGCACAGGGGCAGGGGTTGGCCAAGTCTCTTCAGCACCGTGCTGCACATCAGCCTCTCCCTTCGGCCCCGAGCCCACGTGTCCTGGCCACATGCCCACAGCCACTGTGTGAGTTTGCTCAAGGAGAAGGAAGGAGGGGGGAATAGAGGGGGGAATGGAATGAACCAGCTCAGGACTGATCGAAATACAAATTCAAAAATACTGTATTTTAATAAATCATTAAAAAAGAACGGGGGGAGGGACTTCAAGTGGTCACCAAGGGAGAATCAATTACACCTGTGACAGTCCAAGGATACCTTTGCTCAGCCTGGCTCTGAAGACCTTTGATGCCAAACCACTGCCTCTATGGGCAACCTGCTCTTCTCATTAGAGAAAACTGCCTCAACACCCAGCCTGAAAGTCTGTGATTTACACCCACTACTCCCGTGCTTGCCATGGATAGGGAGGACATGTCCGTGGGTCGGGAGGCTGCTCCCATCAGTCATCCCATCTGAACATGACCCCTCACCAGCCAGACCATGCAGGCCTTCCTCCTCAGAAGCCAGGAGCTTTGGCTGAAGGACCACGGGGTCTGTGCTCCAGTGGAGGCCTTGGTGGTGCCAAGCAGAGCCAAAGTGGGGAGGTCTCCTATTTCTTTCAGGTCATTCTTCTGTTGATCAACTCAATGTGGCATTTGCCTTCCTCTTCCAAACAACACCATGACAGAGCTAAACAATAGTAGGTTACAATTTGTTAACCATTAAGCAGACTTATTAATTATTAAATAAAATCATATGCTACTTTTCCAGATTATTTCTCCAGTCTTTCCAGGTTGACCTTCAGGTCCTAGGTGAGGTATGTGCAGCTTTGCACTGTCTGAAAATGTTACAAACCTCTTTCGATACCCAGATCCTTAATTAAAGCTCTGACACCAGACCTGGTACTCACGTTCATCTGCTCACTGTGTAACTGAGGTTTTTGCCTTAATGCTGCCCTCTAAGTGCTCCTCTTTCACTTGCTAATAACCAAAGAGTGCCTTTCCTTCATAAGCACATGCACACGATGAGTAAATGGCACAGGGCAATACTCTCTGGAGGTGTCTGGCACTCCTAGCTGGGGCTCAGGATGCCTGCTGTGCCCACTGGGTCTCTCCAGCTCAGCAGCAGGTCCACAGTATGTACAGACACCAAGAATGCAAAACATACTTGGAGTCCCTACTCCCCGCTAACACTTGGCCTGCTGAGCCATTTTGGCACCTTCCTCTCTCCAAAGCCTTGCCTGTGCATTTCCAGTTGTTGGCATCCTAGGCCTTGCAAGCTGGTTCCTCTAGCCCATGGGTTCATCCAGCCTGAGCTGCTGGTGTGGGCAGCATCCAGCTGAGCCTCAAGTACACTGCTACAGAAAAAAACCCACCTTTGAGGAGACCTTCTTCCTGACCCCCAAACAGGAGACTTCAAGAGAACTGCATCTGTCCAGCTCCTCCTGTGAACCAGTTCTCAGACTTGGCCCAAATCACCTCCCAGGACAGCATCACCCAGCTGTTCAGGACTTAGTGGCAGTTCATGAGAGAAACCAGGACTTCCATTGCCTGCCTGTGCATGAGGATTTAGGAAAGAGCTGGTATCTTCTTCCTTCTACATAGGAAGATCCATGTTTAACAAGCAGGTCTCTTGTGCCTTCTATGAATGTACAAACGTGTGCTCACCTTTGGTGCATGATAATGGTTTGTCCATTTTTAAATATCTATGTTAAATATGTTTTTTCTGTATATGGCATCCTTTTAGATGGGCTTCATTGCATATATTCACGGTATATACAGAACACCATATTTTATATATATTATATATTGCTTATATGTACACATTTACAAACCTTCAAAAATATATTGCACTTATATACAATATAGCTTCATCTGATGAGAGTTCACACAGTTACTAAGGCGAGTTCTTCATAAGCAAGGCAGTTTTACATTCCCCCCAAATGACACAAGTGATTTCAACAGTCTGCCCTGGTCACAAGTAAACATTATAGACTTTTCTCCAACCTGCATGCAACTCCTACTAACATCAATTAGTAGTTTTGCAGCTCTCCCTAGCAGAAAACAGTCCAGTAAAATGGTATTAGCTGATAACAGGCTCAAACATGGTTACTAAATAGATAAATAAGACATCACCAGTGTAAAAGGCCACCTTACAGGAGATTTCCCATCCCATACCTACTAGTGGTTTATACACTAGTAAAAATATATACATGCTCTCCACTTAATTGCCAATCTTTGCTTGCCCATTTCAAGTGCAAATAAGATCATGAGCAAGAACACAAACAAAAATGTATTAAGCAAAACCACTGCTCTGCTCCCCAGAACAAGTCAAACATCTGGCTTTCTTCTGGAGGTGATTAGTGTTTTGCCCAACATACTGAATTATGGGAAAATGTTCACTTGAGACCTTTGTTTAAAATCCACAGTGATCTGTGATCTTAGATCTCAGTCAAAGTCAGCTTGTAAGATCCTCCAACCTCTTCAATCTGCAGCTGGAAGGTATCTTCATTAGAATAGTGTTTCACAATGTTATCATCCATGTTGACCAGAATTCTGGAAAAACAAAACAGAACAGGTATTTTACAGTTCTGAATGTAAAAGGCACTCTCAAACCTAAAAAGCCTGGACTATCCAAGGGTAACACAAGATCCTGCTCATCCCTCTCTGACTCATTGCTTCCCATAGCAGATCTGGCTGCTCTGACCCAACCCTGCCATCAAGGCTGGTAGCCACACTTCTCAGGGTCTGAATGGAAGGATTAAATCTGGCTCCTGGACCAGGGAGGGAGAGAGATCTTGGAACCAGCAGAGTCCTTCTGAAGCTGCAGGCACCTGGGGCTCTGAATGGGTTTGCTAGTCAGTTATGAACTATCAGCACAAAACCCTTCAGAGCTTGCAGGGAAGAAATCACCCATGCTTGGCCACTTCTTTCATTTGCCAGAAAGGTCAATACCCATGTGTTTGTGTGCACACACGCACACAAAGCTGTGCTTAGCAGTGGTTTAGATATCACAGATTTTAAGCTTTTTGCAGCTGTTCTGGTGGGGTAATTCTGCTATGAAAGCACAACCCTGGAAGGGTGTAATTTTCTGGCTAGAAGGAGAAGGGGCTGAGACACCAAACTAACAACCATTTACAGACAACAAGAAAATTACTGAGAAATTAAAAGATGAAACAAAAGCAGACAATGTTCAGAAACTCAATTACTTAAGCTACTAAATAAAAAGATTAAGTAGGGTCTCTGGGAGAAATAGACACTTCACAACTAAGTTCTCTTCAATTTAGCCCACAAAAATACAACCAGGGTTCAGTAATTATAGCCAAATGCAGATATAGTAAGTCCAGTCACCACTGGAACAATTTAACATTGGCTGGAGGAGGTTCTTCATCACTGGGAGTCTTTTAACAAACTGAACTCTTCTTCCTCTGACATGATCAACTCTGGTTCAAATAACAATTAGCTCAGAGAGGTTCAGTGACTCGTATTTTACCCAGGAAGCCAGACTACATATTTCTACAGGACCCTTCCTATAGTCTTCAGCTCTGTGGATGATGTTGAAATGTGTGTACTTGTGTGCACATAAACATAACAGCAAATGGCATTCACATATCTGCAGTGCTTGGAGGAATTATACAGCAGATCTGCCTACAGGTTTGAAAAAGGTGTTCATATTCTTAGGCAGTTACTGCGCAGGTACATACTCACCCTTTTTTACACTTTTTGAAGATTTTTCCTATTTTATCAAAAGGAACATCATACTTGTCAGATATCTAGAACAAAAGAAAGCAAGGATTGGTGAAGCAAGGAGACTGCTGTCATTGTCTTTTGCTTCCTATTTTACAGAAAGGAACAACCACAACAAAAAGCTTGCAAATGAGGACAACTCTGCCCTACAAAGGCAACACTAAATCCCAAACTATAAATCTGTAAATCTACAGATCAGAACCCCTTCTCTGCATTTAGCTAACCTCTGTGCAAAAAAATTAATAATGTTTGAATCTGGATACTCACTTCTCATACAGCAACCTCCCACCCCTACTCTCGAAAGCCCACCCACTTAAAGCCCACGCCACACCCTGACTCTTATTCTCTCTTGGCTCTCTGTTCTCTCAGCATACTGAAAACCATTTTTTAATTTAGTGCCAGAGGGATCAAGTGAAAACTAGTCATGACAGTGGCTGAAAGAAGAAAATAGAGAGAGGACCTGTGCTGCTAAGGGCATGAGGTGATCAGAAACATTCTCCTTCCCCAGCAGGGTGACATCAGTGTGGAGCCACAGCCACTGACCATGGCACTTCACTGCACAACCTCCACAAAGTCGTGATGTCAGTAACCTAAGCCTGGTTTACTCTGGCAAACTGCTCTATCACACCGACAGTAAATACCAAACCAATACACTGCTTTGACATGCAAATGTACAGGGAGCTTCCCCCAAGCTACAGCTGTGAGCACTTGGTTCCTTGTTCTAAGAAATCCGAGTGAAACAACAGAGGTGCAGCTTCACTTCAGGACCATGGGATAATGGAAGATTTCACAGCTTTCAATCCCTTTCCATTAGCCCCCACCCTCCAGCTGGCAAAGCCTCACAGCCAGGAAGAGATAAAGATTCTGGTTACACAACTATCTCTACCACCAAAAGTTAATGGCCAGACCTGTCTGCACATCCCCAAAGCCCCTGTTCCCTGAGCAGAGGCATTAGTCACATAAAGAGACAGACAAATGTCAGTTCTGAGCTCATGCCAAATATTACACCATTCCTTGGACTTAATCTTAGTACTTCCCTTGCTCTGCAGCAGCAGGGACAGTGGAAGGCTATTTTGGAAGTCAAGCAGCAGAGAGCAATTTCACACATGTGTGCACAGATAGATAAAAGTGTTCAGCAACACACAGAAGCTGGGACTTGCAGCTCTGCATTACCAGCTTGTGAAAGGACAGTGGAGGGGCCCTAACATGATTTTGAAAGGCTGAAACAAACCCAAGCCACCGGACACATTCTGAAAATCCATGTCCTAACAAAAGTACCCTCTCCGGCAAGAGGAACATCCAATCATCGAGTTTGACAGACCTGAATCTTCAGGAAGGCTTCTTACAACCAGACTCCACAGATGTGGGGTAAGGTACTTGAAAGGCAAGCTTCCTGAATTCCCCTAACAATAAATTCAAGCATTATTTGCATTCATTTCCATGTTATTGAAAGGAAGTCTTCCTTATTCTTCTTACCCAGAAGAGCAGAAATGTGTGAACACAAGCTGTGACTGCAAGTCTGACTCTGGTGTGTAAGGACTGGGTAGCCAGGGCTGCTTCTCAAGGACTACAAACCAACCTCGTCACTTACCGCTTCCATCAGGCCTTTCAGAGATGGTGTCTTCAACATTAGTGCATCAAACACTTCCTCTGACTCTTTTCGGACATACAGCAACACTGGAAAGCAATTTGGAGAGGAATTAACTGTGCAATTGCTCCTCAGGAAAAATCTGTATCCCACAGTGGCTAAGCACACGGGGACATCCACTGAGGACCTTATGAAGAAACACATGCATACATTCAATATACATTTAAGGCTGTAGCACAAACACACACTGCCAGGTTAGCTCACAACTTACTTCTTGCACATAAAGCCACTGTATGCTCAAGCATCTTTACTGTCAAAATATCTCTGTATTTTATTTTCTCTATTATAAGAAAAAAAGGTCATATTTGAAACAAATAAAGGAGGAACACAAAACACAAATCTTTGAGACTCTTGGATTCCTCCATATCTTACAGTCATTTGCCATAAGACTTTCCACAATCAAATGATTTCACAGATGCTATCACAGCAGGTGAAGCCATCCTGGCCACTTTCTAATTTTTAAATTATTTATTTGTACAGTTCTGTGCTCTTCCTATGCTGTCTTATCTTTCTTCCTGCCCCTTGCTGTGTTTCAGCTCTTACCACCAGAGCTGACATACAGTGCAGGCTTGGTCTCCTCCAGGAGGGGAATGAAAGAGCAAGAACCCCAATTAGGTGAGCATCCCTAGCGTTCTCAAGCTAGCACAGACTCATTGCATGTAACATCAGCATCATTAAAAACTGCATTAAGGCTGAGGAATTAGCCAGGAGAGCAAGAAAGCTTGGACTTTAACAGCTTTGCTGTCTTTAATCCATCTTCTAATGACTAGGTATTGCAGCCTGGATTGTTTGTAAGGGTTCATCAGCCACAGCTTTGACACACCTGCAACATGCAACAATTACTGGCATTTCTAATGGAACAAGGTGAACTCAGGACAGCACAGCACCTTGATGCATTTCCCAATTTGCCTGTTAAAGGCAGTTTTAAAAAAGGGAGGACTGTAGATTTGAAAAAGGAAGACAGGACACATACTCTCAGTTACAGCACATATCAGATGAGAGCCAGCCAAAGGAGAGAGAATCTCATGGGGCTTGTTTTATGGCATAAAGCAATATGAAAAAAAAAAAAAAAAAAAAAGAAGTCTGATTTCCTTCTATAAAATTCATCCTTCCTTATTACTTTATCCAGACTGCAGAAGAGCAGCCCCATTATGGTCAGACTTGCTAGATTTAGCATTTGCTTCTTCATAGGTTTAATACTACAAGCTTTGTTGTGGTCCTGCCAAACACAACTATCATCAATCAGGTACACCACCTCCAACACCCCAAAGGGACCTCTCATCTCCTTCCACAACACCACAGCAACATGAAATTGCAGAGACTGAAACTCAAGTTAAAAATCAGCTGAATATTCTCTTAGCTTGGCTTTCAGAGGTGAACATCCCATTTCCTGGCACCATGAAAGAGGCAACAGTTTTATACCCAGAACCAGTTCTTGGCGTTCATTGCTTGAAGTCCTGGAGGAGATTTCCTGAGTATTTTGCAGCAGATTACATGATGAATTCTCTGCCCCAGTTCATTAGGGATACTAGTAAGCTGCTCACCTCATCTTGACTCTTTCCTCATAGGTTCAGAGCCCATTACTGTCCAAGTTGGCAGAAACCCCCAGAAATTCTCACAATATAAAATATTTGCACAGCTGAACCATAACTTGATACATGAACTGTCACTACTCAAAGCCAGAAAAATCAGCCTGAAGTATACATCAGTATGAATTAAAAAATTCTTTAACCTCAGATGCATCTCTCTATCATGATGGATAAATACTCCAAAAATTCAGTCTCTGAAAGAAGAAAATACCTCTTTTTGGCTCTTCTATTCTGGCCATCTTATTTGGAGTAGCAATGAAGTCCTCTTCACCAATATAAGCTCCTCTCTTCAGGTTGGAGCTGTCATTGACAGGACAAAAAGTCAGCAGTGGTACAACTACAGGGACTTATCCCTCTGTCTGAGAGCAAGGTGTCAGGAGGTTGAAGGGCACCTCTTACCTTTCACCCTCTAGTTCTTCTGAAGCAACAGGAAGGACCTTTAAAAACAAAGGGGAGATTTTGTGAATATTTCATCTGAAACTAGAAATAATTTTCTCTTATAATCTTTCAACGCTATATCAAATGACACTTTGGCTCCAAAAGCCAGTAAACATCTTCTTTACCTTTTTTTCATAAAAAGTAATAAAGGATCTCAAATGAGAGATGGGAACAAAAAGAAGCTAACCAGCATTCTTCCTGGACTGGTGTAGAATATTCTGACAAAACTAGCAACAAAACTAGCACTAGGGCCTTTGCAGAAAAACATGCAGGAATGTCAGCCTTATGGATGCAAGTTTATTCTCCATCCTTTTCTAGGAGTTCAGGCATTGCTCTTAAAAAGTAAGGTTTAGATTATGTTAGAGAATGGCAGAACTCCTGGCACAGCAAAGTTCAAGATTTTGAAAGCTGGCTGCACGCTAATTTTTTCCTTTCGTGTTTCTTGTAAGCTGGAACTTTCCAGGAACACTGAGGCAGGGTGCTCTGGCAGTGGATCACAGAGCTGACACACATGCCAGTTCCACAGGATGGATTTTCACCCTGCAGCAGGCATCTGGAGGAGTCTGTGCTGTACAACAGCACACCAGGATCGCAAGGGATGTTACAAGAAAAAAACACCCTGCAGTTCATGCAATGGAAAAATCCTTTCAGGTTCACAGAAACTGGACTTGATAGGAAAATAATTTGATGGTGAAACACCCCCAGCTAACTTCAGGCAATGCACCTTGGAGGAACATTTCTTGCCCACATGAGACTCAGTCTGTATTTGATTCCAGCACTGATGCAGCCTGACATTTCATATGTACATACACACACACAGCATCCCAGGCCTTTTGCAAAAACATCTGAGAGCCTCTTCATCCCCACACCCATGAGCTTTACTCACGTGAGCCCCACGCTGCAGGTTGGCAAAGTGAACATCAGGGATGAACAGGACAGGCTGAGTGTCTAGGTCCATGAAGGGCTTGAAGATGGTGATGTCAGTACGTTTGTGCGAGGGAAGCATGGGCACTTTGACATCAGAAACTGTGGAGACAAAGATCAGGATAGAGGATGCTGAAGGTCCTCATGGGCCCCTACATCATTTAGAAGATACATACACTGCTGAACAAGGGTATTCTGCAGTCAGGGTCAAAGCAAAAAGCTCCTGTGGTAAAAGAGTTTGAACTTTGGTTGTGTCCCTCTCAGCTGAGGGCCTGGGCCCTGAGGGCTTGTTTCACAGAGTAGTCAAAGCTTTCTCCACCTCTCCAGCTGAGCAACTCAGCTTTGTTCAGATATTAATTAGGATGGACAATAATGTGGCACTCAGCTCAAGAGAGGAACCGAAGTCTTCCATGTACCAAGTCAGCCATCCAAACAGAGGACAAAAATCAGTCCCTGCCCCACCTTCTCCCTCTCCATTCCCTCACAAGCTTGCTGGTGTTCCTGTGCCAGGAGGATACAAAGAAGACAAAGGGACAACTTGAGTGTTCTCAATTGGGAGCATCTTAAAGAGACAGCAGCACTATACTACAGAGGTAGTACAAATGCTGGTTTGTGCAAATTGTTATATTTAAAGCTACATTTTAATTCCACACTTCCAAGTTTTACATTCTAGTTCCTCCCATTGTTCATCCTGGTCACCTCAGGGTGCCAGCCCCTAGTCCATTCCCCCAGGATCACCAGGATCCATTTCCCAAAGAGCCCTCTGGCTCTCACGATGTACCAGCTGATGTGACACAACCCACCAAGAGGACAAACTTCATCCACAAAGACTCTCTGAGGAGAAAGTGAGGCAGAAGGTGCCTTAAACCACATTTCAGACACATTCATGTCAAAATATCACAGTTGAAGAGTTTATTTTACCTAGTGGAAACATATCCATCTGAGGTCAAACCAACTGCAAACAGAATAAATGTTTTTCAAACAAAACCATTTCTCATGTCCTCAGTAGAAAATACACTATTTTCTCTTTGCAAAACAGATTTTTTTAAAGATTGCTCAATTTCTGTAAAAATAACTTTGCCCAAAAGCCACCAACTGTTTCTGTTGTTAGAGTTCACGTACACGTGGTATTTGTGATCCTGGAGGTGAGTATAACAGCTTATGGCTTTGAGGAATCAAAAACTTCCCAGATAAGAACTAAAAAGCCAAAGATCGTACTTTCCAGGAAAATAAAGATCACATCGGGCTAAGCCCAAGCCTGGAAAACTAACATTGGAAATCAGCTTTTGTCAAATCATAAGATCCTGGGAAATGTGTAGTGACCCTGCCTTCCCTTTCCAGCCACGATGCAAAGGCTGCACGCAGCAATCTTCTGGGAGCCGCTGGGGCTGCTGGTTTGTGAAACGCTAACAGCGCACTAAACCTGCCTCTTGTGACGTCCTTTGAAAGAAACCAAAGACCCAGCCCTTTCCACAACTTCCCTTGAGCAAAATGGGTTCCTTCAGCATTATCTTCTGAAGCTGCTCCAGCAGCCTGTACCTGCTGTGTCAGGAAAATCCTGCCTGGCGAGCTGAGAGGTGCGTGCTGGCTGAACCAGTCGGGCTGTTAACAGCAGAGCAAGCGAGAGCACACGCCTGCCCCGTGCCCACGAAGAGCAGGGAGACAGATCTTCCTCTAGGCAGCTCTGCTGCTGAATAACCAGTCATCCAAACAGAGGATCTGTCATCTGCAGCAGCGAGAGGAAGATGCTCAGCAGGAAGAAACTCTTCATCCTTTGTGTACTACAGTGCTGAGGTCTCCACATACTTCACATATGCAGAAACTTTGAAATTACTTGCTAAGGATGACTTTGCTCTAGAAGAGTGAGCATAGGGCTGAGAGCCTGGAGGCTCAGCCTCAAGGCTGCCACAGCCTTGCTGACGAGTTGCAAACACGTTTTTGATTTAAGTTAAAAGCTAAGTTTAGGATCAAGCTGAAAATATTTGGAACTGATCATTCTCACTACCACCTGGATTGGGAGGGTCTCTAGCCCAAAAATGCCACCCTCACCTCACCACTTCAACTGCTACAACCCATCCTGACTGAATACACAGCAGGACCCTGTCTTGGACAGAAAGAACTATACAGACTTAAGACCTAAATGACCCAGTGTGTTGCAAAACACAATGACTGTTCCATAAAGAACTGCTTAAAACAAGCATTGGTCCATAGAGGATAAAAATTAACTTGAGAGTTCTACTACACAAGCTATTTGTAGCCAAAATAAAATCCAATATTTATAATACTAATGGAATAAGTTCTACTTACAGGCATTCAACTGAGAGCTGGGATCAGTGCACTTGCCTTTTCTTTTGCTTTGCTTTCGCTCTTCATCCCTGATCTTCCTCTCTGCTCCCTGTCAGACAAGAGATGAAGGGAAAGCAATGGGAGAGTGAAGAAGAAGGGAGGGGGAAAAAGAGAAAGAGAAGGTATTTTTAATTTTTTAGGTTTTTTTCAGCTGCGGAGGCAGGAACAGCAATTCTTCCAAAGCTATGTTTGTGGAGGTCAGTTCCACAGTACCCGAGCTGCAGGTGTGCCAGAGTGTGTCAACTTTGAGATCTGCTTACTTTTGAGTCCTATCATCTAATGAAATCCAACTACCATATCCAAGATGCAAACGCTTGCTTTTCTTTCAAGTCAGATGGAGATATGGTGACAAAAGATACCCATGTCTATAACAATTGCATAAAACATTAGATAAAAGTATCATTGAAGTGTTTAAAACAATAAAGAATTGAAGATTCTCCCAGTTTAGGAGATAGCTTGATTGTCATTAAAGTCACACCACAGAAGTCACACCACACTTGGATCACCAAGTGCAAGATACCTCCTGCACATTTCACACAGAGCCTGCAGCAGTTGCACCAGCCTTCACTGAGCTCAAGCTGCAGACATGCACTGCTTTAAAGCAGGGATTATTTCTTCTCTTTTGATCAGGGCCAGGCCATGGTGGAATCCACAGATTCCCTAACTGGGTTCATGCCTGCACTGTTCCTGGCCTTCCAAACCAAGCAGCAGAGAGGACAGTGCCATATTGCCATTTTTTCTGCAAGGTGCAGACAGCTAGGATGGAGAAAGAAAAGGAAGAAAGAAGCTTTGGAATAGTGTTCATTCCTCCAGCTCTGCCCAGGCCTCACCCGTGACTGTGGGTTAAGCCAGGGATGTCACGTTGCCAGCTGCACGAAGTGATGAGCCCACAGGAGATCACCAACACTCAATCCTGGTGCTACCACCAGGTCACCAAAACTGGTATACACAAGTTCTACCTGTCTCCCAGTGCCCTCCTGCAAAGCAGGGCAAAAGGTTACAGTTACCTGGACACACCAGCCATGATTTCTCATTCCCTGTCCTTCAGAGCTGCCAGAACACACCCACGTCCTTGCATGGTACTGGAGGAAGACTTGATTAGCTACAGCAAACGAGGTGCCAAAACTCCTGTGGCCATGGGGTGGGACTCAGTGCCTAATGGTGCATGGGAGAAGGGGAACAGCCCTCCTCACTTTCCAGTAAATCAATGCTCTATAGATGCCAGGCTGCCTATGCCTGCTGGTAGCACTGGGCTTATCTGCACCAGCAATAAAAACGAAAATTAGCCAAGATATTTGATACACATTAACATGTATCATCTTTTCTTCCACCCAATGAGCGGGAAAAAAAACAGCTTCAGGCAGCTGCAGTGAAAAGAGAAAAAATTACACATGAAGACACAGGCATCGCCAGCTCTGCTTGACCCAATAAAGCTGATATAGCCCACTACAGTGAAGACATCCCACCTAAACCTCAGCACAGCTGGACCTGAACTCCTCTGTGTCCAGTGCAGTCACTACATATCAGCCTGACAGCAGGAAGATTAGATTAGCTTCCACATCTGATTTTTACCTTTCATGTGGAAATAATCAAGTTGTGCTACTCAAACACTCTGCTACAGAACAGCATCTGCTTCCTCATGGAGAACGTGCTGATTCAGTAAGAGCACACATTTTGAGAAAACCTCTGCCCTCCCATTCCCCACCTGAAAGTCAACTTGATGCAGGCTACTGAGGCCCAGGTAAATATGTCTCAAAACCCACATAAAAAAAAAAAAAAATTATGTCTTGGTAACAGCCTTTTCTGCCCTGCCAGCAGAGCTCAGGGAGCAGTGGTTTCAAATGGAAAGAGGACAGTTTTATACTGGACATAAGGAGAAAAATTTTTTCTGATGAGGGTGGTGAGGCAGTGGAACAGGCTGGCCAGAGAAGCTGTGAATGCCCCATCCCTGGGAGTGTTCAAAGCCAGGTTGGATGGGGCTTTGAGTAAGCTGGCCTAATGGAATGTATCCCTGACCATGGCAGAGATCTAGACTAGATGACCTTTAAAGGTGCTTTGCAACCCAAACCATTCTGTGATCGTGCAACTGAAAGAACAGTCTCCATGCTGCTGCCCCTTCCCAACAATGCTCCAGCAGCCTTGCACCCACTCTTTCCTTCATTTGTTCCTACCATCCCATGAAAGCCTTCCCACAGCCCTGCCCATCGCTACCAGAGGAACAGCAGAGCCCAGAGGGCAACACGAGCTCTAGTCAGTGCAACCCTGTATTTCATTCTCCTCATGTGGGTCCATAGCTGAGGTACCATTCAGAATTTAGGAGGTCGTCTTCCTCTAGGACAGGTCAGCCCCATCCCTGCTCAGCCCAAATATTGCTGGGCCAAGCCTGAAGGAAGCTTGTGCCATAAGGATGACACCATTATACCCATACTGCTTTACTCAGGTCCTGAAACCACACAGGAGTAGATGAAAATCAAACAACCCAGGCACTGCAAGCACAGCCTTGACAAAGGAATAGAGGAGACATCTGTGTTGGTGGCCACAACATCATCATTTTCTGCTGGTTTGCAGTTTTTTTCCAGGAGACCTCCACACTACAGACTTGGCCCTCCACAAAGAAAACATGGGTAACAGAACTTCTACAGGTAAGAGTGGTCACATGAGGACAAACACATTCAGAGCTGTAACAGGTGTGGATATTATAGTAACAATGGTCTTATAAACATTCAAAAGCAGCTCCTTGATTACATACAATTCAATACAGAATTGGGCAGAAAACAGGCGCTCCTTCTGAAATGCCAATGCTCTTTCAGGAGCCTGAAGCAAGCAGCCAGCATTGGGGTCCATGAGTACGTGGGGGTTGTGTATGATATGATAGCATGCAGGGGCTACAGGCATGGATTCTCTGAGGGGATGTTTATTCCAAAAAGAAGCTTCCCTCATGCCCAACAGAGTCAATGCCAGTCAGCTTAAGATGGCCAAGGCCCATCAGCAATAGTGGTAGTGCCTCTGGGCTTATGTATTTAAGAAAGAGAAAAAGTGTTCTGCAGCAACAGCCAGGAGCAAAGTGAGAATATACAAAAGAAACAGCTCTGCAGATCCCAAGGTCAGTGCAGAAGGGGGAAGCCAGGCACTGGAGCAGAGATTCCCCTGCAGCCCCTGGTGCAGCCCATGGTGGGGCAGCTGTGCCCCTGCAGCCCATGGAGGTCCATGGGGGAGCAGAGATCCACCTGCAGCCTCGGCAGGACCCCACACCAGAGCAGGTGGACAGCCAAAGGAGGCTGTGATTCTGTGGGAAGTCTGTGCTGGAGCAGGGCTCTGGCAGGATCTTGGCCCCATGGAGAAAGGAGCCCATGCTGGAGCAGGTTTGCTGTCCTGCCCTGTGGGGCACCAACATGGAGAAGCCTGTTCCTGAAGAACTGCACCCCATGGAAGGGACCCCTGCTGAAGCTCTTTGTGAAGAACTGTAGCCAGTGGGAAGGGCTCATGGTAGAGAAGTTTGTGGAAACTGTCTCCCATGGAAGGCACCCCATGCTGAAGCCAGGGAAGAGTGTGAGGAGTCCTCCCCGTGAGGAGGAAGGAGCATCGGAGATGTGTGAAAAACTGACCACAGCCCCCATTCCCCTGCACTATTGCAAGGGACAAGGGAGAGAATTAGGGAGTGAAGCTGAGCCTGAAAAGAAGGGAAGGGTGAAAGGAAGGTACTTTAAGATTCAGTTTTGTATTTTATTATCCTGTTCTGATTATGATTTACATTTCTCCTTCCCTTCTTCACTCCTCTTTTAATTCAGGTACAATGTGCAAAGTATCTGGAGGAGTAAATCCGAAGAGTAAGTCGAAGTCCCAAACGGAAATAAAAGATGCACTGGCATTACTATATTACTAGATTTGCTGAAATTTCTGCCATAGCTTGAAGGAAGCCATTGGAGTCTATATGCTGGCTACACATCTGCCTTTTTATTAACAAATTTGTCTTATTAGCAGTGGCACAAGCCTATCAGTCATTTCAGCATTGTGTCAGTAATTGATCAGACAGTTTAGGAGAAAAAGATCCCCCCCTACCCTGTATCAAGCCTGTCCTCTCTGTATTGTAGGGAAAAAAGGTTGATAGCACACAGGACTCCCAGATTACTTTGGTGAAATAGCATTAGATTACACAGTTGCTCCAGTCTCATCTTGAAAAATGAAAAAGAAAACAGAAAAAGAAGGAAAAATAAAGGCCTGAAGAAATCTCATGAGACCCAAGCCTCTTAGGCTTACTGGCAAGTCTTTAAGATGGCTCTGGAGAGCCTTTGCTAAGTCTCTGTAAATTCTCTGCAGAAAGTATCACAACAGGAGCAGCTACAGGCAGCTCTCCCAGCTGTGCAGGAATGCAGAGGGACCCAATTAAAAGCCCAGAGATGGACAACAGAATGTGGCAGGGTGAGTTAACGGGATGCTACAGCAGGGGCACAGTGCAGAGGCACCGTGTATTTTGGGAGGTAAGCGGAGACAGAACAATGGTGCATGAGATAAATGTTGTGTCACTGTCCTAGGGAACACCAGGCAAGACCACAAGAGGTCTGGCAAAGCCAGCACAGGACCAGAGAGGGGGGTTACAGACCTGCCTCAGCCCTGCAGCCGCACGGAGAGGCACTGGAGCTATCACCTGAAAGAGTCTGCCCTGTGAAGATGGAGTCTGGATGCCAAGAATAAGAGGCCCAAATCAAGCAGGATATCAGCAAAATAGGAAGTCAACATGGTTCACAGCAATCAAAAGGACTGGGGAAGTCCAGGAAGCATTTATCATGGCTTAGAACAATCTTGGTCACTCTGGAAATAGTAACATTACACATTACTTGCCCTGGACCTTCAAAAGACTGCTCAGGCAGGAACAGGTTATGAAAATGGGGAATTTGCCTTTATTTGCAAACTCAGTTAAGCTTTTACAGCTGCTTTCAGTTCAGCTTCTGCTGTTTCTTTCACAGCTTCTGTTGAATACTGGCTTTGGGATAGGCATTAATTCTGTCTGCTAAATTCATTAGGCAGAGCAGTCAAGTTACAGCACCCATCCAGCTTGTAAATGGGTTTTTTATCCTGCTGTATCTCACAGTGGTACATCTTTTGTTCACAAGCTCTGCAAGTTATTGGTTTGGGGTTTTTTGTAACAAATGCTGTATGAAAATGTGAAGAAATTTAAAAGGACCAACACAACAGAAAAAGGCAAGCCTGCACTTGCTCCAGTCAATGGCAATGATTTCTCCTGCTGAAGGCTGTTCCCAGTGTCAGTATGCCACTGACTGACCTTTCTCTAAAGTCAATGCTCAGGAGCACTTAGCACTCCAGCATTTGGCAGCAGCAAATTTAATTGAGGTCATCATAACATATATGAGCCAAGTAGAAGGGGTTGAAATTTTTTAAACACAGACAGGACTTTTCAGTGAGTCAAAATAGCAAGTGACACAATTAGGGGAAAAAAAAAAAAAAAAAGGCTGCTAAGCTGTGGAGCAGCCTTTCCAAAACAGTCACTGGCACATTGATTCAACCTTACCTTGTCACAGAAGACTTTAATTTGGCAGTAGGCTCTGTGGACAGGTTTGTTACTCCTGTTATTGTAGCTGTAAGTGTCAATCTGAAGATTCAGGGGCAGGCCTTTAACTCCCTTCTGAGAGGAAAAATCTGTGCTGAGGCAGTTCACAGAAATGAAAACCTGCAGAAGAGGAAAGCAGAAGCTGTCAGTAGTGACACACGGACTCCTGGCTGACCACTGAGCGAGGGATACTCGTGGACTCCAAGGCCCAAATGCTGGTCCTTGCCACTATGAGCAGCACCTTCTCTCTTCTGAAACACCAGGTGAAATCCCCAAGAAGCAATATAACATTCTTAAATCTTTACATGAGCCACTGGAGGGGACAAAGCCACTTCATCCGAAACAGATTTCAACAGACCCTCCAAACTTTAGAAAGACTTCACCCATCTTTCCACCCAACTCAAATGTCACTATCAAACTTTTACAAAACCAAGGGATGCTCCTACAATTAATCCTCACTACTCAGCATTTATTAGCATCTTGGTAAGAACACAACCATGTTCCAAAAAATTCATGTTACTCTGGGTAAGTTAAATCTTTCCATGAGTTTGACATGAGCACAGCTTATGCTTGAAAGTACTTGGCTGAAGTTTTTTTCTAAAGGCTATTAAAAGCTTTAAAAAAAATATTAGGCAATATATAATCTTTAAATCACACCATTATTCCAGTGAAGGTTTCCAGGCTTTGCACTAAATTGAACACTACTTTGAATATTCCTTAGTAAGACCTTCAATACCCTGTAAACATTCAGCTGGAAAGGGCAAGAGAAACATTTCCATTATTCTTACAAAAAATTAATTACAGGGAAAAATAATTGCATGTTGGAACATATCTAATTTAATTTTCATAACTGCTTGAAAAAAAAACACACACAAAAAAACCCTCTCAAAAACACAAATCACACACAACCAGAGAACAAGCCCAATGCTGCTTAAGAGAGTAAAGAAATATCCTTAAGTGGATATGAGCAAATAGACCAGAGTACTTTGTATCTAGATAATGGGCTTGCAGTGTGCCAGGCTTTTCTACAGACACAATGCCTATTAGTGGCACATCTCCGAAGCTGTAAGGATTAATTACCAGGAATCTGCGAGCCACCAAGACCTGCAACGGCTTCTCTCCTCTGCCTGAAGAATAAAGGCTGGGAACTCACTGCTTTAAAAAACAATCAAAGCCTTGGGAGCCAGAAGCACCTTCCCAGAGGTTTTGCAGGAGCACCATCCAGCACCCGATCGCTCCCTCGGTGGTGCCTCCACCAGCAGCACTGGAGCAGCGAGCTGGTGCCACCTCCCGGAGCTGCAGGGGCGCTCACAGGCTGCGCCTTTGCTAAGGGCTGCTTATTTATCCACGTCCTCCTCACACGGGTTCTGCAACATCCCTTACCAGCTTTAACAACGACGGGAGGTGGAAATGTAAAACCCCGATCTGGTGATAATTTACAACCATTGATTTTTCCCAGTCATGTATAATATAGCTGTATAAAAAGCTGGGGCAGGTCAGAAAAATAGTGCAGGTGAGGGACTTCTCTCGTAATAAGCTGTCTGAATATTGGGGATTCACATGCTGCAGCCCCTGTGCCCTGAGAGGGCAGTGCAGCTGCTCAGCAAACAGCCCCTCTATTCCCTCCTGTGCACACACCATCCCAGAGATTCCAATTCCCATGTCCCCAGCAAGGCTTGCTGTGCCAAGGGACATGGAATGAGTGAAACACCACCCAACCCAGCCAGCACAGCACATCAGCAGAGCCCCTGACCCACACTGCTGCCTCTGTGGGGACTGAAGCCAGGAAGATGTGCAGGATGCCAGGGGAGCTGGTGCTCAGTGCCTGCTCACCATCCAGCCTGTGCCCCAGCATCCCAAACCCACGCTGTTCCAAGACACCTTTTTGTGAAAGCATTAAACACATGGCAAATTGCAGTCAGGAAAATTATTTTAAAATAAGCTCTTTGCAGTCTTCCCCAGACTAACCCAAAGGATGGCTTTGCCTGCTTTTATCCACCCCACTTCCCTTCTTGCTACCTTTGGCTTTACAAGGGCATTTTGCCTGCAGTGCTGGTACACCCCGGGGGAAAGCTTCAAGGAGTTTGAAGAGCTGCTCTCACCAGCTTGGGAGCTTGGTAATCAGATGTATGCACACCCTGAATAATTGAGTTCCCTGAGCAGGGGTTTTGTTTTTTAAAAGACCCTCAACTCTGGTGTTTGCATATTTTTACATTTTAAATTTTAATTTTAAATTTACCTATACTGAATATTCATTCAACTAATTTCTATATGAAAAAATGACTACAATCTTTAAGAAAAACATGCCCAAGCAGCCACATCAGCAGGTCCACCACTGTCTTGAAATTTCTGTGAAATCCCTCAAATGAGTTTCACACCACTGGACACCAGAAGATTCAGTGTGCAGCATCAGTCAGTAGTTCTCTAGCACATGGTGTCACTTCTCTCCTGAGACTTCATGTTTTCAGTTTTTATGGCTTACCAGCCACACAAACCCCACTGGGCTGAAGGTAGAAGAGCTGGTCTCAGCAAACAGACCCATGTTAGTACAGCAGAGCTGCACAGGTATCTCATGGGAATTTAGGACTCCCTGTCAGATGTCAAAGATTATCCTCCTACTTTAGAGTCTCCTCATTTGATTAGCTTTGGCTTTAAGCAGCTGACTTCATTTTCATGCCATTTAAATCTTCAGGACTCTAGGCAGGAGATGACAACTACAACCTAATCACATCTCTGAAGCAACAGAGCGCCAGCCTGTCTTCTCCTGTTTGTACTAAACCATTTCAGCTCAAAAGGAGCATTTATTTCTCCCTACCCACCCTGCAACTCCTATTTTTGTGCAACTTCAGGTTGCCTCAAGTTTCACAAAACAGAATTTTAGCAAACAGCTTTTCCAGTTTGGGCTAAGACAGTTTCAGCCAGGTTCTTAATGTACAGGAATATTTGACTTACATTAGAAATGAAATGTAAGGCCAAGTGACTGCATCAGCTACATCCCCACCCCAAAAGTGCCAGAAGAAAGAAAAACGTAACCGCAGAAGTTGCTCTGCGTCTTCAGCCTGCTGAGCAAGATTCCTTTCCATGTGTCCAACCTATTTTTCTAAGGGCAGTTCCGCATTCTCAGCTATATTAAGATTTGTTGTTACTTTTAAAAAAAACATTTTCATCTCACCTCCCAAGATTCAACATAAAGACAGCACTTAAAAATAGAGCACTGTCAAGCCTGGGCACTTACACACGAGTCAAGCCCTCAAAAGTTACGCAGATTTTCTTTAAAACTGAGATTTGTAAAGGGATTAGAAACCTGTTCTCGAGTTATTTTGCTTGCTCGGCAGTTGAGCCTCTAGTCTATATTTGACTACATATATCTAGGCTATCATATAGCCAGGCTTTTCTCTCTAACCCAAGGCAGGCTTTATTCCCTTTTTTTTTCCTGTTGATTTTTTCCATGCTTTTTCTAACTCCTTTCAAAAAAAAAAAGCTGAGATACTCATTGAGGCAAATGACTTCACAATGGTGGAATATCAGATAAAATCAAACAGCATGAAAACTGTGAGCTGCTACAAACTGCTAACCTCCCACACCTGGCATTCACCCCAACACTCTAGAGCCTCCTTTCCCCAACACCATGCTGGGTTTCCTGCAGCCTTTGGGGCAGCCCAGCTGCACACAACAAAAGACTGAAGGCAGAAGGATTAAAGCACCTCCTCCGGGATCATGCTGGAAGTTAGCGTGGGAAGAAGTCAGACCTCATGACTCCTCTGTCTGCTTTAACCATGCGACCCCTCATGCCCCTCCTCACCTAAGGTGGGAGGAACACACCGTGCCTACATTCAAATCCACGAGAAACAATCTTCCATTTTAATAATGCAGAAAAAAATTAATCCGACAGCTCTGCCGTGTGCCCTCAAGGAAGGGCAGCAGAGACAGCCAAGTTCTTTCCACACAGCACCTTTTTTAACAAGATCTGCCTTTCAAACAAACCAGGAAAAACAGACATAATTAAAGGGCAATCAAAGTGCTGCAGGAACCTCTCTGTCAGCGAGATGAAAGATGCCTTTTTTAAATGAAGGCTTGCATACCCAGATCTCTTCTCCTCGGTTTATCTTGGACGCCGTACTCTTCTGCCACGCAAAAAGCACTAGAATTCTGATGAGTCCAAAGGCTACATATGCAGCAGCTCTAGATGAAATGTCACCTTGTGCAGGCTCATCTGCCCAGCTGGAAAGGAGCAGTATAGGCTCTCACCCATGGCAGCCGGGGCTGCCACAGGCAATGGGGAGCAACTTGTGCTAGCACACCATGAACTCTGACTAGTCAGAGCAAACACAGGCAAAGTCCTGTACATCCTTCTGGATAAGGACAGGCAGACTTGGGACTTTTCTAGCTCATCACCTTGCTCACATTTATTTAGTTTCAAGAGAAGGCAGGTAAATGGTATTATCTCCTCCTATTTGTGATCCTTTATATTTCTGTGTCTAAAGGATTAAGACATTACTCAACAACCCAAGTCCACTGAATATTTCTTTCTCTATTGAGAATTCAGGTAAAAACCTTAACTCTTTTCTCACACTAGTACACAAAAGCCTCTTATTTTAACCACAGAACAGTTTGGGTTGGAAGGGACCTCAAAGATCATCTAGTCCAGCCCCCCATGTTATGGGCAGGGACACATTTCACCAGACCAGAAGGCTCAAAATCCTATCCAACCTGGCCTTAAACACTTCCAGGAACAAGGCATCCACAGCTTCTCTGGGCAGCCTGTTACAGTGCCTTAGCACCCCTCACAGTGAAGAATTTCCTCCTAATATGTAATCTGAATCTGTCAGTTTGAAACCATTCACCCTTGCTCTGTATCACTGTAAGCCCCTGTAAAAAGTCCCCCTCCAGCATTCTTTTAGGCCTCCTTGTGGTACTGGAAGGTGTTCTAAGGTCTCTCCAGAGCCATCTCTACTTCAGGCTGTACAACCCCAACTCTTCAGCCTGTCTTCATAGGAGATATTCCAGGCTATGTTATATTCAGCCTATGTTATATTCAACTTAAAATTGTCAGGATGTTTTTGATCTTGGATGACTGTGTTTGTACAGAATACAGAGTTTAGAGCCTACAACACAACCACCAGAGACAGGTTAAACTGCAATGAGCTTCTTTCCAGGGAATGCAGCTGCTTTTCTTGGCCTTGACTTAATAGTTTCAATGTTATGCCCAAAATACAGTAGGCAAAGGGATTCCAGTGGATCTAGAGACCATTTTCCTGACACAAAGGCAGTGTCTCCCTCTCCCATAAAGAAAAATTAACCAGAAGCTCAAAGTTTGTAATTTCAATGTGGATAGCTGAAATCATATGGTTTCTCTAAAGGCTTGGACAAATAGAAACAGCAAAGAGGAAAAAAAACCCAGAGTATTTTCTAAAGATTGGTCCCCATATGTTTCCTCTATACTGGAAGCTAGTTGGATGGAAAACATCTTCTGTCCAAAAGCCTTGTGAAGTACACCAGCAGAGTTCCAAGCCCTTCTGAGAGGCAGAGCTGTCAATCTGGGCACTACCTTGTGCCAATGTAGCTACGTGGCTTCCAAGATGGGCTCTGGGTGAGAGCCAAGCAGCTCCGAGTGCAGGCAGGGCAAGCACAGGTCTGCCTGCACACATCCACGAAGGCATGTCCTAAGAAAGCAGCCCTGGGAAGACTCTTCTGTATTTTAAAGAAAAAAAACCCCAAACCCACACTTTGGTAAGATCACCTGAGAGGTGGCTAATCTTACTGCTCCCACATTCGTTTCTTCACCTCCCACACGCACCACAGGTTTTGCATCAGCAGGAGGTGAGCCAGGAAAGAGATAAAATTGGGCAATTCATGCACCTGTGGGCTCCTCCTGCCTTTGGGATCGGATGCTCCAAAAAAGGCTTGTCTGGCAGATGGGTGATGGGGCTGCATCAGCTCCAGCTCCGCTCAGGCAGACCCAGCACCATCCTGCCTGCAGCCCAGGTGAGGTAGTTTGCATTCAAACGTACCAATCCCAATTTGGGTGACCTACACAGAGGTCATCATGGGTCCCACACCATGTCAAGGAATGACAAGTGGGAAATACGATCCACCTCCAAATAAAGAACATCCTCCTAGCAAGTTTACTCCACCAACAAAACAAAAAGCAATTGTAATGAAAGGATAATACATATTCCTGCTCACAAAGAGCAGTGCTGATTGTTATTCCAACCTGTTCTGAGGCAAGGAAATACAGGAATGTCTCTGCTCACAACTCCTGGGAAAGATGGGGATAATGGTTCCCAGTCCTACTGATGCTTCCTCCCACCCCAGGCTTTGATAAGATAAAGCTGCTGGGCCAGGTTTTGTTACGTTGGTTGGAAAGAAAGTAAAACCAGCAGTTTGGCAAAAACTGTGACAACGTGTTGAAAAAACTCAAACAACAAATAAACAACAAAAAACCCCACCAAAAAAACTTAATGCACCCCCCCACATCAACAACAACAACAACAGAATGACAAAAACAATGACAAAAGCTGAAACACAGCAAAACACAAAACAGAATTAAGACTATAAAGGCACAAAAATGGCTGAAAAGAAAAAGTTGCCATCAGACAGAAAAGAAATAGAGAAACGGGAAAAGAAAAACAAAAAGTCTCCTCCTAGTTTTCCCTACAGAAAACCTAACGTCAGGAGATTTTCCTTTCAGCTTTGGGAAACATTCTGTGAGCTCCTACTTGGAAGACAATGGCAGAGGCTTGGGACATGAAGCTCAGATAAAATACTGGGTTGAAAACTTGCTTCTAGTTGGCAATGCTTAAAATCAAGGGCAGCATACGCTTGTTTTCCAGAAAAGCCAGGACAGAGGAGGGAGAGGTCAGCGTTCAGAGGCAGCTAAGCAATACTTGCTATGACTTTCCTGTGTCACTGCTCCAAAGGCTGTGTGTACCTGCCTCAAAGCATTTGTGGTCTGCAGCCTTGGCTTCACACCAATCTCTTTCCTTTAAGTATGTTTGACTCATCACATTTCATAGTTTCATTTCCAACTAGTCAAACCTGTACCTCCTCAATGCTGCTGAAGGTGGCAACACCTTTTTTAATGAGGCATATGACTGCTGCTTCATTACAATGGCATCCATATAAATGTATGCAATATTCATCAATCAAAAAAGTTTAAATTCTTCCTACAGTGAACACCAAGGGAGGATTATGCTAGAATAAGCTCTTAAAATAAATCAGTAGTGTACCACCCAGCCTCACTTCAAGATGTAGCAAGAGATCCACCCTCTCCAAAAACTGAACTCCTCTAAACAAAATAATCTCGCCAACACATGGGAGGATCTGCCAAGAAGACCACCCTTATTGCCTAATTTTCTATTTCAAAAGGCTATCCCAAATTAGATGCAAATTACCATAATATTAGGACCATTCTACTCTTCTTGGACAAAAAAAAAAAGTAATAAAAAAGTACTGTTTAGTTGCTCTGTCATTCAGGGCATCAATTAAGAGACACTACAGCATCTTCTCTTTGGTGAAAAGGCAGCAAAAAGCTCTGTCATGATATTCTTGAGCTCAAAATGCCTGTTACACTCTCTCCATGTATTCCCTTTTAGTAGAAAGAGTCTTTTCAACACAGCATCTGGCTTATAATGCCTTTTTATTTTTTTGGGAGGGAAAGAATAGGAGGACAATAGAACCCTTAATGTGCAGTGACATCATTTTTGGCTACAGTCCCATTACCCAGCCTATAGCAAGCCAGACCAAAGACCTCCACAGGGGCCCTTCTCTGGGAGCTACTGGAAGCAATGCTGCTTTTCAGAAGGGGCCCCTTGGGAAGCCAGAAGGGGTGGCCCAGCACAAGGGCTGGATCCTGCCCTGTCAGAGCTACAGAAACAGCCAGGGAAGCTCTTGCAGTCACTGCGCAGACAACAACTCACCCTGTTCAGACAAGAGGCCCCAACCCTCCTGCTCCACAGGGCAAGAGCTCAGACAGGATTTGAGCAAAGCAGGATCCAGCAAAGCCAGTTAACCCTGGTGAAACCAATCTGTCCAGATTGTTCAACTGCCACTGACCTGAGAGCAGGCAATGTCCCCAGGCCAGAGTTAAGGGACAGAATTTGCTTCGCAGCCTAACGGGTAACATAGCAGAGATAACAGGACAACAGCCAACATTAGGAAGAGCAGTATGAAATGTGCATTTAACTGCACACATAGTGGCAATCTTCATTAAAAGACCTTTATTGGCTTCCAACCAAGGAAAAGAGAGCCTGGCATGAACTTGGAAAGAGATGGATCCCAGCCTCAAAAACTCATGACCTGAAACTACAACCATTTTTTCTGACTGACATGGGGGACAAAGACACAAAAAGGGATGCAAGGATTCCTATTCCCTACTTCTAACATCCCCACATTTCAAATATAGCCAAGCCTGCTCAGTCAACAAGAAGGGGCAGATACCTCTGGAGAAAGCTGCATCCCAGCTCTAGACACCCTGTCCCTAATGAAGTCATAGACACAAAAGATGACGAGCTTGTGTTCAGACATCTGAAAGCTTCTTTGCAGGAGAAGAACCCCACCTTGACTGTCTGCCCACGGCAGACATCCATCATGGGGTGGGAAACTGTTTGAAGTCTCCACAAGCCTCAGGGTAACTCCAGCATTACCTGCTGCATGCAAGTGAGTATCAGCTACACATCTCACCAGACTCATCGGATCACGCTTCCAACTCAAGCAGGATGGCTCCTGATTGAGTAGCTACACTGGCTTTCTTAAATGCCCCATTCAACAACCCACCACTTCAACTAATTTTCTAGTCCACCCTCTTCCCTTTTCTGCTCACAAAGCATGATTGTCTCCCCATTCAACTATTCCCTTTCCTGTTCTGTCAGGTGATGGGATCAGACCTCATATCTAATACAGACATCTGAAAGCCCACCTGAATCAGTGCTTCCCCACTCTACAGTGTCTCCTGACAATCTTTCTAATCCTCATCTCACTCTCCTTCAAATCTCAACAGTACCACTTCAGGGCAGGTTGCCTCTTTCAAAGTCTGGCCTTCCTCCCCACCCCTTGTTCCCTTCACTGCCTCAGAGCAAGGAGGCTTTGGATCCTGGGCCCTTTTCCAGCTTGAACACACTCTAGCAAAGGTCAGAGAATACTTAAACCAGCCTCTGCTGTGAAGTGGCTGCTTCCAGCAGCTCCTGTGATGTCCCAAAACAACAGAAGAGGGCAGAGAGGAGCTGCCAGAGAGAAGCACATTTGCTCTGAAATCCATGGACACGGTATGGTCCCAGAGTGGGAAGTGTCTGTCATGCATGAAATACCCCTGGCTTCCACACCCAAGGGCTCACGAACAGCACAGCAATGCAGCAGCTGTGGGACAACTCCAGCTGTGCTGAGCCAGGCCTGTCCAATGTGTTCAGTGACCAGAGCCTGGGCCTTGCTCTCAGCTTTCCCAGCACAACGCAACTGGGAAATACTTGTTACTGAGGGCATCCCAAACATCCTTTTTCCATCCCACAAATCCACAGAATTTTCCTTGCTATGAAGGAGCACACGACTTGTACTGTATGAAAAGAGCATTTCTTCACCAGAAGGGTGCAGTTTACCAAACCCCCTTAGTGCCCCAAGGGCACTGGCAAAGCACTCTCAGGCAGGCGACACCCTCCTGAACAGACACAGTGGCAGAGGTGCAATATTCCTGTACACCCCCACAAGAAGGTAAGTACATGGTCCCAGAGCTGCTATGGGCAACTCCTTGTGATAATTTGCTATTTCTGCCTTAAATCTGACACACACCCTGTGTGTCCAAATGAGTAACTACATCAGAAAGCCCAGACACAGAGCCTCGTGACCTCCCATTTGACACGGCTGCACAGGATCAAATCATTTCCACAGCAAACTGGAAGCAAAAGCAAGAGGGAAACGGGAGAAGCAGCAAGCCCAGAAGAATCACCTGGCTCTGGTCCAGGTAACTCCAGGGCTCAGGAAGCAAATTTCTAATGATCAAGGCTTGCTGGCTGGTTAAACATACTGTCTATGCAGCACTTCTGCTGTTATTAAATATAAACACTGTATTTATTACTGTGAAGGAATTTCTGTAACATCAGAAACTCAGCTCTATCTATTCCCTGCTTTCTTCATATACTTTAAGACTGCTGTCAGGGGTTGTGGGGCAGGGACGGAAAGGAAAAGAGAGAGCAAGAGCATACAAGGTAAATGAACCATGCAATAAAAATTGTTGAAATTGGCTCAGACATCTCCTGATAAGATCACAGAAGTAGAGAAAGAACTGCAGCTCTTCTGGTGAGAAATTCAGTCACTGATAAAACACATCCACTCAGAGGAAAAAATGAAGTTAAACAGACACTTAAGAACATGGAGCCCTTGCTAAAAATGTCAATTCTTTAAATACTGAAGTCAAGGGTATTTTTGTCTTAATATGATTCTGATCCCAAGAGTCAAGGCTTGCACATTCTGGAAGTTCATATAAACCAGGACTCACAGTATATGGATCTCACACACTAAGACTGTGAACATGGAGGCAAATTTGCCTCTGTAGCTAAAAACCAGTCTGTCTCACAGCTCCCCTCACCACTTCAACCCATGAAGTTCAGTCCCCAGGTGAAATATCACCATGAGGGTCCTTAGATCTTTTCAAGACACTATTGGCAATTTCATTAAAGACTGAAACGATTCATTCAGGGGTCTGTACAGTAACTCAGCAATAGCTACCTGGTAGGAAGGGATGACTTTCCTTGGGGCAGCCACAAAGCTCTCAGCACCAGCTGTGAGCCCTGCTCCTGAGTTAATGGCCCATCCCTACTGCTGCAGAGTGGCTCAGCCAGCAGAGAGGCAGCTGCAGAAAGTGCTTCCAGCTCCTTGAGGACTTGCATTGTTCTGTCTGCATGATCCACCCCTGTGTGCAAATCCTAAGCCTTTGCATACCTCGTAGACACCGACTACCTTGGTTAGTTAAATGTCTGACTGGCTATGGCAGCAGGATAATACTTACTGACTCCTTTTGACAGCTCTTCTGTTTGTTCACAAAGTGAAGTGCTTCATGTTTTAGAAATCACGTCAGCCTTTTAGCATCCTCCAGCAGATAAGGCCCTCCCTGCCAGCCCCCTCAACCCAACTGAAGCCAAATCCGGTAAAAAAGGAATCCTGGCACCCAACACCAGCTTCAAAAGTAATGTCCCACACATTGCAAAGCAGCACTTTCAGCAGCAGCACACACACAGCTCCTCACTACTGTCTGCTAAGCATCCCAAACTTCTCCCACAGAGCTGAAACCTAACAGCAGTCCCCCATACAACATCTTCTCCACAGGCCTTGTGCAGGACAGAACACAGTTTGTGGTGACAGCAAGCCCTGTGCAGTGACACCAGCCCTTGCTCCTCCTGCAGAGCAGGAGCACAGAGAACTCCAGAGAAGGAGCTGTGTTCTTTGCGGAGAGTTCCCACATCCCCCCAGGCCAGGCTCTCCCTAGACAGGGCACTCTGCAGCCATCAGTATTTTTCCCCATGATGCTGGTGACTACTGGTACCAATTGCTGGTACCAGTTACTAGTACTGCCAAGGAAACAGCCAGTCTCCAAAAATGAATGGAAACCATTCCAAACTTTTAAAGAAAACCCAGGCAGTAATGAAATTCTCAAAAGAAAACTCCTTCACTTTGACTCCAGCAACTAACCAGTGAGAAATGCCTTTAGAACTGAGCTGGCTCCACCAGCTTTGACCTGCTTCCTTGAACCTAGAAGATACACAAGCCTTTTCCAGAAGCCAGAGTGGCACAAACAGCTGCAGTTAGCTACTAGCTAGGGAAGCTTCCTGTACCTACACACCTACAAAAGCACCCACAGTTCTGAGGAAAGATCAAACCAGAGTTCACCAGGAGGCTGTTCTAGTTTGAAATAGGTCACTGGGTGTTGGGATCTGCGGTTTAAGCAACGCATGCTTTGGGAGCTCAGAGGCCACAGCTGCTCCCTCTTTGGTGGAAGGCAAGCCCGTGGCTGGAGCCTGAGCTCCCCAGCAGCTGCCCCCTGCCTCCCCCAGGGCGGCTGTGCTCGGTGCCAAGCCCAGCTACGCTCCATCGCACCTCCCGCGCCACCTCATCTGCTCGGCAAACGCTCCGTGCTTCCTTCTGTCAGTACTTGTCTCTCAGGCAGGCACTTCTGCCAAGAACCCTAAAGCAGTTGCAAAGCCCTCCCAGTTGCACATGCAAACCCTCTTAAGAAATAGCCAAAAGGTTTTGCCTAATGTAAGAACGTAAACAAACTTGTTACACGCTAATCACCAGGTAGGCCACACACCCTTCCCTTCCCCCAGCCCCTGAATCTGCTAAAAGGACAGGAAATACAATCGTGGTCACATACCTTTGCTTCCTCGTTGATGTCCCAGGTGAAGGATATGGCATTGTATGCGATCTCCTCAATGTTGCTGATGGTGTTGAAGCTCTCCTTGTAGTCAGCTGTTAGACAGAAGGATTCAGGAGAGAGAGGAAGAGGAGATATTACCTGGGTCCTTAATCACATGAAGCAGCCAGAAACTGTAACTCTTCAGCAGCCCCTTGGGGGCAAAAAGAAGCTGAACTGTACCTTAGGAATGGATCTTGAAAGAGGCTGGAAATGGTTCTCACACACAAAAAAACCCTCAACAAACAGGAGGAAGGAGTAAAATGGGACTTGCAAAAATTCTAAACTAGAAACTCCAGGAACAAAGGCAGATCCCAAATATGAGGTGTTCTGTGCTATATGCGGGAAACTCTACCCTGTATGGCAAGGACATAAGCTCTCAATAAAACTCCTTCAATAACAAACAAAGATTTGCATGCGCGTCTGCTTTAAGTGCCAAGTGATTAATCCCTGCTTTGATTCACAGAAGGAAGGGACGAGGAGTACAGCCCAGTCTTCAGCCAGAGAAGGCTGGAACACAGCCAGCCCCAGCCTTGTCTGGAGGCAAGTGGAAATTTGCAGTGTTTTCTTTTTTTACATGTACCAAAGACGAGTTGTGAGCAAAGCTGTGGGAGGGAGGATCATTAGTCTTGAGGTATTTCTACAAGGATCTTGTCCTTTGAAGAAACACAATATTTAGGACAGCCACTGGGACTACAAGCTGTGACTTAGCTACAAGCACCAGGATATTCTAAGAAAACCTAATGTCTGCAGGGGACTGTTGGATTTCCCAATACAAAACCCTAAACCCCACCAATCAAAAACCTCAAAAAAAACCAGCCTCTTTAGTAAGTTCTAAAAACTGCAGCATTAGCTCCAACCACAAACCCTCTCTGGTCTTCCAGCAAAGCTATGGAGGGCAGAGAGAGGGATCCAGAAGTTCCTTAAAATAACAAAGCTTTAGCAGAAAAAGGAACCTTGCCAAGGAATTAGGTCTTAAGTTTGACATCAGCAACGACAGTGTTCCTTACCTATGTCAATGCATCTTTGTTTGGCTGTGTGCTGTCTTGAATGCCAGTATTTCCAGTGCCTGAGCTGATCTTCCCTTGTTTTGTCTTCAGCAAACACAACCATAATGACACTCTGAAAGGAGAGAGGAAAAGATTAAAAAAAAAAACAAACAAAAACATGAAAGAGAAATAGAGAAAAGGCCAGAGAGTACATTTGGTTTGGAGCTTTAGGGTTTTCCACTTGAGGCACTACAGTATACCTGGCACACCACTGCCAAACAGGAAGGCAGACAACAGCACTTTCTGGGTCATAAACAGAGATGAGCAGAACTGCTCTCCTAACTAGAATCCAAGGATCTCATTCCAGCTGTTGCATCACCTTTACACAAGTGCTGACACCACTTCTTAACAGTCTGAGCCAGGATGGGCTGGCCTGGCAGAAGGTGGACAGCAAAGGAAGCCACACTGACGTAAGAGCACAGCTAAGCTGGCCTTTGTGCTGATGCTCTGCTCTAGATTGCTGCACTTTAAGGTTGCCATCGTGCACACCCTCCTTCCCAAGAAACCACAAGTTCTGCCACTCACTCGGACTTTACTGATGGGGTGATGGATTCCTTCAGTGCTGCTGACTTCTTTCAGCGTGATTGGGTAAAATTGACCTTTATTCAGGTAAGTCATTGTGCTGTCCCCAGGCTTCTGTCGGAGGGACTTGGAGGCTTCCAGAGTGTATTCGAAGTTATTCCTATAGAGTGAAGAGGGTAGTGATTGCTAAGGCATTTTCCTGGAAAGCTGATTAAACGTTCCACATTTAATTTGGAGAAATTCCAAAGTTGTTAGCTGACTCATTAAGCCATCAACAGGCAAAGAAGTTGGAAAACAGGATGAGCCCCTTTTTCAACCATTTCCTTCATGAATGAACATTTAAGAGAAGTTCTTGGCAAGCTAAATCCTAAGACACATAAGCAGGCAGGACTGGAAGGTCCCTATTCAGGCTGACAGCAGTAAGCTGCCCTCAACCAACAGGAAAGTATCTATTAGCAAGTTCATTAAATTCACAAGCTAATAAGCTACTCAGTGGCCATTGCCCTCTTGGTCAACTGCAACTATAAAGCAAGTTGCTCCCCTCCTCTGGAGTTCAGGTGAGTTTTATTTCTCCTGTTTTTGCTGGAGATTTCCAGCAGACAGAGCAAGACAAGCACACCAGGGAGGGGGGCACAGCTGGAAGCAAACTCCCAGACCAATCCCAGACAGCACTGCCCCTTCCCATGGGACACAGATTCGGTGCAAGGACCATAACTGAGGATCGGTGGTATTTCTAGTCTAGTAGTTTTCCTTGAAGTATTTGTTTTCTTTAAAGATACGATTGTATCTTTACAGCTACAATTTTCAACGGTGAAATTCAAAAAAGCAGACCTAACTGTGGGTTTGAGATCCACAGGCCCCCTCAAAATCCAGCTGTGACTGGGTGCAAATTGGCATGAGTTATACTGCTTGCTCATGGACAGCTAAGAATAGGAGGATACAGGCAAATGGGAGCCTTAAATCATTACCCAGAAATGCTGTCAAAAACATAATCTTCTGAATTCATGTTGGCCATTCGGAGATTCAGTTCAGTAGGAAAGAAAACCTGGAGTAGACAAAACAACAGTTAACACTGCAGCAAAAAGAAAAGTCGATATTAAATAGATACTCCTTACCACGGAACTTCTGTCAGGCAAATTGTTCACCAGATAACAACTGATTTTTGGTTTCAACAAACAGGACACTTGAATAGTGTTTTAATTCAAAACTTTTGGGTGTCAGCTAAGCACAAAATCTCGTAAGCATTCCAAGTCAGCTTAAGGCAAAATTTTAATGCTTTCCCAAATCTCAAAGGGCATAGCTACACAGCTCCTTGAGGTTTGGCTTAAAAATCAAAACATGGTTACACTGCTATTTTCAGTTGGTATCATAAAACAAAAACCACAGATTTTCTCACTAAAGGGCCCTACGTAATCCAACTATTTTCTATGGACACACACCACACCTAGAAACTGGCAGTAAGGAAGCTTACATACAGTCACTTCACTTTGGTACCTGCAAAGGCACCACAGAGTGCTGAACTCTTGCAAAACCTGGCTCTATGGATAGAGATAACTATTTCCACACTCTGCAAGCCAAAGCCTCTGTCACTACTCAGATTAGTCATTTGCTTTTGATAATTATTTCATGCTGTGAAGGTTTTATTTACTAAGTTTTAATTATGCACCTTTCTGGGAAAGTCTTCTATTTCTAAGCCACTGAACAGATTTCTGGCTCATGTAACAAGAACAGTTAAAGACAGAACTGGATCTCTCCATCCAAATCAAGACACACACACACACACACACAGAGCAGCTGCCTCTCCTGGTACCTCTTGCACACCCTCCTTGAAAGTCTCCGAGAAGGTGGAGTCTGGCGTTCTCCTCTGGGAGTTCTGAGGCTGGGTGCTGGAACTGAACTGGTCGGGATTGAGGTTCCTGTCGAAGACCACCACGCGCTCGGGCGGCTCGGGGTGGTACACGCTCGGCGGGATGCCCACGGCAAAGCCGTGGGGCTGCGTCTCCGTTTTGATGGAATGCGTGGGCATCGTGGCAATCGAAACCGTGACCGTCGTGTCAGGGGTCGTGAGGTGGCCTCGCTTGTCCATGCCCATCTGGGGCGTATGTGGAAGTACGATATTGAAAGGCACATTTTTCAGAACCTGGACCCTGTTTTCTCCAGCAGAAATGAGCGACTGTTCTGTCACGTTTGGGATGCTGTTCCTTAAAATGGCAAAAAGAAATCAGGCATAAATTATACAGCTTATATTCTCATTAAGCAAGAGCTAGAAAAGCTTTTCAACCTTTTGGACAAGGACCGCTGACACAAACTCCTGCTTATGCAGAACAGCTCAATCCTAACCTGAAAAGCTGAGAAACTCATTTAAAAAAACCCCATAACTCCTCTCACACTGGTAATCATCCCACCTTGGAGAGTAATTACCCTGGAGCAGAGGGTGAGGGTTCACAGCCCAGATCTTCACTGCCTGGAAAACAGCAGTCCAAAACTAAGCACTTCCCACCACGCACTGGCACACACAGGCTCCACGAAGCTGCTCTCTGACAGAGGGAGAAGGACTGACAGCAAGGCTGCTGCTCCTCTGCCCCAGGATTGTGCACCACCCGGGAAGCACTGACAGGGAAATTACAGCCCTCGTTTCATTCACAACCCCCCAAGAAATCCGCACCAAGACTCCTGGGAGGAATTTGCATAACTTGCCACTCTCCACTCCACCACACCCATTTCTGCCAGGACAACATTGAGACCTGTGGCTGAGCTGACCTCAGCTAGTAACCACTAAGTCAGCTTGCCCTCTCTTTCTCCCTCCCCACCAAGTGGTCCTGCCCTCTCCTTTACACCAATTCAGACATTCCCCTGCCTCCTTGGTAAGCCAGTTCTGCTTGCCTGGCTGGCAGAAAACTAGCCACCGTTTCTTTCCCTGTTTGGTGATAGACCAGTGTGAGACCCAGTCTGGTTCAAGAGGAGCAGTGGGAACACATGGCTGGGAACCCAGCCTGCTCTTCTTCACAACAAGTCACTCAATCAGCTCAGCCTGACAACAAAACCTCACCTCAGGTCCTTAAAGCATTCTAGTCTGTCCAGAGGAAGAGGATGGAAGGAGTGGAAGCCTGGTTTAGTGAACTTGCCATTGGTTATATTCACCTAATCAGTATAATCTGCTTGGGAAGCACAAGAGAGGGAAGGCAGGTAGGGGAAGCAAGATAGAAATTCTAAAGGATACAAAGGAAGTCCCCAGACAGTACAAAACCAAATCACAAGCAATTTGAAGAGCTTCCCAACTCGCCCATGCATGACACAGCAATGCTGCTGGTACCTGAGAACAAAATTCAGCAGAGAGCAACTGAAGTAACTGCATGAAAAATGGAAAGTGTCACCAGTGACTGCAGCCTGGGGGTGCCTGCGCTACCAGGGTGCCTAATGTTAGAGAGCAGCTTCTGCTAGGCTGAGTATATGACATCAGCACACCAAAAGCAGATAGATGGCACTGAGCAGCAGTTTGAGCCTCAGCTCTCCACACCATGGCTCAATCCCCAGCCTGTTCCTGGGGCACAACAAGAATCTGAGGTACAGAGCAAAAGCTGACAGTTTCTCTCTTCCAGCACATCAGCACAGTGTAGTAAGTTACTTTCCTTCAGCAGCTTTAATGGTCGAGGAAAGAAGGGAGGAAACAGAGAAACAATAATAAAAATTAATACCTTTTGCTGTGGTCTTGTTCAGGATGTTCTACCTCAGGCTTAGCTGTTGAAGATCTCCTCTCCCTTGGAACCTGAGAAATTTAAGACATATTATAATTCAATTCTTCCTTCCATACAAAAAAAAAAAAAAAAAAAAGCTCCTTAAAATTTGGTCAAATTAAGGAAGCCTTGCTTTGGATGCCAGTTGTTATTTGCATTACAGCTTAACCCATGTTCACATGGCTTTGGGCTGCCAGGCCAACCCCAGGAGATGCCCCATGGATCCCTATGTAGCCAACTCAGTCACCTGAGTCAGCCCTGAGCTCTTGCCAGCACCAGGTGGTGACAACACCAGTGCAGAAAACAATCCATCCACGGTTGGAGCACCAGTACTGGGGTGAGCAGGACCAAGAGATTTCCCAAGGTTTGCTGGCAGTGCAGGTTCTCTCCTCTGCAGGCTGGCAGAGTTCAGCTTGCTGGTTGAGCACAAAACTTGTGAAAGGATGCTGCTCTGCAGCCACTTCCCCAAGGACATGTGATCTCTAGGCCATTCCAGACCACTCTAAGACCACTTGAGGCTCTCCTTTCTCCTCAGTGATCAGGGAATTTGGGGAACACCATGTCCAACAAATACATTGAGACACTACAGCTCATATTTGTGTATGGCCACACAAAACACACTGGCCCAAACTATATCAAATGTTTTATAAACAAAATGTAACCAGCATTCTGGATTTAAGACAGTTCAATATTGCTTCTTGTATTTTATGCCACGGACAGGATTTGCCCTGAAAACACAACATCAATCAAACAAGTCACCTTGCCCACACGTGCCATTTTCCTGGCTGCACTGCAAGGCCAAGGCACACAGGAGAAAGTGAACTCTTGGAGCTGTGCTGGCTCAGTTCCTTGCATGGAGCACATAACCAGCACTCCAGCAACCCAAACACCTCTTGCAGCTGCTGGCACAAGCCTGTGGTGCTCACATCCCCTCAGCCACACTGCAAGTCCACACAAGCTCTCCTGCCAACCCACACGTAAGGCCTGGGACTTTTGTCACCCCCATCACGCCTCCTGAACGAGCAAAGCAAACATCTTCTGGTGCATGTATGGAGGAGTGAACTCCCACCACTCTCCTTCACCAAAGCCTGTTCAGATCCTGCCTCCATTTGCCAGCCTGGGTCCGAGGTGGGGAACCACTTCAGCACGAAGGCTGAGGGCACACCGGCAGAGACAGCATTCTTCCTACACAGCCCCCACTGAAAACTATGTCCTCATTCTTACACATAACCTGGAATACCCAGAAACACCACAACTGTTTGATTTTCCACAGTAACCAGCAAAATCTGGAGAACCTCTAGACGGAGGCTGCTGGGAGGCCAACACTAACTAGTCACCAAAAAAGAAGAGTTTTCCAAGCTGCATTTGGCCAACACTCCCAAAAGAATTTTTATGCAAAATTTGTTTCCTATAAGGCCTTATTAACCACAGTTGAGCAAGCTCAGTAGTTAAATGGAAGGAAACAAAAGTTTTTTGGTTTTACTATTTTGTTTTTTTTATAGGAAGGTGATCTCATCAGCTGCCTTTAATATGCAGAGGGGGCGTGTTAGAAATGCCTCAACGTCATCCCTCTATAACATTACTCCATAACAGCCCCCAATAAATCTTTCAACCTCCAGCCATTCTGCTTTACCTAAGTGTGCAGCATACCTGCTCTTCCACCAATTTTTTCTGTACACCCACTGATACCCAAACATAAGAGGAAACCCTGAATTAGGCATTAATGTACAGCAAATCCCTTCTGCTTTGCCGAGCATGAAGGATCAACATCAACATTCTTTTTGTAATCTACAGGTTTAGAAATCAAAATTGATCTTGTGGATTAAAATTGTTCTGGTGAAAGCATGTTGTTGTTTAGTTTTTGGTTTTTTTTCCCAAAAGCATACTAAGCACAAACACAAAGCAGAAAGGCAGTTTTCTCACAAAACTAGTTGAATAACATCCACATCAGTGAGTCTGTGGCATTTTGTCATGTGTGTGTGGAGTGTTAATCTCCATATTAAGCATTACAAGAATATTTCAGTATGTAAGACGTATTCAACACTTAAAAGAGCAGGCAAGGATTTTGTCTGCACCAGGCAATCACTCCTACTGCTTGAAGTACATAACTGAGGCTGGCAACTGCACTCACTATTGTTAAAAGACACAAGCCAAAGTGCCAGGCAGGAAAGCCAAGTCAGCCTCCTGGCCTTCCTGCATGCTCAGCAAAGAAAAAACAGGCACCTCCACCCGGTGAGCCAGGCCACCGTAACACAGGCGTCTCAACACAAGCAGGACCCCTCCCTGCCTGGAAACGCCTGCTGCTCTCCACTGACCTGGCTGGAGATAACTACCCTAGCTTATACTTGCTGTATTCGGGAAACAAAGCTCAGCAAAATGCACCCCATGCAGACCAGAATGTTCTCTGACTGCTCAGTTCAGCTCCAAGCACCTAGGAAGGCACAGGTCTCCGAGACCACGAACACTGGGGAAGACAATCACTGCTATCAAAGGATTAACAGATTACAGCAGCTGATGATCACTGAGGGTTAGAGGGATGCAGGCAGCAACTCTTTCAGGTGCACACTTCAGCCCCACATACCACCAAAAACCTGTAATTGTATCTTAGTATCAGCTGAGCCTAAAGTAACACAACAAAGCCCCAGCAAAAGTCAGAGATCCAGCAGAATAGGGATCATGTGAGCAAAAGGAGTTTCTTTCTCCATGTATATTTATATTCGGACAGGGATATGGTCCTAAAGCATCACTCTTTATGACTATTTCTATAACACATTGCCCCTTGCAGAACCTGGGGTCAACAGAAAAAGTGCTACTCAAGTGGAAAACTAGCAAAGTGCTACCTAACTTTTACATCAAGTTCTAGGAGATCTTATTTTACAGAGCTAAAAAGAAAACAAATTTTCAGAAAGAGAGATATAGAGTGCTTTCAATTTAAAACCAACACTGTTTAAAGTCCTTGTGATCTGTTCACAGCTTCTGTAAAATCCTCTAGCAAATGACACCTTTTCCACAGGTGGAACACGAGCTCTGCTGGCTACCAGAGCCAACCCAGGCCAATCTACCTTGTAGTAATCATAGAGCAGTCCGAGGGCAGCTGCACTGTCTTCATCCCCATTGATGCTCATCATAGCTTTGGTAGCTGCTGTGAGGGGATTTTCAAGAAAAGTTTTCCAGGCCTCATCTTCATTGGTGTAAGGACGTCTCTGAGAGTAGAGAGAGTCATTCTGAAGAACCAACACGGGTCTTTTACTTGAATCATAAAAAAGAAGAAATAAAAAAAAGCCACCTGTTAGAACACATGAGAAACATTCCAAAAGTTCTTCAAAATTAGCTGCCCCAGTTTCATGAGGTTCATATGCTGATTCAGTGTACTGCAAGGATTAGTCAACACAAAAAGCCCAGAAACTTAATTCTGATCTCACTCACGCTCAATGTAAATCAGGATTAATTTGACCAAACTCAGATGGATTACACCAGCCTCTACAAAAAGACAAAGCCATGTAAGAGCACAACTGACCTGCTCATGCTCTGAATCCAACCCAGAAAGAGCTACACACTTTCTGGCCAACCACCTACAAAGCCTCCAGCACATCTCATGTAAAACTGCCAGGCTACAGCCTGATCCAGTTCCCATGTGGAAAATGTGCATTAACGAAACATCTCTTTTCTCCAGTGCTTTCAAGTGTCTTCGCTCTCAGAATAGATCTAAAAACACCACGCAGAAGCTACTGGTAAGTTACAGATGACATAGGAAATTGGTAAAGGGGAGTTCAAATCAATTTGGCAGTGTTTTTTTCTGACAAGGGAAGAAAAAAAACCAACTTACTGCCTGGTTACTATTGAAATAATCCAGCACACTAGTTTGAAACACACTCAGACGAGTGAAGAAAAAAAGAAAAAGATGAGTACTCCCTTTGTACTACACTATATATATACACATTTACTCTGAACATTTGGAGATTGCTGGGAACCAACAAACTCCAAAATGACTTGGACATTCTGTCCACAGACAAAAGCAAGATGTGTAGCAAATGTTGTCCTGCCAGCCTAGACAATATTTTTTTGGTTCTATTGGTAAAACATATGCTTCCTCTTTTAAGTCAGCTCAAGCTAATTTTTAAATCTGACTTTTAAACCAGTTCAGTTCTCTTTACAGCGCAAGTTTAACATTAGTTTACTGCAGATGGGCTGGGGGAGAAGGGGAGGCTTTTTTACTTTCCTCAATAATCCCAAACTTAACATTTTTAGTGAATTGGCCATAGTTAAAATAGAAAAGTAATTCTTTAAAAACAACTAACTCCACAAAAAAAAAAAAAAACCCCAAAACCCCAACACCTTCACATCCTTTTCCTAGCAGGGAATCCTTCTTTTCATCTATTTCCCCAGATACATTCAGAGACTGAAATATACTACAAATACAAAAAGTTGTGAAATAGAAAGTTGTGAAATACTCTAATCACTATAATCAGCTTAGCAGTATCCTACATTTATCACCACCTTCTACCAAAAAGATTGCAAAGCAAATTAAGCATTCGACGCTTTATCAGTTACACAAGTCACCCTGCCGAGCTGCCCTCGGACAGCTTGGCTGAGCTGAAGGCACTGAAAGCAAGTGGGAGTTCCCAGGACTTGTAAGAGCACTTTGTGGCTATAAATCAGTATTATGTAGTTGAAAGAAGAGCAAACAAAAATGACAAAAGAGACAAGTTCTTGCACCAAGCCCTTTCTTCAGGTCTCCATAGGTACTTGTGTACGCACTGACACAGACACCCGAACGCAGAGGACAGCTACCTTCCATCAAACTGAGACGACCCACAGGAGACAAAGCAGAATTTTCTTTAGGGATATGGTACAAACTCCTGTTCTTACAATATGATAAAGGAATCCTCAAATATCCATAGCAAATGGGAAAACTCACAGAGGAAAAGGCAACTGAAGTAAGCTGGGTGCAGTTCCCTTGATCCATCCCCAAGCAGAAGGGCTAAGTCAGCCTTGCTGAACTCACAAGACCACTACGCTGATTCCCTCCAGCAACACATGGAAGGGAAAACCATCAGAAAACCAAAAATACTGAGAACAAAAGCCTCAACTAACTAAAAGCCTAGCGAATGCAAGACCTACATATCTTTGTGTCATTTGTCATTGAAACACTGAAATTCAATGAACACGGCCCTAAAGGTAACCACCCACCTAAAAAAGGCACAGAAAAAGTTATCTGCAGAATTATCAAGAAAAGTACAGCATTTGGCAGGAACTCCCTACTTCAGGAGAACCACAGCTTCTTTCAGGAAAATGAGAACACGTTGATAAGAGAAGGCAAACACATCTTTTTTTCCTAAGTTTTAGAAGATAACTGGCATGCTGATCTACTCATACAGTAGTAGAAGTCCAGCAGAGGCAGAAAATTGAGCTTCATAGCACAATTCTAATAATTCCCCAATTTTACTTTCCACTTGACCACAGTGGAAGCAGAGAAATACTACAAAAAGCAGAGACTCTGCCTGCAAGGCTTCCCCAGCCTACGATGTTCTGTGTTCAGACCACAGAAACTATTCCTCCTCCCTTCTCTGATCCAGGAGCAGCCGTCCCGTCCCTCACCCTGTGACACTGCCCAGAGCCACGCTGTGCCTGCTCTGCACAGAGCACACCTCTAACGCTGAGGCAGCACCGAGCATTCCTGTCACCGGCATCTGCGTGCCACAAAAGCAAAGTGCATCTACCCAAATCGCTACGAGCTCATCTACTAAGTGTCACTGGAAATAAAAACACCTATGAAAAATCCGAGTCAGAGACATGAGTTAGTGAGCTGCCGCACTGGAGTCCTTTTCCTAGAAAGTAGCATGTTGAAACAAAAAGTTGAGTTTAAAATCTTACACATTCCCTAGGAAAGAAGTGCATTTGAGTCACCAACCATTCAAAGTACAGAAATTTTAAAATCGGTTCTTGAAAGCAAATCACTTCAGAGCTACCCCATTTTCTGGCACTTGGGTGTCCACGGCCACTGTCAGCAGATGGCCACGGTGACAAGAGACCCGAGTCCTTCAACACAGCCTGGGATCCGCTTGAAGGCGACGTCTCGTATTCAACACCACGAAGTTACAGAATACACACACCTCGAGCTCAGTTTAACTCTTTCACGACCCAACGTCGGCTACTCCGGGGTCGTCGCAGCCGAGCTCTCCGGGAGCCGCCCTTACCTGCCGAAGTCCACCTTGCCCGAGGGATGCGCCTCGTAGAAATCCATGGGAGCCGCTGCGGCCGCCGGGCAGCGGCGCGGGGGCTCAGCCCGGCTCCCTCGGCCCGGCAGCTCCTCCCGACGGCGCGGCCGCCGCCGCCCGCATTTAAGGCGCGGCCCGGCGGGGCGGGGGGCGGCCCCACGCCTCGCTGCGGGTGTCGGGTTTCAAAGCCGGCCCAGCCCCGGCGCTCGCCCCGTGAGGCGGAGTGGCCCCCGGGGTCGCCCCGCTGCGCCGCCGGCTCCCCCTCAGGGCTCAGCCCCCGCTCCCCCCGCCGTTCGCACCGCCCCGCCGCACCTCCGGGTGCTCCTCCGAGAGAGAGGAGCGAGGGGGGCGGACCCCGCGAGAGCGGCTTCTCCGGCCCGGCCCCCGGGCGGCGAGCCCCTCTCGCCGCAGCCCCCCGGCGGGGCGGCAGCACCGGTCGGACCGGACGCGGTACTTCTTCCCCCGCCCGGCTCACTCACTTGTCGTAGTCCTGTGTCATGTCTGGCGGAGGCAGCGGGCGGCAGGACTGGCCGGGCGGGTCGGGAGGAGCAGCGCCGCGCACCCGCCGCTCCGACGGGTTTTGTCGGCTCCTCTCGCCCGCTCAGGT
Source organism: Pyrgilauda ruficollis (assembly GCF_017590135.1). Classification (NCBI taxonomy): domain Eukaryota; kingdom Metazoa; phylum Chordata; class Aves; order Passeriformes; family Passeridae; genus Pyrgilauda; species Pyrgilauda ruficollis. Next base: position 1,869,415 of record NW_024525712.1, read on the forward strand.
GCTCCCGCAGCCGCAGGTGGACGCGCGCCGCGCCGCGTCTCCCATTGGCTGCCGCGGCTCGAGGGGCGGGGCCGCCGCGCCCCCATTGGTCGGGTGCGCTCGGGGGCGGGGCCGGCGGTGTGAGGGCTCCGCGGGCCGGGGCGGCGGCGGGACAGGGCCGTGAGCGAGTGAGGGGACAGGAGAGGCCGGGAGCACCCTGGAATCCTTCCCGCGCTAAAAATGGGATTTCCTTCTCCCTCTCTCCTCTCCCATGTAACTTTATTTCTTTCTCATGTACTACACCCACTTTTAGGAAAATTTAAACTCGCCACAATCATATGAATTGTCTTTACTATAGTCTTAAGCTGTGCCACGAAAGGTTTACGTTGGATATTAGGAGGAATTTCTTTGCAGAAAGAGCGATTAGACATTGAAATGGGCTGCCCCGGGAGGTGGTGGCCTCCTTGTCCTGGCGGTTTTTAAGGCAAGACAGGATGTGGCACTCAGTGCTCTGGCCTAGCTGACAGGATGGTGTTTGCTCATAGCTTGCACTCGATGATCTCAGATATCTTTTCCAACCTAATTGATGCTGTGAATTTGCACAAGCACTGCACCAGCTGCTAAAGGGCAGCAGATCCATGTGTTATTCATTGCCGCTCAGATGAAGCCGGGTTTGGGGAGCAAGGGACACTTGCAATGTGGTCAGTGCTGAAACTGCATCAAAATGCTCCAGTGTAACACCAACAGCAGCATCAAACAGCAGATTTATCCAAACTGGCATGCATGAAGTTAAATCAGAAAGATCTTGAGTTTCTCCTTGAGAAATAGGGGTGGGAGGTTGCTTGTCTAAGTAACAAGTTCAATCAAACCCATATAGCAACAGCGCTATCTATCATATGTCAAGATGCTTCAGATAGCTACTGTAATTTAAAAGTATGCTCACTAATAAGAGGTCTCTCCTTCTAGGTCAAAATCTCTTCCCTATTTGTACAGGATATACTCCAATGCAAAATTATAGAAGAACAATTCAACCAGCCAATCAAAGGAAATATGAAACTGAAGACAAACTTTAACTAAGGGTCTAATCCTGGAAGTTGCTTAATATCCTCTGACTGGATTACAGTTAGTGTTCTAAAAACAAAATGCTTTGTTTGGATCTGCAAACACTGCCATTAGGATAGCAAAAGATAAATACCAATACTGAAGTAGGATCTTGCTCTACAAAGTGAAATGAACTGATGTAAATTGTTCTTTATGACATGCAATAAAAAGTGTTCTATATTTTGAACCCATCTTTAAAATCTAATTCAAGATTACATAGAAGAAATTTCTTATCTGATCTCACATATGAAAAAAATACTGTCATCTGATTAAGAGGTTGGAAAGTTACATTTTTCCAAACAAGTATAACTTGCTTTGTTTCCGATACAAATTACAAAACCAGTTCAAAATGGCAAGTACTGGGAAGGACTGCTGACTTTCTCGGGTGCCATTCACTCCTCATGCTTCCTGCTTCTGTTCATAGAATTCTGGGATGTGCAGACGCAATGGCTGCTTTTTGGCACAGGGGCACACTTTTCATTAACAATAAAATATCACACTGCCCTGTAGCCATAGGTGACCCAGATGCAGAACGTGCTGGAGTTCAGTCACATGTTTATATTGCATCCCAACTGCTAAAACCTTAGTGATGTGCCACACTTGATGTTTCTACTTAACTGGAGTTTACCATGATTTTATTCCAAATAACTCAAAGCTGTTTGTCTCTACAAAAGGGATGCCTTTTCTTAACAGCCTGATCCACTGATGAAAACTTGGTTATCACCATAGCAATCGCTTCCACATTCAGGAGACAATGATATAAACACCGGATTGTGACACCGCTGACTAATCTGCCGGTCACAATCTAGACTCTGCAACACCACTTGTAGGTGTATTTATGTGATGTCACTAACTGGGTTGCATCACCACCAAGTAAAATCAGGGAAGAAGCACAAAGGGATTTAGCAGAGCTTTGGCTGGGGCACGAAGCCATGCCAGCCTGGTGGGGCAGTGCTCTGGCAGGACTTCCCTTGCCCTGTGCTGACTGGCCTTCCCTCCAACTTCTTCCTTCTCTCAGCCCTTCCACCTCAAATTCACTGCTCTCCTCCATCTCTCATGCCCTTCCCTTAACCTTTCCCTCGGCTTCAGTCCTTCCTTCAGCATTCTCCTTCCCCTCTTCACACATTTGTTTCCTTTTAAATGAATCCCACTCAAAACACACAAGGAGCCTCACCACACTCACACATCATTGGCACCCATCAGGCTGAGCACTGTCCCATCCTGCTTGCCCCTCTTCCCAATCTGTCTTTTGACATTGCTGTGTAGAGAAACTGGGATTTATTCTGGAAAAGAATTAGCTACTGTTATGATTTACCTAACAAATATGGGTTTAAAATCTCATACCTGATAATTATCATCTACATGCTCTGGTCATTCACACCTGTGTAATAAACAAACAAGTTGCATCAGGTTTGTGGCAGTACTTTTGATTTCATAAAACACGGCAGGGAGTCAAAACAAGATACTTTTTGCTTAATCTGAAACCCTAAGATAGGACAGCTGGGCTGCAGAGCTGGATGTAAGAGCAGGGAAGCTCCTATGCTTTCCATTCCATAGCACACCAGGCAAGCTTTCCTTCTCTGCCAACAGGCCTGTGGTTGCTAAGGACAGACCTGGAAAAGGGAGCCCAAAGCTGCTCACTGACCCTTGCAGAATAAGCCTGAAGACATCAACGAGATTAAAAACAAACAAACAAACAAAAAAAAAAAAAAAAAAAAAAAAAAAAAAAAAAAAAAACCAAACCCCAAAACAAAACCAAAGAAAAGCCCAAACAGAGTTTCCACAAACTCAGTGGAAGCTGAGACGAAAGAAAGCAGAAGGGAAAGAAACAGATGAGTGACAGTGGAACAGGAAGCTGGAAATGCCTTGTAAGAAAGAGATGGAAAAAAGGTGTAGAATAAATGAAAGCACAATGTTTGAAATATCAAACAAAGAAATAGCTTGCTTTCCACTTAAGTCATATCCCTATATCCAATCTTGCAAACATTCCTTAAAGATTGCCCTTTTGATTCTGTATTTATCCCTAAAGATAATGGAAATATTGTTAAAATTAGTTACAAACTACTAGGGTCAAGTAGTTACAAACTATTCAGGGTCAAGAGATGCAGTTCCATCAGCCAGACTGAGGATACTCTGAATTTATTACAATATAAATGCACCAATTTTGCAGCAGCCCATATATTACAAAAAGTCAGCCTAAAACCTAAAAGTGTGTTGATGATAAAATCTTTAGCACGTCATTGGGTTTCACTGAGCACTTATCACCTTTGGTCGATACTGTGCTTCCTCTGGGACTGACTGGGGTGTCCGTGGGTCCTGCCGCACGGGCCCACGCTGGTGTTGTGAGAGGACAGCGTGTGCGAGCAGCTCCTCTGCTGCCCGCTGCTCCCTGCCCAGCCCACTCTGCTCCGCAGCACGGGAGCCACGCAGCTGCCCAGGAGTTAGGAATGCCCCGGCTCTCAGTTCAGGAAACAACGGTTTGCCACAATTTTATATCAGCACAGCACGACAGAAGCACCCCAGGATCGCAGCACAGGCGCTGAACACGCTTGGTGGCATTGTCACAAGCTATGGCAGGGTCTGCAGCTGCTGAGCAAAGCCACTGCTGGGACAGTGGGGTGGTCTATGAGCTGACACAGAGCACTGCTACAACAGAGAGCAGCCGTATGAGATTACCAGAGCAAAGTGCTTGCATTTTCTTCTAAAACCACCTGATGTACTGCTGGAGGCAGAATGCAGATGCTGAGGGCGGGGGAGGCGTGTTCTGGCTCTGGAAATGCTGCCATTAGCAGCTGTACAAGGGCAGCAGTAACCTCACGTGAGGACACCAGCTTCCATCTCCTGTTCTGGTAATCCTGACTCTTGTTCACCATCTCAGCAGCACCCTAGCAAAAGGAGCAGTGAAAGATCTTTCACATATGCCTGTTTCCACATCTTGGCATCCCCTGTATGCTCTCCCTCATCTAGTCTGGCCGGGAACAAAGAGCTTCACACATGAGGAGCAACAGGAGCAGTAACTGTGGAGGAGATGCTGGAAAGCAAGCATCCTGCATTTAGCACAAGGACAAATGCAGCGAGAGACACTGCTGTAACCAGCCCACACACAAACCTGCTCAGCCAGGAAATACCTACAACCATATGTACTGAGAAGCCCATTCCATTTTGGATCAAAATAGAGGATTCATTACACAGAGTCATCCTGACTTTTCTCCACCTGTGAAGAATAAAACTTACTCAACATGACATGGGGAAAGGACAGATGATCTAGGGGGCAGACACATTTAGGGATTTATTTGGGGATTTAACATATCCAGACTTTTCCTGTCCCAAAAGCCCTGTGAGTCCTGGCTCTTTTGCTCCCAGCCCTGCAAGACTATCGTCTTGACAACTTATTACAATATTCTGAATTTTTTATTCAGAACAAGCAGAAGACTTATTTGTCCAAAAGAGGAGAAAAGCCATTTGAGGAAGGGACTTTTGAGATTTCCAAGATGTTATGAGAAAGCAAGATACTCATTGCCTTGCCTGCATGAAATTTTCTTAAATCTTCTACACATGATTGTTTCAGGGGTTGTGCTAAAAATGGGTTAGAAAAGACGAAATTGCAGTGAAGCCCATGCAATACACTATGGCAAATAAATTAGACTAGCATTGCTTACAGGCATTGGGCTTTGCTGATTCTAATTCTCTGGTTAAATCAGGTTCAGGCCCTTCACTCTGTGTAAGTCAAACACCTCCCCTTCATGTCTGGACAACAGCAAGACTCTGAAAAGGAAAATGTATTTGATGGAGATTAAGTTCATACTGAGAACACAGACACACTGATGTAGTGAAAAACTAGTAAGGGCAAAATACCAATTCTGCTGAAGGCTGTGCCTTTCAAAAGAAAATGAATTATCTGTTGTATTTCTCCAGCAAAACAGCAGAAAGCTTGCATTTAGGAGAATTCGTAAAGCCAGGTTACTATTGCCCATTTAAACACTTATTTTTTCTAACACATAAAGTAATAAAAAGTGAAAATTTACTTTAGAAGGCACATAAAGATCTTAGAACAACTGATTTGCTATTGTCTAAGTTAATAATTAATTAACTCTTCTCAGTATATACTGCTTAAAAAGTTTATTCTAAAACCCCCACTTGCCTTTATCTATACACTTAAGAACTATCGTTCAAATTTTAGAGTAAGAAACTAAACAAGGGGAGCCTCTTTTACTCAAAATTAACACGGGATTAAATACAAAAAAAGTAGCTGAGTTTTACCTGGACACTTTCAGCAACTAGTTAGAGAAAGGAGCAGTAATTTCCAGGCGAGAGAGGCGGTGACGGGCAGTGCGGGGCGGCGCAGACACCCTGCCCTTGGGCTGTGCCCGCAGCTGTCTGTCTGTCTGTCCGGCCGGCAGCCCCGCCTCCGGCTGCTGCTAACCGCGCTGGGAGCAGCTGCCCGGGAGTGCTCCACCACTCGTCACCCAAGATAAGGCACTCCTGGGGCTCCTCAGCTTCTTAAACACCATCACTCCAACATAAGTTGATTGATTAAACTCCATAGAACGAACAAAAAGCGTTTTTGGGGCACACCCTTTGTTTTAAATCTGACTCTTAGCCTATGTGTCCAGAAGGCACATGGCCCTTGATGATTAACTGCAAGCTTTATGCCAGTTTATTAAAGTACAGCCTTAATTTAGTCTAACATCTAAGGGAGCTTTCTTGTGTTTGTAACAATGAGCACACTATTTTTAATTTGTGAAGCTCAGATTTTACTGCTACAGTAGTTTTAAAAGAAAGCTCTACCTATAATTAAGTACGTAAGTCCTTCAAATAAAGGCTTCTGAATTAAGTTAATCCTTTAGGTGTACTGAGGTGTCTTTTAGACAGTTAATTCAAAACTTTAACAGGTATTACAGTAAAAAGAATGAGATGCTTTCAGTCATTTGAGCCAGCACTCTTGAAAAGAGTGACAATGTCTATTACACTTCTGTAGATTTTTAACTGATACAAATACTCATCTAGAAAAGTACAAATACAAACTTTACCAAATACGTACAAATATTAGTAATTCACTCAGGTGAGGTCAAACATAATAGGTAATGGCTAATTTTAAAACACAAACACCAGACATAAGAAGAGATTTAAACTGGTATGTTCCAAGTCCACTAATGTAAACATCAGTTCAGACACACCTTGCCAGAAGTCTGAGGTATCTAGCACAGCATGGCAACAGATTTAGACATACTACCCTGTGCCCACTTACGAAATCTCTTAACACATATAACCCAGTAATAATTCAGTCTCTTTCCTCTTCCCACAGCAAGCACAGTTTAGTGCTGTATGGCTGAAACTATGCCTTCTCAGCTGCCTGTTAGTCACTTTATAGGACCACTGCTTTAAATCCCTGTGCTGCAAGAACTAATTAAAATATCTGAAAAAGCAAAAACTTTCACTCAAACTGTGTCTTTTGTGTCACCCCAAATCAGGACCCCATGTCACCTCCTGCCTCTACTGAGCCAGCGAAGCCTCCCGGTTTGCCGGCATTTCCATGTAACTATTAAAACTTACTTTTGCTCCAGACAGGTAGGGCACATCACCTCTCCACATCACCTCTTCTCAATTTTTAAACAACTTCATGGTCTAAACCCTTCGCAATCTTCTCACTGAACTGATTACCCTCCCAGATTACATCTCACTGAAGCCCTTGCTCAGGGAGGAAGTCATTACTCTTTGTCAAGTCTGTAGGCACCATTTTTCTTAGTTATAATAATGCTCAGAAATAGCTGTTGGTTTTGATCAAACAGATTTGGTAAGTTCTGTGCTCTGTACTGATGGTTGGAAATGATGAATTTAATTTCATGCAGCTGAAAGCAGCATTATTCATCTGGGTATCTACACAGCATCTAGGTTCAACACATGTATGCATATTGTTATGGTGTCTTTCATGTAGTGGCAGCACCCAACTTCATTTACATGTCGTCTGGGACAGTATACAAACATGGTGCATAAATAAGATTGAGCATGAGGAATTGGTGGAATGGCCAGCTGCTGAAGATGCTGCATTATAAAGTGGTCAGAAGAAATTCAAGGCTTTAACAGTAGCCTTGCAAAAGAAGAATGACAGGAGGACCTGGCAGTTACCGCTGCACAAGAAATAGGATCAGATTTTATACTAGGTACAAAAGTATCTGCAAAATATGTGAAGCCTGAAGTGGAACTTGGACCTGAAAGGTGTTAACCTAAATGAGAGTCTCAGGCACAACAAGAGACTGGGAAATATAGAGTATGCAAGGAAATGCAGAAAACAGTGCCAGAGTTGTTCCAGAAGAACTGGAATGCTGTTTAGAAATAATAAAGAAAAAACTCACTGCAATGACAACACTAACCAACTGCTTCTTTTATTTGTTAACATTGTATTTAAAAACAAAACAAACATTATTTTCTAGAAATATATTTACTGTCATACAATGGTAGGTAAAAAAATAGGTATTTTAATTGCAAAATCTCACAATGTCATGCTAACGTCATGTCCGGTACACTCAAAATATGTACAACAGCGCACAAAAAAATGGTAATTTCACAGCTTCGTGTTGGCTCTGATGCAAATTAATGAAATAAATGGTCATGAACAGTTTCCTTGGCAGTTTCCTTTCCCGGTATCAGTGACTTAAATTACAGATAAAATGACACTAAAACTAAAGTACAATAGTAGATCTCAGCACTCCTATCATTACAAAAAATGTTCATGAGACAAAAGAATGTATAAGTTTAAGTTTAGATGGAATACCATGGTTTGGGATCCAACCAAATCATTTACATGGTTTTAATACTGGAGGTTTTAGGCCTTTTTTACTTCCTTAGCACTGTGTTGTATTTTAGTTTTTTATAGAGTTTTTTATTAAAAAGTTTGTGTTCTATCATACACACCTCATCATGGATATAAGAGGGTTGAATCCTCAGAAGAAAAGAGAACAACCCTAATACAAAATGGTAACTCTGGGGAAACTCCACTTCTTTGTAATGAGCCAGATGACCACACAATCTGAAAAGAAATGGGGAGAAAACAAAAGCCCTAAATTACAAGTGCATTTAGTATTTAGCTAGCATTTATATATTAAACTGTAATTAGAGACAAACTTTACACTTTACCAACAGCATAAATGACAATTCTGGTTTATAGTGTTGATTCCTGTGAAGTGATCCACTCCTGCAAAACCATGAAGTACAGGACTGAACCAAGATATCTTCAGAGCTGGTGCAAACACACTAAGAAGAAAAATCCACTATAGCTTCTTGCACTATGAATCAGGATCTTACTCAGCCAGGCAAAGAATACATTTTTTGCCTTTCAGGACTAAATGGAATCACTGTTTGTTCTTCCAGCTTTCAGCAAATGAAGCAAAGTATTAAAATGACTACCTCACTCTATGTTTTAAATTTCTAAGACTATCCAATTCTGATACTTTAGGCTCTTTACTCTGTTCTTTTCTCTCCATAGGGTTCCCCTCTCATCTTCCTGACACTGTGTCATGGGTTAATAACCCATTCATTTATTGTCCATTGCCTTTGTGTGCTAAATACAAATTACATGTCTAGAAACAAGAGAGAAAAGCTAAATTAAGTCAATGGAGTAACATAGGAAACATTGGAGCAAACACTGATGAGGTCAACAGAAAGTAATTAGTGCTGTAGCAGCCTTCTGCTTCATTATTTGGTAGCTTTTGTGGTCAAAATGTTAATGAAAATGATGAGGTGATTTTATTGATGAAGTATATAATAAAAATAGCAAACTAGACTTGCTGGTAACAAGTGTCAGACCGAACAAAAGATGACACAGAGGACGAGCTGCAGAGATAGCTCTGTAAACATTAAGTTCACCAACTTACGCTGGAAAAACACCAAACTGGATAAGGCTCAGATTTAGTTTAAAATACTACAAAGTTTCAATTTTTAAATAAAAACACTGTACACTGATATGGGGGTTCAGGTGCTATATTCACCTATAAACCCTATACATCTTCTAACTTCCTAGGTATTGCCTTGGGATGTGGAGAAGCAGTTTAAAATGTTCCTTGTGTCTGATTCAGAGCAGCTGTCTTAAATATTCACCAGAACAACGACTGGGATCTGTCTGTCCCAATTTACAGGTAAGTGTGCTAATTACTAGCCTATAAAGTCATTTGCTCACTCCCTCTGGCCCAGCAAACATTTACATTTTCCCTCAAACTGGAGGAACAGCCAGGCCCATCCTGAGTGCCAGGCAAGCCGCACTCCAGGGAGCGCAGTCTGTTCAAAGCCTCCCCAAGTCTGGCACATTGGAAACCTGGAACGAGGTCTCTCATGCCATACATCCCATCCTGTGCCCTACCTCACACCCCACAAAAGCATTACAACATTTTTCACACACTGTAGTACCTCATCATGCATAGAATTATATAGTCCTTTAGCTTGGAAAAGACCTTTATGAACATTGAGTACAACTCCTGTCACCTAAAGACTTAGGTGTAATAGCAAATAGTTTAGATAGAATATAATAAATAGAATAATAGAATTATAGAAAATAGTAAATAGAACAGCGAATCAGTTTAGAATCCAGTTTAAAACAAAGTTTTAAAATAAAACGTAAAAGCATTTCACCAATCATTTGACTGATCTCAGCTTTGCTGACACTGTAATCATACTTTAGTCCCAGGAATAAAGCATTATAGCAGTCCTGTTAGGCCTACTGATTTTTAGATAAAGAGAATTTGTAAGATTTTTTTTAGTTCTATTCTACATACACAGAGGATAAACCCTCATATCTGAGAGAGTAGATGTTGTTTTCCAATGTTAAGTGAGTGTCATATGTATACGTAACTACTTGCATTGCAAATGATATAATGGGAAATTTAACCGGTAAGAATTTAAATTCAAATCTTGTTTCATGAAGGCTATGACAGTTTGCCATTAACATTTTAATACATTACATATGAAAATGTAGGTTTAAAAACAGGCTTTGCATGGAAGATTATTCACACAAACATACACCGAAATATCCACTCATTCAATGTGTACATAAGATTTACGCAAATCTGTGGTAAAAGGATTATTACCTCTACTCCGTTTTAAAAAAAAAAAGGTTCTTATTCATACAAAGAATGAATCCATATAACCAAACCTCTTGTAATGTAACACTGTGCTTACATTATTCCAACCCATTTATGTCACTGTGGGTATGTGAAAAGTAATGTGAAAAGGAAAATAAAGATAAGCAAATAAATCCACCGAAGGACAGAGAAGATTGCATGCTGGTAAAACCCAGCTATTTTCAAAGGGAATGTAATGCTTTCAAATCAGGACCATATTGCTAAGACTGCACAGGGGCTATTGATCTCTGAATACCATTTCAAATTACATACCAGACAAAGATTTCACATGTTACTCAACAGACAAATGAAATCTCATTTCACATGAATGCAACCAAACATTCTTTCACAAAAACCCCACTTTCCAATAGCATACATGAGAAATTCAGGAGACTCCAAGCCAGCTACAGAGTTGATCTTCACTGATATTCACCAGTACATTCCTCTTCTGGATTAGGGTTTCATAATACAACCAATCGCAGAACCAAAGTCTGGTATATGACCCAGAAGTCATTGTGATTAAGGCCATCAAAAAATCAGTATAGTGATTTAGAAAATTAATGTCCTATGCCTTTTTAGAGGCCAGGGAGGAGAGGAATGAGACTGTTTTTCCATTCTCGGGAGAGCTGCATCACAAATACTTTATAAAACACTGAAAAGAAATGAAGTGAGCATTTGCACCTAGCTGCTACTCTCGCCATGTGACTCTAGTTGTTGATTTTGTCTCATCTCCTCTCTTCTCATAAGCTCACTTTGATCACTCTTCATGTTACAGTTTGTCTACTCACAGTCCAAGACTATCCATTCCTCACACACCCTTTTAGAAATGACTGTAACCGTATGTGAGCACATAGCTGTGCACACACCCTGCATTTGTCATTTGCAAAAATATATGTATAGGACTTTACTTTCAGGAGAACTTTCCAAAATGTATTTAGCAAAATGTGAATACTTACTTCTCATTACATAGTTTAACTGTACACAGCCAATAGTCAGGGTTCATGGCTGTCAGTAAACCACATTTTTCTTGCAAAATTCCCTTCAGGCTATGCCCGTGAAAACAACTCCCATCTGTGTTTTCTTCAGACCAACTTAACTGAAAACTTGAAGGATTTGGCTTTTCAGCACGTTGCACTGAACCAGCTAGCTTGCCAAACTGATTTTGTAAGTTCACAACCATTTCTGTGCAAAGAGAAACAAAAGAAACAAATGCAAAAGTATTAAGCATCAGAATACTGTTTAGAAGTGATTAATACAAGAAGAAATTGGGGCATTTGTGCTTTTTAAATTTCTTTTTTTTTCTTTTTAACCTCTGCTTGAAAGACTGAGAAATCCTGGAAGTCTCTATCTCTACCACTCTCTTTACAGGCTTTAGTGAAACATTTTGAAACATAATTCAAAATGCCATGTCTTTTATACCTAATGATATTAATAGTGGGGCACTCTAAAACATTCCTGCAAGTAAAACCTGTAAAATCCATTTGATACTCCCGGGATTTTTATGCTCATAGAAAGCACATTCATACACACATGGATTGAAGGTTAAGCATTTCATGGTGCAAATTTCAACTGGTAAAAAACCCCAACAACAAAAAAAAACCCATTCCATGTTTGTCTGCTGCTAGTGAATGTACAACAAACTTTGCTAAGTTACTGAGGCTCAGAAGGCAGAGAAGGTATCATGATAGATCAGCACACATTGTATGACTGCCTATGCCTCGCTTCTCTAAGAGAAAAAGCAGGTCAAAAAACTTTGTTGGAGCTTTAACTTCTTTTTATGAGCTGTATTTAAATAAACTCATTAATGGATTGAAGAAAAAAAAAGCCACAGGAAAAAACCTCCTAAAATCCAAGGACTAATCCAAGGACTGGGAAGTTTATCTTTCAAGATGACACTAAAGTCTACCACCAAAATCAAAGGTTTAGGAAGCTTTCTGAAAATCTGTACCTGGTATGTAAGTGTTCTAGAGCACTCTCTCGACATGGTACCTTTGTTTTAAGATGGATCCTGCCCAGCTGCAATTATGTGGTATTCCTGCTCACAACATTATGATTAAGCTCTGTAATCTAAGTGGTCCTCTTCTAGCTCCAAGAGAAGCAGAGCCAGAAGAGGAATCTCTTTTCCTATAAATGCAGGAATTAAAGGGCATCTGAGTAAATAATCAGCTTGAAATAAATACATCTTAACATGGTTTTCCATGGAACATGACTTGACTGCAGGATCACCCCAACAGGATTTTGAAGAGTAAGTACTTAAACCCACACCGCATTCTTGAAGGAGAAATCCAACATGTGTAATTCAAACCAAATAGGATTATACAACTTGTTTAGAAGTCCCTGAACCAGTCACTTCCAAAAACTGAAAGAACATATAAAAGGAAAAATACCATTTGCCATACTTAATATCTCTCTCCAAATACCTGCTGCTTTCTGGATAACATAAAAAGTAGAATGAAGAACTCCAGATCTAATTTGGCTGAATAAAATTCTGGTTTTCCTTATTTCTGCAGACAATTAGGGTTTTGTTGTTTTGTTTCTTTGCTTTTATGTCAACACAAACCCCAGAAACTGCTCACAAGTACTTCCAGAGCTACTAAAATTCAGCAGCTGTACCTGCATTCTGACCACATGCAGCTGGCTATGCAAGTAAAGCCCTCCTTGCTTTCTGTAGAGGATTGCAAGAAGGAGTGGGAGAGAAGAGGGACATGCAAGACCTATTGAAGGACACACTGGGATATTCATACCAAAGCATTCAAGAAACTAAAGGAGGCAACAGACAGGAAAGCTATGGAAGACTGACAACTCAGGAGGAACAGTGATAAAAAGGCAAACTAGAGAAGATGAGGATAAGAGCACTCATTCTGAGACATGGTTCAGTAGGTTGTTGGGAAGACTGGCAAAGGCAGTTTCAGCTGTGCATGTTTGAAAAATTCCAGCCACAAGTTGTAAAACAGTACTACATTAATTGTACCCAGAGATGAAAGAGAGGAGACAAAATATTTTAAGATGCAAATGTTATCAGTCACAGCTGAAGATCTATGATGGGAAAAGTTGGAGCAGATTTCTGTTACTGGGAAGAAGCAAAGTTTACTCACGTCTTCTCTTTAGAGCTTTAGATTTATTCTTGACTGAATAAAACAATGGCTTTTCACATCTCCACAGATACCTACCAGTAAGAGACGTAAGAATTGTTAACAAAAAGAAAGCTGGACCAAATGAATAAATGAAGAATAACTTATTATAAATACTGCCAAAGTTTTAAATTAAAATCAAAATAATCTAATGTTTAGTGCTATTAAAAGCCACTGCCCCTCCAACATATAAAGGAAATATTTTTCTGAGCAGGCAAACCAAGGCATGTTAGCCTAGATCTGCTGTAATCAGTTAATTGTATAAGCTAGTTTTCACAGTAAGTGAGCATTTAATAAATAACCTGGATAAAGCTTATGAGTATAAATAGAAAATTAAGACAGCGATTCAGTCATTCTATTCACTCAAGCTTGGTGAATGGATATGTGGAACAAATTTCTAACTTTTTTTAATTTCTGTAGGGATCAGGAGTTCACGCAGAACTGTCTACCTTAAAAAAGAAGTACTTAAAAATCTCTTACTTGGCTTTTTCTTCATCCAGTTTCTTTTGCTCCACATCCAAGGAATGTTTTACCACCTCATACCACTTCTTGAACTCAAAATATGGGCCCCCTGAATAAAACATATACACTTTAGTTTGGGAAGAAATGAAAGAAATGACAGAGAAGGTTGCCAAGCAGTTAGACCATGCATCTTGCACCTGTACACAAACTACCCTGAATGCAATGTGCTTAAAGAAAACACAGTTGACCTAATAATTTTGTAAGAAAGAGAAATGCAGAATTGGAGTGAAAGAACAGCATGTCATAGGAAGTGCAAAGAAGCCCCGTATCTTAGATTTCATTGATTTAGCACAAGTCAAACCTTTTCCCTCTTTTCTGGAAAGGTAAACCTAGAAACTACCTCCTCTCTACCAAACCAACTAGTTTTTCACTGTGTGGAGTGGCCTTCGACTGTTTCAAAGTTGAATTCAAGGGATTAATGAAACTATGCATCAAGCTTAAGTTTAAACAAATAAAGCCTACAGAAGATCACATGCAAAATTGCACATAGTTTCACCAGCTCCCCACTGTATATCCCACTACCCATGAAATCTTACAGGGTTGGGAAGATAAACTAGACAATGGTCTTCACTTCATATCAGCCCCTCATGGTTTGGAGCACAGGAACTTCACTTGTTGATATGTGAACAAGTATTTACCAGCACATGCTAAAACATAAAGACATAGGACATTCAGTAGCACCTTTATCAATGATCCTCTAAAGAGGCACAAGACTGAAGCAGACCATCTGGGTACAGTAAGGATAAGAATTCCAAACAGAAACATGGTGTAGATTTATATATTTAAAAATAATCAACTCTTATTCCCTGTGGGTGGAATATCTGCATTGTGAATTAACCAGACTTTGCATTTCCCCATGGCCCGAGCTGCACTGCATGCGATGCTTGCGTCATGCTCAGCTTTGCCAGCCAGCTGTTCAAACTCTCCTGAAGGTGAATGCACTGTTCTTACAATCAAACTTATATACCTTTTGTATTATTTGCATTTCTGCTGTTTGTATTATCCTGCCTCAGAATGTCTAGATTCTAAAAACATAGATGGTCTCAAAAAGCAAGAGACACATGAAAGGAACAAAGACCCCTCAGCAGTCCTTGAAATTCAAAGGTCTGGATACAACTTCTTTTATCAGCTCCTTAAACCCCCAGGTTTAAGTAAATACTCCTAAATTGCTGGGAGAGCAGTGTGGGAGGTGACAGAAATTTGTATTAAACTTTATATGAATTATTAAGCATCTATCACATGCAAACCCACTGTCAGAGACATGATGCTACACTGTAATAACCCTTTACCTGGCCAGTACTGCTGGTCTGACATTCATGTAGATGAGCTGACTTGAAAATACACAGCTCTGTATACACACATACATCTATATAGACCTCAATCACCTTTTATTTGAACAAAACCCATACTGTGGATGTGTGCAGTTCACAGAACACACACAGCAGGTAAATATAACTATCTATTGTACTGCTTCCCGTCTGACTTGAAGAAATGTAGGAGCTGAAATACTATTTTTTAATTTAAAAAAAATGGACTAGAGAATGGATAGTTGAGAATGGAGTCAACATAAATTGAATCTTTAAAACTTGCTATTAACCATTATTCATTTAAGCACTCTAACTTTGGGAAAATGCCAGAGGCAGTTTTGAGCTCTGGCACTGATCAGTCCTCTAACAGAAATTCTCACATCAGCTCCTCTGTGCAGCTGCTCACCATCACCCTGACATCTTAAGCATAGGGACAACAAAACAGAGCACATGGATCATTTGCACCAGCAGATTTTAAAGTAAAAAAGTGGGCAAAGAATGAGCTGTTAATTCCCAAGGGCAATGAGACTTGTTAATAAGGGAGAAACCCCATTAAGACATTAATGAGCCTCAGCTTGTAAAGCAGTTGCACAACTCCCCACTCCTGTCACTATCATGTACTTCAAGTTTTCAAGGGAAGTAAAAAGGAAAATAAAAAATCCACCATAAGTTTGTGTATCCACCTGAATGTGAAAATTACCAGTTTTAGTTAACAGTGATGACTGTCTCTAGTTACAGCAGTAACTGAGCTCACACATGACTAACACCTTAATTTTATTATGGACCAAAATTTTAAACAAAGCATCAGAAGGGTCAAAATGACCCAAAACTGGATAAAAGGCCTAACAGATAAACCACTGCAACACATCTTGGATCTTATCTTCAGCTGTGATTTGGATCGGGCCATGGAACATCTTCCTGAAGATTTCTAATCTTTGATTTGGTCTTTCTGCCCTCAAAGAACCATGTTCACACCATTATCTTCTCCATCTTAATTGCTGCTAGCTTTTCCACACTCTCTCAGGATTATTTGAACTAAGAAACTAGATTACATCTGAAATATGTTACACACTAAGACATTTTATTTAACAAGACTAAACAAGTTTGGATTTTATCATAAATGTGGTTTGATGCCCCTAGTAAGTATCTGCTATTTACGATCAAAGTGTGCTCCCTTTTCACGGCATATCCATTCATCTCCACCTACCACACATAAAACTCCAAACCAAGAGGCAAACATGCACAAGCAGAAGCAGAGAGGCACCCAGCAAAATGTCTACCAAACTCCCCCTCCCAAACAGTAAGAATTGTGCATGTACACTGAGGCCATTTTACATGAGCAGGATCTACTCTTTTCTCTGAATAAAATTTGAACTTTATGAATGACAAAAACACATTTTTATGATCAATAAGAAAAGTCTTTCTAACCCTGATTGCAAAACTGTTTCATTTGCAAAATCATAACACTACTTTTACTAGAATATTTATATACCTTCTGTGTTATTTTTATTTCTTTCTTCAGCAAACTCTGAAAGTATCCTGTAAAAAAATTTTAAAAGTCAGGCTGTTTCGTAGATCCAAATACTGCACTTTTCACATGAAGTTCAAATACAATGGACAAAAATGACATCCTAATTTTATTCCAAGTACCAGATAAAACCCAACCAATTTTAAAAGTAACTAATATTTCATGTCTAAAATGCCATCAAGTATATGGTTTAAGCTACTGAACTTAAGTGAAATTCCAGTAGTATAAATTTAACTCAAAGAACGATTGGAAACAAGCATTTGCACTATTTGAAATTTGAGAGTTGCTACAGATTTGTCTGTACACTTACCATTCATAGTGATCATCTAATAAAAACAATAATTTGAGCACAACTACAATAACTGCTGCAGCAAGAACATCATATTTCACTTTTCTTGTTGACTTATTTCCAGGCACTAGAGTCAGGAAATCCACTTCTCCAATACCAATCTTTTTCACCACTCGACAAGTCCAATTATGCAATTCATCTGATTAACAAAAATAAAAATATAAAATGTTAAGACAAGCTAGAAATATTTTTACAGTGCAAATATGTTGGCCATTTGAGGAAAACACTGCTTAGGTCTTTTAGGACCATTTGACAGCCATATTTTTCAGGCTGAAGAGTATTTTTGGATACTTTAAAAAATACTAGGCAACCTTCACCGTGCTTACATGGAAAACACTTGTGACTTATATATTCACGTGGAGAATAAAAAAGTCACGTATTTTATAATGCTTTGATGTTACTTGAATAACATAGTGAGATCATCCTGAACATTCTTGTGGGAAAGCCTACTGCAAATCCACATAAACATATTTTTAAAAAAATCCCCAAAAGCAAAAAACTTGTCACAAACTTTTTTCCTGCATGGTGACTGAACACCAGTGGCAGGAATCAGCCCTGCCCAGAGGAGGAGCAGGGCTGGCTGTAAAGAAGCTGGCTGGGCATGGAGAGCAGCTTGCTGGTGGCAGGGCAGCACGGGCTGCTCCCCCGGCAGAGGCGGCCGAGCTCTCCACGCGCGGGCTGTGCCGGAGAGATCCAGCTGCAGCTCCAAGATCCACAGCAGCCTATCTATACAGGCTCTTATTATTCTGCTTATTTTTCACAGATACAAATCCCCCAAATTTCTCACCTTTCCTGTTCAGCAAGAAATACAGGAGTTGATTACATCACCATCAGATTCCACAAAGGTTAGCAATGTATGACTAAGTACAACCTTAATCCAGCTGTACTTATATCCTCCTGCTGCCTACAAAGAGTTCCGTAGGAACTTGTTTTTAATCCTCTCGCACATAACAGTAAAAGTCAAAAAAAAAAAGTGGAAACTAAATTTTCTTTAAGTACTAGAAGCATATCTAGTTTTATTTCAGATACATAGAATAGTTTCTTCGTTGGCATTTAGTGTCCTTTAACATTCCCAATTCACTGCCTTTTTTGAGGAGCTGTCAGACAACAGGAGCAGCCCTTTTCTATTTTTTAAAAAGTGCTTATACATGATAAAAATCTTAGTTGCCCAGAAAAGGACAATATATTCCTCTTCTGCAGTAATTTTCAAAGAGTACTTAGCTTTACATTTCTCTGTAAAAGATATGAAAACGACAAATTTTCAGCCTTTTTTTTGATTCAATTGATACTTCACAATCTGTAAAATAATGTAATCCTCTGTGAGATCACAACACTGGCATAAAACTACAACACCAGAATTTCTACTCCAGAATTTTAACCCTAAACCTGTTGGTTATCTTCTCTTCATTCAACTGTGAATAAACAGAAAAAAACCAAACACTTTTATTCATTGTAACTAATTGCAAAATAACACAATAACTCCCTCCCCTACTATGAACTGTTGGAATGTTTTGAGAAAAAAAATTTACAGGCCACTTGTCTGTGTAACTCATCTTCAGTCACAATGGTATTTAACAGAAGATATGGTAACCTAACAGAGAGTTCACATACTAGGACATACTGGTCTTTCTTTGACAAGTCAATATTCAAGACTACATTTTAGGATAGACAAAAAAAATCAGTACTTATGCTATGTATGATTTCAGAACTAAAATATAAATCAAGTGAGACAGTAGCTGATCTGTCACACACCATCAATTAATATTAAAATAAATAGTAATATACAATATTATATAATACACAAAATATATTCTTTGTTAAAGAATATACAGCCATTATTACATGTGAGAATTTCAGAGCTAAGCAATCAGGTCCCAACTACATCATTTAGCTAAAGTTAATATATCACATGAATTCAACAGCTGCCTCTTAGTTCACATGGATACTGAAAGATTTAAAATTAAGTATCCACTCCACAGCCTTACAGAACCAACATCAGAGTGCCCCTGCATATCTGGGCCCATTACATGTACTCTAAATGTTTGAGGAAGGTGCTTTCTATAGAAAGAATATCTTTTAGTTCAAACTAAAATGGGAATAAATTAGAAGGAAAAGAGCAGGCACTTTGAAGTAGTAATTTAAGCCTTTTTGCTAGAGTTTAATAAACCACAAAAAATTTTATCAGTTCAGGCTAGGGAAAATATTTACCAGGTAAATTAGCTTCCATCAAGTACTTCATGCACAGCATGTCTGGATGAAGAAAGCAGCTTTCTGTTATTTCTGGAAAACGAGGCAGGTCTAAAAATGCTGCAAGCTCATGCATTTTGTTGAATACTTCTTCATATACAGGCCACGACTGAAAGACAGGATTAGAGGGGTTATACATTTGCTCTATTACCATATTTGTTAACTATATTAAAATTATTGATGTTAAACTCTGAATTGTTTAATACAAGATTATTTATACAGATGCTTTTAACACACTATGATTAAACACACATGCAAGAATGGAGCCAGATTACAGTACTGCAGAGAGAAACTGCTACTATTAAATCCCATGAAATACATAAGAAACAAACAAGAAGTTGCTTCAGATCACTCCCACCACCTCCCCACCTTTATTGTGAAATGCTCATTATGTGTCCAGGTGCTCTAAAACTGAGAGCTTTGGGAAGAAAACAATAGAGATGCAATTGAGGGTGAACTGTCTGAAGAATTAAGAGGTCAGAGAACACAGAAGGTGGAGGCTGGCAGGGACTGCTTGAGACACTGGGTCCAAGCTAGGTCAGCTCAATCAGGCTGCCCAGGACCACATCCAGCCAGATACTGAACATCACCACAAATGGCAGCTTCCAAGGGTTGTGGGAAATCTGCTCCAATGTTTCACCAACTCCAATGTACAAAGGAAAAAAGGTTTTGTTTTCCCTTACGCTTAAATGGAACTTCTTGTATTTCAATTTGTGTCCATTTCTTCTCATCCAGTCACTGAATACCACTAAGGAGCATCTGGTTTTCCTCCTTTGCAGCCTCCTGCAGGTACCACATCATACCTGCCCTGAACACCCTCCAGCTCCAGGATGAACAGTCACAGTGCTCTCAGCTCCCCTCACTTGTCAGGCCCCACTGCCCCATCTCCATGGCCCTTTACAGGACTCACTCCCCTGCATCCATGTCTCCCCTGTACTGGGCAGCCCAGAGCAGCACCCAGCACTCCCGATGTATCTCGCCTCCCTTGAGGACTTGTGCAGTCCCCAGAACTGCTCAAAACTTAGTGACAGTGATCTTGCAGTGACACCAGCCAGCTGCCTTAACACTTGTGCAGCATCTCATCACAGCCCACGAACCTTCATACATCCACTTCCTTCACATATTCCCTAAACTGCTTCTCAAAAACTGAGGCAAAAAAACCCCAACCATCACTTTAGCCTTCCCCTTGGTCTTCGTGACCATATTCCCATTCAGCACCAGGCCCACATTCTCTACAACCCTTTCACAGAATCTTTCATGTTATTTAGTTTAAAAAAAATAAATCCATATTTGCATATTTATTAGTGACTATAAATCTGAAATTCTGTTTTTGAAACCACTGGCTGCATGAGAAAGTTCTCACAATTTGTACTGAGGTTTGCTGCTACAGGAGAATGTTAACTTGCAGAAAGATTTTGACATGTTTATTCATAATGAACTCAGCAGGACCTGAAGTTTGCGTAAATATGGATCTAAGGTTTGACCCTCATTTCACAATTCCTGAGCTGTTTCATTAAATATTCTTAATTTTCTGTAGTTAAAATGATTACTTGAATTTACCTCTAAAAGCAGCAATTTCAGTTGTCCAGACTACTTTACCATTTTAAATGTATAAAAAGGAACGATTTTTCTGACTTAGCCAGGGATTTTTCTAATTCAGAAGAGCACTGTATCATGTATTCATATTTTATGAAGTCAATTTTTACATATGGAACCTTCCTTTAAAAGAAACTTAGCAGGGCTTTACACTTTGTGCACAGCTTCAAAACTTTCCTGAATGAGAGTGAATGCAGGTTTCTGCTCTTTTTTTGGTTCACATTACAAAGAGAGTAACTATGTTTACAACAAGACATGATGTGACCTAATGTAGTTTTATTCAATAATTTGCCTTCATCTATTTTAATATAAGCTCTGTAGCTAATGCTCAATTTTTGTTTTGAGTGATTACCAACATTACACTGTCTTTTTTAAAATTATCTCCCCTCAGACTGCAGTTCAGACTTGCAAGAACACATGCTTAGGCAAATGAATAATTCTGCTGTCACCTACTATTACACATGTAACTTTTTGTAACAGTTAGGAAGTTGTATCATGTTCATTATAGTTTCTAAACAGTGTTAAAATTGGCTTAGACTGCTCCAGGACTATCTTGAGAAACAAGAAAAACTTGCACTACCAGAGCTCTGCAGAAGACCAGGCTCACAGCACTTCCCATTCCTTCTAAAAAGCAGTGCTAAATTGAACACCAGACCAATCTTGGAACAAAACCTGAATCATATGTAACCTCTCTTGAGTGTACTGGGAGAAAAATTCAAGTCCCACATAATTCAAATAAGAACATTAGATAAGTACTATTCATAATTAGATAGCAAGGAAATGTGCTTTATCCTAATGAAAAGCAGTTGAATTAGTAGCTTCTTAATAATACATCACAGAGTGAAAATAAATTAAGATGCTGGGAATTTAGTAATTTGAAGCATTCCCGTTCTCAAACATTAAACTATCACCAGTGGAGCTCTCCAAAGTCTCATCTGACACCCAGCTACTTTAAGGAATATAGATCTTAACTGGAGGACTCCAATAGACACCTTTATCACCTGTTACCTGAGCTTCTCTCCCTGTACCAGGGCAAGGAGACAGCTTTCCTATCCTATGTATTGGTGAATAAACTTTTTCCCTCTGCCCAATATCTGCTTTTGGTTCAAAGCTTTTGTTTGCAATTTACAGAAATTCGGTTCTTTTTCAAAATGGCTAGAGAATGCTCTGTTTCGCAATGACAACAATGCTTTCCCTTTACTGAAGGCAAACAAGTGGTATAGAAACTACAAATAAAAATTAAGACTGAGAGCTACCACTTGGCTTATTTTAAAAACAGTGTTAGCAGACAAAAACTGTTCTTTGTCGATGTGTGTTCATAAGAGATCTGAACATACTTGGAATGTGCATCCTAATAGAAGATAAAGATCAACCAAATCAGCTGCTGTTTCCCAGGGTTTAAACCCTAAGTTCAAAAACATTCCCTGTAGTAGTCCCAGCACTGTGCCACGATGCTGAGGCTGAACTGAACCCCTGCTTCCACAGCACAGTCACCTCTGGAACTGGAAAGCTGCATCCAGCACAAGGTCACACCTGCCTGGGATACAGCACAGGGCTGAAGGCGGAAAGGTCAGGGCTAAGGGCACTGAAGGGTTTCTGCAGCAACCAAGCACTGGCTGTTTTCACCAGTCACTCTATGCCCTGTTCACACTCTGTTTAACTCTGAAATAGCTGTGAGTTCACACAGAAAATCTTTTCTTCTGCAAAATTTCAAACATACTAGGAGGCTTAAAAGAGAAAGAACTCCCAAATTCCACACAACCAACACAGCAAATGTTGAGACAGTATTAAGAGAAAGAAAGATGCAGTAAACAAGCAGCCTCAAAATTAATAAGTTACCACTTCTACCCAGCTATGTATCCCTGTAAAAAAAAAAAAAAAAAAAGAAAATAAAAAAAGAACAAAGAAAAAGAACCTGATAAAACAAGTTGCCCTGGAAGCCAACCAGCACATCCACTAGGAAAGCAAGACCCACAGCCAGGGCCTCCCTCCTTCAGTTAAAAAACTCTGCCTCCAGCAACCCATGATTAAACCCCAAGGGAGGAGTACTTGGACAATAGAGGACAGTGTTATATCATACGCCACACACCCTCCAAGTATAACTTTCACTTATCCAATCATAAATTAAAAAATTCAAGATGTATTTCTGTGCTGTATATTAGGACAACTCCCCTGTCTATCACCACATGAAGTTACTAAGCTCTCACCTTGTTTTGGGAACCTGGGAAACACAATAAAAACCACATATAAAACTCAAGTTACAAACCCTTAAGGGCACCTAATAATTCCAGGAAGACTGACAAAAAACCCTTTTAAAGCTATTCCACCTGCTAGCCTTTTCAGGTGTTTCGCAAGCTGGGATTCCTTCAAGTCTGATCAACAACACTGCCAGAGTCTATAACTTGTCCAGATGAGCTACAGAGGTTGCCAAGACCTTTTCTTAAGCTTTGTTTTTAAAATCTTTGCCTCTTATTCCCACATGTGACAAATAAGGCCACTCCTGAAAGCAGTATAGAAGATTAGTACTACTTGAGAGTACTTTCCCCTGCCCCCTGAGCACAGGAGAACAAAATATACATTGTTGAGTCAGTGAAAAAGTGTCTATAACAAGATTTTCATAATGATAAATATTCATTAAACTATTTAAATCAGTTGTCTTTATCTTTCGAAGTTACATGGCATTTTTCACCTGTATTAGAAAACAACAAACTGGTTTTCAGGAGCAGAGGAGCCAAACTATTAGCATGATAATCAGATCACAGTAACAGGTAATTGTTTTGAGTAAGCCAAGATTGCAGCCTCTCCTACTTGTTTGGACAATATCAGAATATTGCTGATCAACAAGCAGAAAACAGTATGCACTGGCTGGCTTTCTAGAACAATGTGCAGGCTCCATAGTTTCTTGTTTTCAGTGTGGTCTGACTGACTCTCTCCTTGGATAACTGTGTAAGCCATTTCCATTTCCTTCACCCGTGCCACAACAATATCCCATTACTTACATATTCACAACTCAGCTTATGTTATAATGATAATGTTCTATTATTTCTGAAAATAAGTAATTATACACTTATTCTAAATTCTTCATTTTGTATTTTTCCCTTCCATCCTTCTTTCCTGTTGAGTACTTTTTTTTGCAGCACAATTCCCTTCCTTATCATCCTTCTACCTGTGCATTTCCATCCTGGGACCCTTTTTTCCCCATGCCTGCACATGCTCTGAAGTTCTACCTACTCTGTGCTGCTTATATTCCACAAAGAACATTTTTCCTAAGGGATTTCTTTAATGACCCTTTAATACTGGAACCTAATAAGGTCTGACTCATTTTTTCATTATCAGCTTTTTGTAAATCTCAGGGAATCTTCTAATTTTTAGAGTTGGATATGCAAGGCTTCATTCTTTTAAAGATCACAAATTCAACTTAGACTGAGTTTGAAAAAGAGTGTACTAATCTTACCAGGAAATGGATTAATAAAGCCATTTAACTTGTAGGTCTGGAAAACAACAAGTTATGAGGGCTGGAGGATTTTTTTGCAACACAATCCAGAATTTTGGTTCAAACATTGTGTAAAACAGGGTATGCCCATAAAATAAAAGATATTTATTGTAAAAATAATAAACCAAATGGCTGCCCTAGTGTGTGTAAAGATCTTTGAATGCTGCCTGGATTGAAACACACATTCCCAGGAACGTAAGCTGGCTTTACATTTACATGAGGTAAAATCAGGTACCAACAATGAGCAGAGCAGTCAAGTTCTCTATGGCACCTGGCTCACCTTACTTTGCTTCTGCTGCTCAACTGGTTCAGATATATCTGGTCATCTGCAGCGTGAGTTGATGTGGGATGACAGCAGCCACAGTGCATGCAGATTGCATAAAACACTTGACAGTAGAGACAATAACTGTATTAACTGTGAAATTTACACCCAAATTAGTGTTTAAAACTGAATGAAATTACCTTGTGGACCAATCATTACATACTAGATCATTAACATGGTCACTAATTTTTTTTTCGTGTTTTTTGTTTATTTTTACAGTACTACTAATCTAGCTACCTCCCATATAAACCCACACCAACAAATACTGCCAATTTAGTTTTAAATAACATTGGTTTTCCCCCTTGCCTGACTTCTATCTACCTCTCAGGCACAACCACCATCACACCTGGAACAGCCACAAACTAATGTAATAGCCATCAAACACAAATTAAAGGTACTTTAACACTGTGTATTATGGTGAATACAAACTTTGAAAAAATAGGAAATACTGAAACTTTTTTTGCCATTTAACCTATCTGGAAAAGAACTAATGTGGTCAACTTTGTAACATGGTTAGATTCTGTGCAGTCTTTTCAGGAAAGCCTTCTTTGCCAGAGCAAAAGGTATACAGAAAAGACACAGGCAATGTTTCAAGAGACTCTTTAAGGGTCTCTTTCAACCCAAACCCAAACCATGTTGAGATTCCATGGCATTGTCAGCACTGTCACCACTGCTGTATAGAAACACCCCAGGCTTGTAATTTGCTGATGAGTGTGAAAGTGGACAGGGAGGAACCCCTGCACCCTGCTGCCTTTCCTCAGTCACATCTGAAACAGGAGAACAGACTCCAAGAGCCCCACGTCTGACTCAGTACACTCATTTTTACATGGACTGCATTAACTGTGACATTTACACCCAAATTAGTATTTAAAATGAGTGGATAGCATTTAAATGAGTTGATAGATTTCTCCAAACCCTGATATCCATGAATCACATACAGATGCTGATGTAACAGCGAGAGGGTGTGCCTGGAATTATTAAAAGGGAACCAAATGACAAGAAGAAGACAGGTGAAACTGCTATAACTCCATTTAGGTAACTGCAAAGAAATATGCATCTTGTGGAACTTCTTCCATTAGAAAAAACAAAGAGACTAAGCACACAAGCAAAGCTGCCCCTTTACAAGCCTGCTATCAAGCAGAAGGAAGAAATAAAAGGAAATTAATTTGTCCACCTGAAAGACAGGCAGACAGGTTGTCCAAGTTATCTGTCAGGTAAGAAATGGGCAGAAGGGAAGAAAAAAGAAGATACCATTTGAAAATCATAGAAGTCACACTGGCAGGCTCTCACTTCACCTCTCCTTTTAATAACTGTTTCAGCTGCAACAACTACTACATCCTAAAATCCCAAATTACTCCTGGTCATTGCTGTGAAGCAAGTGAGAAGGGCCTTTATATAGCAAAAATATTACTTTTAGAAAATGACTCAATAAACAAAGCTTATGCCTTTTTGAGAGGAAAAAAAAAATAGGTGCTAGGGTATTAGACTGCATTAAACTGATCCAGGCAGTCTTTACTGAAGAATTCAAGATAGCATGAGGATGAGCCAGCAACCTACATGCAAAGAAAAAAAGCTAACTGAACGTCCAATACAGAGGTACTCCTTTACTAGGAAAAAAAAAAAAATTGGCTGCCTAACAGGCTTTTTAATGGGCTACTTTCAGAGGAAGACATATTTTTCATTACATGATTCCTGGTTAAAGTGGTTTTTGAATAAATGAGTTTCAATATTATTAAACCACGAGAGACACGTTTGAGTGTTACCTTGCTCATGCTCACAAGCAAACTCTGTCAAATATCACTTTTCTAAAAAATGCAGTCTTTCTAAAAATAGAGGATTCTAGTAAGGAATTGAATTGTCATAATGTATTGAAATCTAAGAGTTGGGAAACAAATTTTATTGAATTTCAAATACTTTGGTAGGTTTGTTTTCTTTCTTCATTAAGTAATGCTTAAAGACAGGTATGGACAAGCTAGAGTTTCTGTTACACAACAGCAAGCTCTCATGATAAACTTGATTACAATAACCCTTTCAGCAGTGAACTTCCTCCTCAGCTTTTTTTCTTTCAAATAAAAGCCTCACCCTTGCTTCTTTTCATTCTGCACTACTTTCTATCCTGAAAAGTACTGCATGCACCTGCTAAAATGCACAAAAAAATACAGTTAGGCAGAGAAAAAAAGCTCCTCCAATAGATACACACCCACCCCCAAAAACCTTAAGATTACAAGGTACCTCAAAACACCAGCAGACCAAAGCAGGAATCCCTCCTTGTTTGGGAAAGCAAGTGCAGCATAGTTGATTAGAAGACTTGGTATAGATAGAATTTTATCCCTCTCAAAAGATTTTTTTAATAAGCAAGAATGACCAGCTTCTGTCTGAATTTGGGCTCTTTAAATAGTTACCACTGAAAACAGAAATTTAAAAAATCATATGGCAATAAAGGTCATTCAAATTTTAGTCAGGAAAAGAGGCTCTTACACATTAGACCTGGCATATTTCAAGAGGAAGACTTCAGCAAATAGAGGAACACGTCTAAAAGCCAGTCTGATGGATAAGCTTTCCAGGGAAGCAGAAAGCTGTTAACATCCCAGTCCAAACTCTCCAGGAGAAAACAGCAAATATTTTGACCTGCATTTATGAGTTCATGAACAGATTCAGTCAGGAATTACTCTGTCTGAATCAGACCCAAACTAAAATATACATGTGCAATCCACCAAAACTTAAGAGTGTTAGACAATTCATATGTCAGCAGTTTCCTAAGAGCTGTGTGATGACTTGAAGACACGTGCTTTAGCCATTAACAGATTATTAAGTGATACAAAATCCTTTGAGTGTTAGACAATTCATATGTCAGCAGTTTCCTAAGAGCTGTGTGATATAGCCATTAGCAGATTATTAAGTGATACAAAATCCTTCCAAAAAGCCAGTGTGGAAAAAAAATAAAAATACAGGCACCATTTTACAGTATTTGGAAAATCTTCAAGTTGCCTCATGATTGTGGCACAAACCCACCCCAGTCCCTCAGGCAAGTGTCTTTGTCCCAGTTTTCCACCTTGGGACAGAGCAGCACAACACCAGCTCTGAGGGCCCAGCCCAGCAGGAGCAGCAGTCTTGTGACCAGGGGGAACAACCAGCATCAAAGGAGGAGAAAGGACCAAATGTTCTGCAACTGAGTTGGTTTCACATGGCTTGTACTAATGCAGGCTTGAACTCCATATCAAATGAAGAAAAGGAAAAGATTCAGAGCAGCTCTCTACTTCCTGCATGCTGAACTAAGACGCTATCTCGGTTCAGAAACGCTATGAGATGAAATTGCAATGACTACACCCTAGAGCACTTACACAGTCTCAGCTGAATGCATGTTTTCTTCAGTAATTCCTAAATTTCATATGCCTAATCATAAAACTTTAATCAGTATTCAAAGAAATGAAGATAGAGTATTAACCTGTTCACAGATCAAGACCTGAACTTGCTGTCAAGGCCAAAATAGGACTGCACAGAACTGAAGACTCTTCAGAAGTATTAAGGGTGAAGTGCAAAACCCCTGAAGCTGTGGTCCCTGTCAGCCCAGGATGGCTCCCCCATGACCTAGAATTAATTTATTCTTACATGGCTTTTCATGTTTCTCTTCTTGCCACACTTCTAGGCCAGGCTTCTTGCAAGTGTTCCTGCTTTCTCCTGGCATTAGGATATCACTACTACTCAACAGTAAGGAATTTTACATTGTAAGTTATTAGACAATCAATTCCTTTACAGTTCCTCCATCAAAACAAACCAAAAGGTCACTAGAAAAATACAAGCTATTTTTCAAATAGCAAAGTTTTGCTTAAGCAATTTGCTTAGAATTCTTTGGTGTAGGCAAGACATTCCCCTTTTATGCAATTATTTTGTATACTTTTACCATTTAATCATTCCTCAACATTTTTCAAGTTGAATAAGAAACACTCTGAGATCTCTAAATGTGAAACTTTATCAGACCATACTTAGTTAACTTAAAGGCTTGAACTATGACTTTAAAAGAGTTGTTCTAAGATAACTAGTTAATGAAAAATGAAGTTTTACGATCTTTAAAAAAGTCTCCCCAGAACACAAAACCCACAAACAGAAAGCCTAACTGAAACCCCAGAACAAACAAAAAAAAAAGTGACTGTACCACAT
Source organism: Pyrgilauda ruficollis (assembly GCF_017590135.1). Taxonomy (NCBI): domain Eukaryota; kingdom Metazoa; phylum Chordata; class Aves; order Passeriformes; family Passeridae; genus Pyrgilauda; species Pyrgilauda ruficollis. Next base: position 1,898,258 of record NW_024525712.1, read on the forward strand.
CAATCAAAATAATCTATTTAGCCTTGCACCCAGAAGCAAGCAAGCAAAATGCGCAGGGAGGAATTTAAGAACCAAGCAAGCCACAACACTACCAAACATCTGTCCAGCTTTATACCTTTTGTGGCTGACTCAGCAGTGAGATCTCACTATTGTTTTGTTCCAGTTCTCTATTCCTCCATGACATTTGTACAGTCAGCATCTGGCCCTTTTAACATCCAGAGCATCATTTAAGGCAAGGAGTTTCACCAGTTACCCACAAAACACATAAAGCCACATCTCCTGCTGCTTGATTCTGAACGTGTAAACCAGCAACCTCTGCTGACACCTCCCAGTCCTTGAATTGGAAGAGGCATTGAACAACTGCCTCCTGAACATGTTCTACAAACTATCACCACATCTTCCTCTTAGTCACCTCTTCTCTGAAAGAAGAAAGAAAGATAAGTAGATAATATTGTTTCTTGTAAGAAAATTGTCCCTGTTTGATAATCCTTGTTGCGACTCTCTGTACCTCTCAGCTCTTCTGCAACAAAAGGAAGGGTAAGAAAAGCAAGAACACCCAATCAAAACTCCATATAGTATTTAAGATACAGTACATTATAGATTCATACATTAACATAAATTTTTTTTCATCTTCATTCTTCATTAGATATCAGGAGTTATTAGAAAATAACTCTAATGTAGCTGGTCTAAAACAACTGCGTGTTCAAAAACTGCATCATAAAGAGATTACAGAAACTGTATCACTAAGACCACACAGGTATTTAAACTAAGGCTGGTACCTGAAACATAGCAGCATTGATAACAGCAGCTTTCTGAGAACACTGCAAACCAATTTTTCTTTATTTAATACTATTTTTCCACCTAGAATAAAGATATTCATGTTAGCTGTTGGACAAGAATGAAGTCTGAGAAATTTCAAGCAGTATTTCTCCATCTGTATTCTATGAAGGTCCAAGATTATATATCTCAGTAGATGCAACAAGGGGAATCTCTGACTTATTCCAAACTGCTTACACAGAATTCAGAATTTTATTAAGGAAAAAAAAATGAGGAAAAGTGAAAAAAAAACAAAGACTGAATAGAATGATGAAAATTAAGGAAATTGCAGGTATACATTTGTTTACACTGGATTTTTTTTCAAAATTATAATTCTTCTTTAAAAATTCCTTCTGCCTGTGTAAGTAATCTTTGCATGTATCAGCAATATGCATTTTACTTTTTCCTACACGGTTTATTCATCAAAAATGGTCATTAGACCATTTTACTTAAAAAACATCTTCAGACTAGAAAATTATTTAACATGTTACTAGCATGGCATTGTTATCATCTACCAAATTAGCAACACTAAAACAGTCACCAAACATTATAAATAATTTCCACAATAACAATTTCAGTACAATGACCTCACACAATATTCACAATACAAAAGTATACAATGAATTTCACTCCTTAGACAGTGGCACAAGAAACATAAAGCCTTAGAACAGTGATTCACTTCACCTGTCCCTCCTAGAAGAGTACTATAATTAGGAGACTAAATCCACACCCACAACTAAAGAAACACCAGCACTTAAGAAATACTCTCAGGTTTATGAACTTCTATTCACATACTCAAACTCAGTAATGAAGCAAATTCTAATCCTTTGCTTTTAAGTTGATGAAATTACAGTACCATAAATAGCATCATTGATATAAAACATTCACAAAGAATGAACTATCATTTGCTGTATGAAAGCACTCAGGCACATTCCATCCAATTTAGGGTACAAATCAAGGAATTACAGGAGAAAACTGAAGGGACACATTGGCCTGAAGAGCAAGACAAGTACCTATATTTTTAGTGATGCTAAAAGCAGTCATAGTGAGATTTCCAAGAATCTTCAGTGGTCAATATTACAGTTTCATATGAATTTATGCCACAACCTATGAGCAGAACACTCTACAGACATTCCTAAGTAACACCACCCCCTCTGCTTTTCCCTGAGCACTTCATGGTTGAAGGACAGAACTCGTTCTTCTCTGTGGTGCAATGAGGGTCACCAGTGATCTTTTATTATGTGAGAAGATTATTAATTCTTTCAGTTTGAAAAGAATGATGAAAAAGTCCTTAGGCTTTGTTTGCAAGCTTTGCAAGCATGCACAGACCTCCAGAAAAGCTGAGTGTAGGCAAGAAGAGAGAAGTATCAGTACTCTAATAACAGTCCCTCTGCTAATCGCTATCCTTCCTGGCTATCTACACTTATGTGACCTAATGAAAACACTCTCAGTAAGTGAGAGAGCAGCTACTTTTCAAAGCTTCTCAGGGAAGATCCTATCTAAAGTTTATACACTTCAAATACAGTAAAATATCTGTGATATGCTTCTGACTGCAGGAAACAAAACAAAAGCAGCTCAAGGTATCTAAACCAAAATGCAAACAAGTGTTTCCAATGTGAATAAGCCAAGCAATACACTTAGATACAGGAGTGCCAGTTTCCTTGTGTTATTAGGTACTGTAAATTCAAAGAATTAGTTTTCAATAAACCCATAATACTGATGCTACTTCTGGTCAGAAGATAGATGAATTAGTCAACCAATCCTAGCAGCATATTTTACAAGAACTCCCTCACACTTTGTAACAAACTGGTAGAAATTATTAGAAATTACTGGGGATTGAATGCCAAATTCTTTCTAAAATTGAGCCATTATGCTTGAAAGCTAAGGACTAACTAATTCCGGCTTTTGGCTGTACATGGCAGGTAACTGTCAAATCACAGAGCAACTGTCTTTCCTTAATCCATGAGAAACCCTCCATTTTTATGTTTTCCTCCAGGCTACCTGACAGTTCTTCTGCCCCCAACATTCACAGGGAAATCAAAATCAGGAGGCGTCTTAAATTACTTAAACTTTTCAGCTAAATTTACAAAACAAAATGGCTTTTACTATGCTTGAACAAAGCTGAATTGATTCACATACATTTTTGTGGCACATCCCCATGTAATTCAAAGCAGTTTTACTGAGCTGCTGAGTTGTTGGACGGTCACAAGGCACAAAGTGTTTATATGGTACAAGTATTAACAACCATATCCTGATTGTAATATTGCCTGTAATGAAGAGAATGAGAGAAAGGATATAAATGTGAGGTTCCATATCTTTAACACATATGCAATAGTAAAACTCTGCAACATATAATCATATTGTAACATAAATGATTGTCATTTATAATGTAGAAGACAAGTCCCACACTGGGTAGTACTGCACAAGGATACAAGTCCCGAGTTTAAAACTTGTTCACAAGTAGACCTTTCCAAATACAGTCCTGGTAAGTCACTACACTCCCAGACAGATCTGCCATATTCCTCTTTTTATTGTGGGATAATTGGATAAAGGGAAAACCACCAAAAAATATCCCCCTTTTGAAGCATGGGGGGGCATTTGACTGCAGCACTCAGAGACAATCTCCTAGATGAAAAAAAAATACAAGAAACTACAGATATTCTGCAATGAAACACAATGTAAAGGTGCCTGAGCTGTAAGCAGCAGGGAAACTTAAAACCCAAACAACCCAAAAATCCTGAATTTCAATGCCATAGGTAAATAGGTAAGTAATGAAATAGGAAGAAAAGCAAGACTGTGCTATAGCTGGAAAAAGAATATGAATCCATTGCATTAAAATCACATGTAAGGAAGAGAAAAATTATGTCTGCAGAAAAGCAAACCACTATCTGATAAAATGGAGTATTTCACAAAGGAGAGGCCCAGATAATTTACACACAAGAAGCTTCAAGGAAATAACTGAGGAGTTCTCTGAAACACAAATGTTGTTTTTTAAATAATCTTAAGAAATTCTAAACATCAAAGGGTTCTCCACTTTAATATGCAGTATTTAAAAAAAAATGTAAAAGGGGAGATTCAGGAACTGTGGAATGATTAGCTTGGCATGGATCCTGAACAAATTAATACTATGGCAATGGGAAAAACAGAAGCTAAAAATATCCTGTCAGTCAAGTAACCTTTGTAAGGTCAGGAGAGAAGAGGAGAGAGTGGACTGAAGATCCAGCTCCCATAAGAAGCTGATCTGAAAAACCTTTTTCACAGTAAAGTTAAAGGGGAACCAAATAAAAATTACCATTAAGTCTCACTGGAAGAACGTAACTCATACTTTAACCAAAACTCAAGAGCTGCTCTGCAGGAAAGAGCATCATGAAGAACAAAGCAGCAAAACAGAAGCATGCTTGATTTGCTAGCAAAGGGGCAGCCTGGCAAATTCATCTCAGAAATCAGATCTCTCATATCATCAACAGACGTGAGATTGAAGCTGACACAGAAAGATGGGTGACAGAAGGATTAGTGCTAGAGAAATATAGATACCAAAGTGCTGCCAAGAATAAAACCAAGCAACATTTAAAACAATTGAAGAGAAGAAGAAAAAGAAAATACAAACTATAGAATACTGTAAAAGAAGAAACAAAAGAGTTGGGAAGTTCCCAGGCGGAATAGAGAAGAATGATCATCTCTCAATTTTTCAGGGAAACCTTTCATTCCTAAATAAAAAAAGAAAGAAATTTAATAATCCAAGCTAGGGAAGGTGTGTGTGTGTAAATGCATAAGAGCAAGGTATGTACTCCTCCAACACAAATAAAATAAAGCCAAAGCATCATACAGAATAAAACACTTTAGGCTCAACTGGCATATTCTCAAAAGAGCTGAAAATTTCCAGTCTACTTTATAAATACATTATAGCATCTACTTCAACACCTATCACAGGTCACCATTAGGGAAAGGAAAGCCTTGGATGAGTTATAGAGCAGCAAACAATTGTTTTCAAACTGTTCAATTTTCCACCAAAGCCACCATCAGTTCATAATGGAGCATTAATTAAAAGTCCTTATTTAACTGAACACAACTGAGCTGCCCAGAGCTACTGGCCTAACCCAACACAGAAAGAAACAGAATTTTGATGTAGAATGATAAACCATTAAACCTGAAAGAAACGAGGTATCAGCAAGAAGGTAAGAACAAGCTTTCCAGTTAGGCTGGATAAAAGGGAAAAATCATGACATGTGATTTTGAGTTTCACGATTCACCTCTCTTGCCCACCACAGTGATTTACTACCAGCAGAGTATATTTCTGCTGCTTTAGCAGGATGCATTCAAGAATTTTCCACAGGCAAAGGTAAAGAAGAATGCTAACATCATTCTCAGCTGGAAGTTTGGAAAGTGTTTCTGTATCACGGAAAATTTCTGAGGAGTAACACTAGGAGAAATTTAAGAATCAAGACATCCAGGGACAGAAATAGGCAAACTAGAGCAGAATTCAAACTAAACAGTGCTTCTGTTAATGTAACTTGGAAGTTGGATGTGTAAAAAAGAAACAAAAAAAAGCTATACTAAGACAATTAAAAAGCAGTATAGATGGCAATTTTATCATGCTGGCAAGGTCAAATCTTTTTAAATAAGTACATTCCTTGTTATAGGCAGCAATACTCTGGATGATAAAAAACAAACCAAACAAAAACCACGAAAAAAGAGAGGATGGAGTTTAATTACAGAACAAAAAAGAAAATATTTTTAAGATACCTAGGCAGCAAGGTGTTTCAACGATACCATCAACACTAAAACATTCAGTGGCCTTGTAAAACATATGGATTTAGAATTGTGCAGCTACTTCCACCTAAGAGAAAGGGAAGGGGGAGGGGGAATGGAGAAAGGCTTACAGAGAGAAGCCATTCCATGACCACACCCCAGGGCAGAAGAAGAAGTAGCAAGGACAATTCAGGAAATACCCATTCCTTCTGTCTTCAGGGACAAGTTGGTAGACAGGTCTGAACAGAAATCAACTAACCCACCAAAATAAACTTTCTCCAGGCACCCCCATCCCTGGGGGAAAAAAAAGAGATTCTTAACTCGTTTCTTCCTAAAGATTTTTTTAAATTTGGAGAAGAGATTGAGAGAAGGGAACTTGTCTGAGGTCACACATCATGCTCCTTGCCAAGTGCAGATACTTGTGCATTCAGAGACAATAATTTCCAAAGCTCTTTAGCACAACAGGATCTGAAAGATGCTTATGAGACTACACCTATCCTGTTGCACAGAGCACATACTCCAAAGTGACACGGTTGTTATCTTCAGTACTTCAGTAAATCACGTTGCCCAACATCCATGGGAGTGACCTGCTTACCTATATATACACATATATTTAAATTTGTGTGTGCATGAAGAACGTGAGAATCAAAACGAAGCATTGGACACTGGACTTTTGGACATTAAAAAAAAAAATCCACTTACAACGCGTTAAAGGTAAAATACATAGAAAAATAGTGTGTTTTATAAAAGTAATGAAAGCTAAAGGTAAATTTGAGGCAGCAAAGCACAATCAACTGTTAAGCCCAAGAAAAAAATACTTGAAAGATAATTGGGTATACAGTCCCAAGTCAAAAACGCATGGCAAGACCAACCTAAGGCAAAGACAAGCTGTTGATAGTTCAAGGCAAAAGGGATGGTTTAATCAATTTTGTATAAGAATAGAGATAAATCCCTAAAAGCAAAGTGGAGGATGTGTATTTTAAAGATATATCCCTACTTCATGCAGAAATAAAAGAGGGAATTTTTGTGCAGCTGGAAGACAGATTATATCAATAAAATAATACAAGCTGAAAACAAATTATCCAGTGAACTTTATATATACTACTGATAATTTACAAATACATTTTAACTCCTACACTAATGGGTTTTAAAAGAAATAGATATCCTAAAATCCTAGATATCATATATGCATTAAAAAGGGAACAAAGGTGACTTCCACCTAAAGGAGAAAAGATGCACTTTTCAAAGATGTCTTGGCTACTGGCACAAGCCTTAGGATGAGCAGAGAACTACTGTAGTTAAACAATCTGCAAATACAAGAAAAAAACCACTTGACCTCCTGCACAGAACAAAACCAAAAACTTATATATCTTATTCTTTCTTCATACATACAAAAATATTTTAATCAAATGGAATAAGAATACTTGTTTTAGAAAAAGGAAATTTTGCTCTTCCTTCCTTGTACTGGAAAGTTAGAATTTCTGAACAAAACAGGAGCATCTTGCTGCTGCTGTTCACCCTGTTAACCCTCTCACTGTAACTTCAGGTAAAACCTATTTTCTAAGAGCTAATTTCTAATATACACATGATTTAATAGAGGAAGGGATAAATAAGATGATTAATTAAGTAAAAGCTTAGAAAACTGACTCGGAGCAATGGAAAGAAATACATATGGAAGATAAACAACTTGTTTTTCTTAAAGATCTTCTATAAAGTACTTTTATCCTTCTGAAAACGCTTTTGAGTAGTACTTACCTCCAGCTAGGCCCTGACACCAGTCTAACAGTTATACATCATGATTAAAGATAATACAGAGATCTGGAGGCTCCTCTTCTCTTTATGAGACAGTCATGACCAGAACTCCCAGACCTCTGGACAGAAGTGTTCAGATACAACCATACCTTTGTGGCAGGTATTTTAAATAAAGTTCAGTCTTAGCAGAAGGAAGAATTATGCCCTCCCTGTTAGCTGTTCCACTACCAAAATATGAAGGGCCTATCTGCCACCTATACTGAAAAGGTGAAACAAATACAAGGCATACTTGAGGTGGGAAGGGACCTCCGGAGAGCATACATGGAGTCCAACACCCTGCTGAGGCAGGATCAACTACAACAAGCTGCTCAGGACTGTGTCCTATCAAGTTTTGTGCACCTCTGAAGATAGGGACTCCACAGTGTCCCAGGGTTGCCTGTTCCAGCACTCAATCACCCTTAAACAGTGAAAAAGTTTAATATTCAAATGGAATTTCCTGTTTTTCAGTTTGTGCCCTGTATTTCAGTTGTCTGCTGTCCTTCTACTGCACACACCAAGAAGAAAGACCAATGCCATCCTCACTCCTCCCTGACAGACATTTGTACACATTACTGACATCATCCCCAGCCTTCCCTCCTCAGTGATAAACCTCCAGCTCTCATCTCTCCTTGTGCAGCAGCTACTGCAATAACCTCTAACTGCTAAATAGTGTGCAACACAGGGAAAAACTAAGTGACACAGACTCCATTCCTAAATTACACAACACAGAAATTTATCACAGATGGGAAGCCTGAAACTAGTCACATTCCTTGCACATGGAAAACTACTACTAAGTGACAAGTCATAAAAAACCCTTGGTGCATGTATACATGCCACTACACAGAAAGTAGATGACTCACCTCATAATAATGTTGCATTTATGTTCCTAACACCTGTAACAATTCCAACCTTGTACAAATTCAGTATATGTTGGGTATGTGGGAAATTGTTACTAAAAAGTCTTTAAGACACTTAGAATATTTACATACAAGTTGAGCCTCATCAAGTTAGGCTTCATCTGTACTTAACTGATAAAGCGATATTTAGTATGACATCACATCCTTCAAGTTACTGTAACAAAATTACTTCTTGATTCAAGTTTGGGCTGCATTGGACACAACTAAATGCACTAAAAATCTATTCCAAATTAAAAAGGAGACATATGGAATAGCCCTGTCAGTTATCAATATTTTGGAACATGTTTGCAGCTTATATTCACCAGACTTTAAGTGCAACAAATAATGGCATTATAGCAACTTACATGCCTGGTTATAACAGCCATAATATCATAAAGGTTTTTAAGATGATTGTCTACAAAATATTCTATCCAGAGCAAAGCAGAAAAGAATGTAAGCTGTATTTTCAGAATGGAGTATTACACAATCTCATTTCCTGCTCTAGGACAATAACCTCATCTCTTGAATTTCTCAAAACTCAGATGCCAAAACTAGGCACAGTAAGACATTGGTAATCTCAGTGCTCCAGCAAGAAACATGAGGTGTAGGAAAGAGCTAGTAAGGATTTTGCAATTATCAGCCTCATGATGTAGTAAAAATCATTAAAACTAAATACAACTGAGGATGCCTTACTAAAGTAACACTGAAGGTGGAGTAAGGAGCAGATATTTCTAAAAAGAGGAAGCCACAATAATAATGGAGTGGCTGGAAAACAAATGGCACAGTAAGCTTACAGAACTGTACCAATATATCTCAGTGAAAACACAGTTAAGAGATTACTTGGTTAGTGAGAGTATCTACTTATGCTTTGGAAGTGAAGAGAGCAGCCCTATCCTAAAAGGAAACAGTAGGATCCTCCGAAGGAAACTCATCTCCTCTCGGTAAACCAGTTCTTCCACTTTCAGGTATGGCACAAGCTTTAGAGTTGCAATTCATAAAACAAAAACTCATCCAGAAGATGGAGGCAAAGAAGGACAAAGACTTAAAACCAAGTTTATACTCACATTTCAACCTAACATCTTTTCTGTTAAGGAAATATCTAAGATAAAGAAATCAAGAGGTTTTGTATTAAATTTATCTTCTGCTTTTTGAAGTTGAGGTCATAATTCTCATTTATCCAGACAGGAAAGCAGTAACATAAAACCAAAAATAATATAAATGTTAAAACTTCTTGAAAGCACAACTCCTGAACAACTCATGACCTGCTGAATATAAGCCACGTATTGGAGAATGGTAATGTTACTTGCAACATCATCAGTGAGGGCTTGGCAGAATTGCTGCTTTCTGCTCTTAAAGCTAAGATTTTATTTGCACACTTCAAAAATTTGTAATACATTTTTATCTGCAACAGAAACGTCATTGGCAATTGTTACCACAATACATAAGACTCTTAAATAAGGGAAATTAAATTTCACTCAAGACTGTCCATTACTATTAATTTCCTAGAAGAGCTGTATTCCCTTATGTAGACTTTAGGTTTGATATACTTCAATCAGTACAGCAAGGAACAGAACAAGGGATAGCATCTAAACCATATTTTATTAAAAATATGAATTATTGTATTAAAAGAATACAGAATTACAAAAAAATTCAAGAGATATTTCAAATAAGCACCAAAAGGGATAAAATATGGCCCTTACACTTGAAGCTAAACCCTATTTCTGAGTGTTTTGAGAGAAGTTCTGAGTACCCTTTTCTCCACAAGCATTTATTGATTTCATTCTAACTTAGGTAATCAGTTTAATAACACTGGTTAAAGATTAAAACACTCCAAGCCACAGAGTGCACTAGTTTCTGCCAGGCTCCAATACTGTGAAACATGAACCGTATTACATAACAATAGATTTAATCAATTTATTAGTACACTGACCAAAATAATTAAAATACCACTAAATAACTAGGTTTTGGTTGGGGTTTTTTTTAACTTTTTCTCTAAGAAAAAAATTACCTCTACACAAAAGATCTTAAGATCAAGTCCACACAACTTCATTTTCTCCGGAAAATACTGGAAAACATTCATATATGGAATATGCCCTTCAACAACAAACCTGCATTTAAAAAAATAAAGACCAAATCAAAATAATATATAAGATAACAAATTCATACGTTTATTATAAAATTAATATATTAATCAACTTCTGATTTGAAATAACATCAGTATTATGCTACCTAAGCAATTCAACCTGAAGTTACATACTGGAAATGCTCCACAGAACAAAAACCAGTTCAATCATTTAACAAGCTTTTAAGTTCAAGCTCAGATGTGATTGACAAATGATAACATTATGGCAGTAAGCATACAATCAGCAAGCTTACATGGAGTTTGTTTGGCACATTCTTCAAGTACTGCATTTCTTGAACTGCTTTAAGCCTTCTTTGAATGGCATGAATGTTTTTTTTTAAATTCTAAAGCTTTAAGTAAATTTTCTTTTTAAAACACAGACTTTATGCTGGAGGAGTATGAATCAGGTAACGTGACAGAGAAGAAAATCACAGAATGATGAGTGGACACATAGAACTGAAGCCACATTACTTACATTTCTATTATGATACTTTTCAAAAACAGTATTACTGAAGGATGAATAGAAATTGTTTTGTATACTAATAAATAAAAATAGTTTAATTCTTATTTGCACACAAATAATGCATCTTTGTTGTTAAAAATTGCTTTTGGTAAGTGGTTGACAGTATTATTTGATATTTTTCTTGAATACACACACACACATATATATGTAAAAGATGAGACTTAACAACAGATACCAATAAAAAGCCATCACTACACCAAACCTCTCCTCTTATCCATCATCTTAACAGACACTCACAATAGGACAAGCAAGCACTGAACAAGCACACATCCTCACAGGGCAACACACCCATTCCACACTAAGGCACGCTGGTAGTCTCCCATAGGACTAAGCTAGAAACACCTTTCCGTATCCTCTTCTCCAAACCAATTTTGTTAAAAGAGTACATTAAACCTGAATAAATCAACATTACAAACAGAGAAGACTCTGATATCAGGACTGAAAACAACTTTCTCCCCTGCTCATGAGTGTTATCTGCACAGGACCTCTCTGATCTTGCTACATAGATTAGTAACTTCTTGGTCTACAAATATTTAATGTTCCTTCTGAGCCTACAGCAATTCACAAGCCTACCTGCTATCTCCCTGTTCTGTGCCTTGTCAATGTAGTGTGTATCTACTGAAGTTGACCAAAATTCTGTTTAAAAGCTAGTTATTGCAAAGTTTACAGTTACAGTCTACTTTTTTTAAGCAGTCTTACCTGAATGTTCAGTTTAATTGAAAAAAATGAGTCAAACCCAGGATAAAATAAAAAGTGCATTTCATGACTGAAACTCTCAGAATAATTTATAATGGTTCCTGAAAAATAACAGCAATATGAAAAATCATATTGCCCAACAGCCTTTGTTCCAAAGCTCTGCTTATTAGCCTTTTAAGTGAAGAAGTAACAGGTGGTGCACAGTCCTTTCTAACCAAATTGTGTAATGATCATTTTGCTAAGGAAATTTCAGTAGCTTTCCTCAACCAGCAGAAACAGCATTTCCCCACCCTGAGTGGAGATGTGCACTGGGCTCCTGTGAGGCTGTTCTCCAAAGCAGCCCCCACTGCTGGTTGTCACCACCCTGCCTGACCTGCTGAGCAGCTGGCACATCTGTTCCTTAGCTCCTTTCAGCCATCCGCTACACTGAGGAACATAAGCTTCAGGTATGGTTTCACAAAGTTGATTGAGCCAAACTAAAAGCTCAACACAGCTAGCAGGACCTCTCTCCTTGTGAACCAGCCATGAGCTGCTGTTGCTCATCTCTTCCCCAAATGTAAATCACAACAGCAGCAGAAAACCACCTGTTACCCTATTGCCAGCAAGGCTTCTTTCATCATCTAACAAACCGTGAAGAGGCTCACAGATGGCCCTAAAAGTGAAACAGTCACCAGAGGGAAGGGGGTGCATCACACAGGCAGGAGTATAGAAAAAAAGGAAGCAAGACCTTCCCCTTTCAGCAACAGTAATGCATTACTGGCTCAGCTGATGATAAGCTTTGGCTGACACATGTTGAGGCATAATCACACCATTAGCTGTCAGATATGAAGGCCTGGAACCAAGACACTGAGAGCAGCAAACGCCTGAGCCAGCAGAGCAGCAGCTGGAAGAGGACAGAATCAGGACCTTGTTTTGGGTGTGGTGTAGTGGTGATGTAGCCAAACCACCCTCACAGCCTGAGCCTCTGAAATGGGAAATCCCAGCCTCCTTCAGTCCCCTGCTGCACACTCCTCCCTGCTGACAAAAGCACTTGTGTGACTTCCCAGAGGATCAGATTGGGAATTAGTCTCTTCAGGGTTTCACTCCAACAGACTCAGATGACTGCAGGAACATTGCTGCCAGCACGAGGCAGAAAGGGACAGCAGTGAAGCACACCAACCTGCACTAAAATGTCCAGCGAACCTTTCTTTTACAATATTTATCTTCTATAGATCTACTTCTTTCACCTAATAAACCATAACCTGCATGAATGCTAGTATCCATGGCAAGAGAAAAATAGGAATGTTTATGCAAGACCACAGCAACAAAAACTTGGAGCAGCTTAAACTGATACTGGAACTACATCCTTACACTGCAAGAGACAAGCAGTGTCCACCACAAGATTAAAAAAAAAGAAAAAGTTTTCACTAATTTGGTTGTACCAAGTCAAAGCACTGCAACTGTTTAAAAATAACGTCTTTTCTAGCTTAAAATGATTGTCTGCAGAAAAAAAAGAATGCTCTTTCCTCTCAGGATAAAAGTTGTTTTTACACTCTAAAAGTACAGCACAAATACCCTGTTGTGAATAGAATGTGCTGATGATGCAAGTTTTAACACTTAATCCAGAAGTCCACATTTGGAATAGCACTTCAGAACAGTTTCTTTTGTCTGCTGTTCCTCCAAACCTTTCATTTAACAGACAGATGGCCAAAACACCTGAGGGACTATGTTCCATCAGGGAGGTGCCTGAAAACTTGACTGGCAGATGCAGTACACAGTCCATGTTCTTTTAATTACAGCAGCAACATACATTAATAAGGCCCAAGTATGAAAAAAATCCTAGGTCCTCAGCATGCTAGAAGGAAGTGATGCATTTGTTAAAGCCACAGTAATGCCACAAACTGATTATAAGTTTAGTCTTGCCAGCACAACTAGGTATAACCTCATTTGAAAGGCATTATTTCTCAGAATCTCAAAAATCTAGCACCTTGAAACTTTTTCCAAAACCCAACTATTTTATTATTTAGATGAATAATATACATCATATGGAATACTTGAAGACTATTCGCAATGGAAAAGGATTTAATGTGTAGCATAGACATGAGTAGAATGCTGTTGAAAGTGTTATTTTTAAATCAAAATGTTCCTGTCAGAGGAGGTAATTGTAGTGTTTTTCTGCTAAGTGTGTCAAGTAGCAAGGAGGAGTATATTTTTGGTGTTGTAAATCCTTTAAAAGCTGGCAGATTGCCCGACCGTAGTGCCTAAGCATGTATCACAAGGGAGGAGTGGTAGTCAGCTGACTTCAGGGTACAGAGAAAACCAAACTGAGGAAAAAACAAGGCAGAACTTTAAACAGAACTCTAATTCAGCTGGTTTAAATAAAACAATTTGCCTACAAAGACTTAAAAGGTAATGCTGAATACTTAATGCTTTCTCTGCATAGTTTTCATCTTCAGTCTGTCGTTATTTTGTATCTTAATGCATGCAAAAATGTGAACATTGTCTGATTTTTTAAACTTAAATATTCAGAAGTCAGAAAACAAGTATTTTATGGTAGTTCATGCCATTTAAAATTCTTTCTACTTCTTCATCAAACTTGTTGAAAGGACAAGACCTTAAGGGTAGGGAGGGAAGCATGATAACGTAATTACAGTCTTATATAACTATCATATCATGGTAAAACTTTGCAATACAAATAACATTCTTTTAAACTTCATTTTCTGTACTTAATCCAGTTCATATGTTCAGTGCATTTAAAGTTACTGAATCATTGTGATTTACACAGCCTTACACACCTAAATTGTATCCAATTACATTATATCTTCTCATTCAAATAATCTTACTTCAATTTCCAATTATTAGTCTTAGATTATGCCTTTCTGTGCTATATTTGCTACTTGATTTTTTAAATCTTTTTCCAACCTTTTTACTGCTTTCATGTTTTCTCTAAATCCATTCAAATGTGCTCATCTCTTAAAGATATTAGTCCAAAGGATAGTCTCCAGGTTCTTTTTCCAGGATCTTTTCTGCAGTCTCCAATTTTTAGAGTGCCAAATACAATAACTTACCATTCATATGCAAACAAAACTATCTATCTTTCCTCTTGACAGCTGACTTCAACAGTTGTTGTTTGGTTGGGTTTTCTTCCAACCACACCATTGTACTAAGACAGAAACATGTGAAGATGTCTTTGCCTGGTATGAGCCAACAATGCTTCCAGAGACAGTTTCCAAGATACAATAACCAAAGAACATATATTTAATTACTAATTTTTCTCTCCAAAGAGAATGGGGTAACTAATAATTCTTTAGTGTGAACCAGTTGCTCTGTCCCAGAAATTGTAACTTATTAACTGGATTTTTGCCATATACAAACACTATCAGACAGGTTTTACATTATTTATTTGCTAATCACTCACAAAACTACAGAGTATGTTATAGTAGTTCTGACTCGTACAGAATTTCCTAAGGAAGAATGTAGCCAGTAAAAATCTTGTTATTGAGCACTACTTTTGAGTTCTACTATTTCTTAATCTACTTCATAAATACTTTTTGTATTGCAGGGTATTAGTTTGAATTCTGAATATTATAGCATTTTAACAAAAATTTTACAAGCACCTTTTATGCAATAGCACATCCAGTTATGCAAATATGCAGTGGATTGTGCAACTCTGATCAATGAAGGCAACAGCCACCCCTAAAGTAAAATCAAACTGTTAAATTGTTTTGCATAGCAATTGACTATCTAGTAGTAACTACTGTACTTCAAGACAAAAAACTCCCCTTTTGGAAAGTACTTGCAAAAAAGATCCTTGAATATCCATCCTTCTTGGAAAGCTTGTACAAAGCTAGAAAAGTGCAGAGGCACACCAGAGGAGAGAAGCTACCATGGAACATCACACTCTGGGGGAAAAAGCCCCTTGCATTCATCACACTTTCAGCAGCTACACCAGTTGTAAGCAGCACAGCTGGGGGACAATGTACCCACTGCCTTGCCTTTTAACTCACAGGTTACATATTTGAAAAATAAAAATTAAAGCACTGAATTTTAAATCAGTTTTTCCCTTATTTTGTCTGAGCTTTCAATTTGGTTTGCCAATGTATTTACTTGAGTATTTCTATTCCTTATATTTTGGCCAGGTAATATTTTTTCATCAACTGTTTAGAAATACCCAGTATTTAAACAGTTGTTAAGGAAGGGTATCAGAAAACGAAAGGTTTTCCAAGGAAAATCTAGGAATTCTGAACTTATTTCAGGCTAATTTAAAATATTTATTGCAAACAAAAGAGTTGATGAATTATTTTTCATTCCTGAAGTAAAGTCCATAAGGAAAGTGTTCTTGGCCTTGTTGTAGGGGAGAGAAGGGAGCTGCATTGTCAGCAGTAGCCTGACAGTCTCCATTTAACATCAAACCCTATTATTAGAACAATTTATTTCTACCATATTAAAAGGTATTATTCTGAACTCTGATAATTACAGATACAAAGATATGAAGACAAAACGATCTTCTTATATTAATTTCAACTCCACTGCATGAAGTTACTTTGCTGCATTTCAGATCACTGTATACTGCTGGTATTGTTTGCATGATGACACTGATGTAAGTCCTGGAGAATGTTTACTCATTTAATTCTGACATGCTGACAACAGCAAATATCACAGAAGTGTAGCCATACACACCTCCAGCAAGCTTAAGAATTTTTGAAGGAGAAGGATAAAAACTTCTCTAACTTCAAAACCTTCTTTCTTACAGGTCTTTGAAATTCATTGCAATCAACAGAGAATGTCCTCCAACAGCAGCTGCACAAATGGTTATGACAAAGGAAAGACAAGCCAACTAAATATAAAGAACTTCTCACTATTACTGAGCAAATTCATACGAGGGCAAAAGTACAGACCCATTGTTGAAAAAATTATTATTACTTAAAAAAGTAACAATTCTTCACTAGAGACTATTCATACCTTAAGAGCTCGGACAATGTAATTGGTTCTCTCACCCAGAGTAATGCCATGTAACAAAATGAAAGTGTCATTGGCATCGTCATCCTCAGTTTCTCCTTTTGGTTCTTCATTAAATACAAGCTGCCATCTACTGATCCAGAGTACACAGAGGTGCTTTCTTGGGTTTTTGTTAAAAGAAAAGAAAAAAAGCAATTTATATGATAGACACATGAACCATGTGTACAAAAAACAAGATAAAGGAACATCCAAGAGTTGTTCAGCAACTAGTAACATTTGAAATCATTGCCTTGAATTTTTTGCTTGTGTGCTTTTCTATGAAACAGTTTAACTCAAATTTATTAATCTACCACAATATGAGAGGAGAACCTTTTTCACAAAATGCTATTCCACTTGACTAGGACATTAATTCCTATATAACATATAACTAATAGTATTTATGAGCCAGAAATACTGTTTTCCATTTGAGAGATAAAGGAACTGTGAGGAAACAAGGGAAAATTTGATGTACTTAAATCAATGCCTCTGCGTTTGGGATTAAAACATAGTTTTAAACTTCAACATAGACAGGACTTTAATGAAAAAGTAATTTACATTGCAGAAATGTTACTGATGTTAAAAGTCTGCCCTGAATCCATCTGTCCTGTAATCTCTAATTATAGAAACAAAGGTATTTTTTAAAAAAATGTATATAAATCCAATGTCCAAGAAATAACTTCAGAACAAGAATGTAGGAAATGGTGAAGAGGGTGGGAAAAAACAAACCCAATTAAATTAACACCCAAACCTCTCTACTTCTTTACTCAGAATCACTAAAAACTAAGAGAAACAGAGAAAAGAGAAAATTTTGTTTAGTAAGAGTGATTTATCAGTTTGAAACCTTTCCAGCAGGAAACCTGTGAGTACAGGAAAAGAGGATAAAAAAATATTAAAAAAAAAAAAATCTGTAAGCCTCTCTTCCTTACATCATGACCCAGCCAGGATGAAGGAAAATGTATTTAAAGCCCACTGGCACAAAATGCCAGCATTGACTCTGCAGAGATTTTCCTCACTTCACTTCCCCACAAACTGTTCACACAGGAATTGCGAGAGCCGGATCCACAGCTCCCAGCTGGGAGCTGCAGGGCCAGGGCAAAGAGCCCGCAGGAAACAAGCCGGACCTTCCGAGAGCCGGGCAGCTCCGCGGGCGGGCGACAGGCACACCTGCGCGGCGGCGGGGCCAGCGGGACACAGCGCCCGCAGGACCGGGACAGCGGCACAGCGCGCTCCAAGCCGGGCTGCGCCGCCACCTACCGGCCCCGGAGCCGGCGCTGCGGGCACGGCCCGGCACGGCACGGCCCGGCCCGGCACGGCACGGCACGGCACAGCACGGCCCGGCACGGCACGGCACAGCACGGCACGGCCCGGCACGGCACGGCCCCCGGCACAGCCCCCGGCACGGCCCCCGGCACGGCCCCCGGCACGGCCCCCGGCACGGCCCCCGGCACGGCCCCCGGCACAGGCTCTCCGAGCCGGCCCGAACGCCTGGTGCAAAGCACAGCATCCCAGCACACACAGCTGCGGCAGGCAGCAACGGCAGCAACACGGGAGCATCGCTTTAATCCCTGGAGTCAACTGCTTCACCTTTCACATGGATACTTGTGCTTAAAGGCAGCTTCGTGACTGAAGCTTCGTTGTTAATTTCACATTCAACTCAATTTATTTAAAATAATCCTCATTATATTTGTGGCCTTAATGATGGCACACAATTTCCTTTTATTTCTTCCAGCTTATGCATGGCATGACAGCACACAGTTACACGCAGCTAATAATTTAAGAGTTTTATAGGCTTCTCTAGCAATATCTCAGTGCTATACTCAGTGGAAATTGCTATTAACCCTACACAAAAATAACAAAAAAAACCCAACAAAAAACCAAATGCTGTCTGGACAAGCCTCTTAGGAAAGAGGGGTGTTTCAGGTTTCTAGTCCGTAGCAATAACAGCTCAGCAGAAACGACCCCAAAGAAAATATTTATGAATCTTCACAAGAGTTTACAATAGACTAGAACACACTTACTTATGTTAAATTTCAATAGGCAAAACTATTTCTATGTTCATCTGATTTCACTGAAAAAACCTTCAAGTATCACTGAACTCTTAACTTATTTCAAGTGATTTTAGTGAAACTGATGACTACTGGAAGCTGAATTCAATCTCTGAAACAACTAACCAAGACAATAAATTATGGCCTACTTAGGACTACCTTACTGTTCTAAAACTTTAAGCAGCAGACCTATAAAAGGCACAAGTACTGAGGAAGAAAGGAGTTACCCTAGACATTAAAAAGGGGAAGAAAATTCAAGGGACTACTTTCACTAGAAATTCTTCACTCAATTCTTTCCTTTCTGTATTATATTTGTATAACACCCAAGATTCTACATGCACAAACATACAGTGACTCTTTACCTCAAAATGTTGCCATTTTAATATATAAAGATGAAAGGTTCTAGTATAATATTTTAAAAAATTTGCATCACCATTTTTATACCTTTTCCCCTCCCTCCCCTGTCTGGAGTTTTCTAATTGCTGCTGATCAAATTTCTCACTCTATTACCACTTCTAGACTTTACAATATAAAGAGAAAAGCTTGAAAAAACAAGATTGCATTCATCTGAGGGGAGAGAGGCAATATCACAGGAGAACAGAAACATGCCGTAAGGATACTAAATGAATAAGAAACACAGAGACAGATAAAGAAGAGAAAAGCAAGCAAAGAATAAAGCAAGCAAGAAAGAAAACAATCATAAGTTTAAAACACAAGCAAAAGCTTTCAAATGTGCCTGGCAATGCATTTCCAGTATCAGGCATTGCAGCATTGTCTGGCATTACACTTGCCCAGCAGAACCTAACACTCCAATTCCCTATGACATTTTAATGAACAAGTTCAGCAGTCCGTAGGTATTCTCCTGCTGCTATTCTGAACAGAAAAGCGAAACTGATGGAATGCTAAAATATGATTTTTCATAGGAGTCACTGGGAAAGCAGTAAAAAGACTGTGGAAACAAAAGATACAGAAGTACCAAAATAATGTAAAGAAAAAAATAAAAAGCTAAATATATGTATGGGATAGAAAAAAAAATACATCCCCTTAAAGAACAAACTCATTTTTTTTAACATCAAAGTCATGACAGACAGCTCTGCTATTGGTTAAATACAGCTCAAAAAAATTGGTTAAATATGGTTCAAAGCTGCTGTGTTTGTGAACATCTAGCTTGGCAGATACAACAGCAATTTTTTCCCACTCCAAACAGGAGGCATGGAGCAAACTTGCTATAAACCAGAACTTCCTCCTGCATTTCCCACTGTATTTCCAGGTCCTGTTCAACTTTTATCTCCTTGGGTGGGGGTTGGAGGAGGAAGTCTTCTATTTCTGGCAGAATATAAAGTAGTACAGTGTCAAACAAGACTGAAAACTTTACAACTTCCAACCAGTTTCTCCAATTCATTGTAAACAAATCCACTTTAAATCTATTTCTATTTTAAAACTACAGAAAAACTGGTTTTCAGATAGTTCAGCTCACTGCTCCTACCTGAGACCTTGCTCACTGATGAGGCAAAACTGCAGTCAGTCTGCAGATCCCCCTCACTTTCAGAGAGAGACAGCAAGTGCAGAAGGCTGGGTCTCTCCGGATCACTGTCCACATCAGTACTGCTCTCACATACCTGGGGTTTGTAAATAAATGTTTGTATTAGCTACTCTTAGTTACAGTTTTGATCGTAATAAACCACATAAAGCATGACAGATGCAAAATTAACAGCAGAAGTTAAAACCCAAACTGTTCACATTTTACTCCACCAATCACCAGTAAGTGGGGAAAAAAAAAAAAAAGTAAGTATTTTTCAAGGATTTCTCAGCATAAAAAAACTTCTAGTGACTACATTTCTATCTGCTACAATGACCAGAAAGTTGGCAACACAGAATCAAAGCGTGATCAAATGAGTAACTTCAAGAGAACAGGCAGGAAAGGATGGTAGCTGATGATACATTTTGCACTGCCATTTGTATTTACTGATTATCTATGTCAAGACAAAGCAAAACTTTTAAATAAGCAGTTTCAAATAGTCACAGAAATATTAATCTCTTGAAACAGACTCCAAAAAAACTCCAAAACCCAATAAAATGGACATGTGCAAGCCTGTCTATATGATCTCCTTCATACTGAGGTGACATTATTACCAGCAAGATATGTCGCCTAAACAAAGAAGACTTCTGTTGTTGCTTTTAAAAAGATACCAAACATCTCACAGAATTTGAGCTTTCACTTACTGATAATGCTCTGACAGTTTCCCCAGCTGGTCTCTTGCAATATGCCTGTTTGCTCTTCTGAAGGTAACACCTCCAAAAATTGCACAGAATTTCATCCTGATAAAAAAAAAAAATGGATGGCAAATGGTACAATGTTTACAAGATCATTAATTGCTGAGAGAACAGAGCGTTATTTCTAACACAGGAATCTGAATAATATTCCATCTCTAATTTTATTAACTGTGATTTATCAAATATGTTTTAAAATTACCAGAGAAACAAATTTTTATTTCATATGCTCAATGATTTTAAACAGGGACTTGTGTGATTCACTTAAAAAATTAAAATCTTTTAAAAAGCCATTTTTTGTAACACACACACACACACACAGAGTGTACAATTCACACTGACATCTACATACCTTCATTTGTGGACATACTCCTAATGCTTCTAGAGCTTCCACTTGTTTCTTGAGTACAAGCTGAAAGCCTTCACAAATATACCATTCACAGCCTCCATCTAAGGGGGAAAAAAGGGGCTACATTTGTTTGTACTATTTTGGGTTTCTTTAACCTTATGCACACTTATCCTCATATTTCTATTTAATAATTTCAGACCCTAGTGCATAAACCAGCTACACTGAACACTCCATTAACTTCCATTTATTCACAGCCTTAAACAAGAAGTTACTGAGCAAGAACTTCACACATTTCCCAAGAATAATATAATTCATTATAATGTCTAGTGTGGCATTTGTAATTGAGTGGAGCAAAAATTACCAGTTTAAAAATAACCAAGAACCTGCCATTAAAAATGAAATATGAACATTCCTTTCCCACCCGACACAGAAAACTGGAACATTACAGTAGCGAGTCAGGCAAAAAACAACCAATACCACTTTGGTGCTTTACCATTCTCTCCCACAGAATCATACATGTTTAAATAAAAGAATATCCCAACTTCTAACAAATCCTAGCACAACATGAATTTCACAGGGAGTGGGCCTGCTTCAATCCACTCACTATTTCTTCATGCTGCATTACAATTACTTTTCATCCTTACCTCTCTAGATTCACTACTAACCTTTTCTACAGGCATTTGGTTTTAGAAATTGTCTCTGCATTTCTCAACTCCCTTTTCATTCCTTCCACACCTGTTCTTCACTGCTTTTGTTCCGAAACGCTTCTTGCATCTCACCATCTTTGACGTTATCTGCCCAAAGCTTCTGCCCTGATTTAATGATGCTGCTCTTAACTGATAACAGTGAGCTAATAGACACAGCTTACTCCTAAACATCCATGGAATACAGTGTAACATGACTGCATTGTGAAGACAAGGATTTCTTTCTTAAGAAGCCTGGAGTTGGTTAATGATCTTCTCAACAGGATAAACGAAAAGCATGAGTGGTCCAGACTTTAGAAGCAATACAGGATAAGGAAAAGTGGAAGGGTCCTTTTCACACCTCCCTTCACTTTCACACAATTGCTTTTTTCGAAGGAATGTAACAATCCACTGCCTCTGCAGCAGAGCAAAGGTAGACGAGCTTATCAGACAGAAACATAACCCCTTGCTTTATTTGGCATTTTAATGCAGTTTTGTTTTCTGAAAGTGGCCACAACAATAAGAGATGTATCCAGCCAACACAGCATACACACATCCCTAGCAGCAGCTTTACCACTACATCCTTATGGCCCAGATCCTCCTACATAATGACCACTGTTCTTCTGAATATTCATGAAATTAAAAGTAAAAAAGTGACTCTGGATGAAAGATGCAGCACTGGTTCAGCTACTGGGCCTGCATGAAACCTCTTCTGTGCAGTTTGTGTGTAAGCTGCAGGGCCAAGTGCCTGTAACACAGACCAGACTGACACCTAGAGCTGGACTTCCATCACATCTCACCTGCCAAGAAAAACAACCTCTCTGGTTTGTGATAGCCATCACAGGGAAGGAACAAAGGATCACCACAACTGCATGTGTGCCTCCAGTAGCTTCAGTGAGTATTTGCTCCAGAAGTCAAAGCAGCAGCAGCAGCACATAGCTCCAGTTCAATGAAAAAACTCCCACCTCTGGGCACACCAGAGGTCATCTGTGGCTCAGGAAGCCACCACATGTGATCTGTGAAGGCTGTGACAGCATCAGGGAGGTGCATTTTGTTCCCACTCCTACAGTCTTTCTTGCCTGTGTGCTTTTGTTCTCCACCAAAGACATAATGGCCTAGGTGAACAGCAGCTGAACAGCCACCCTTTTGCAAAATACAGACAGAAATTCATACATACCGGTTTTCTCCTGCTTTTTTAAACCTTTGGAGATTGTTTGGACTCTTGAATTAGTAATAAAATCAGTGTTTATAACTTCTCTAGTTCTCTGCAAAAGAGGAATACAACTTAGCAAAAAAAAGAGTCAGGTCTAACTTGCACAGATTGTCCCATCATAAAACATAATGGAGGAATTCACTCAAATTCCTAAACTAACAGGAGATGAGACAGTCTGAACTTTTCATTCAGAAATTTCAAAAATAGACAATTACTATCATGGACACACAGGTGACATGCATCAGGGTTTGCCTAGATTTGGACTCCACAAAAGGCAGCAACACCCAGAAAATGCTTCTAAGGCACCTAGAGAGCATACTGACACCACTGCTACAGGAACACAGCAGGCCAAGATGGCTCATTCTAAATGTTGTGATTTCAAGGAACATTAGTTTTAAATAGTGTCAGCTAAAGCATGAAAAAGGAAATGCCCTCAATGCCAACAAGAAAAATCGGTACTTGTCTTATATAAAGTCAAGAAACCATCAGAATAAACCTTTTCCAAGGCAGTAACTCATCTTTTTACCTCAGTAACGTTGTGGCAAGATCTACAATAAAATCTGCCTCCATCAGTGAGACCCCAGTTCACTTCTGAACACTGAGCACAGCGCTCATTAAAATCTCTCTGAAAAAAAAGAAAAGCCAGAAGATTTTCACAATTGCTTAAGTAAAACAAATGGCATTATTGCTAAGCTACTGCACAGCTTCTGAGATTATTTACAGAGGAGAGGATTTACACCCTTTGTGTTAGCTCTGGCTGGTAACAAGTGATGATCGCACTTGCCATCAGCCGCAGGTAGCTCTGAGCACGTAATTGCAGCTGTAAAGCGCCAGCTCCGCGTGTGAGCGTCACAACGACAGGAATGGTGATCCACGCCTCGCACGCACGTGGCAGGGCTTTAAATAAAGCCACCCGTCAGAAATTAAAAAGGAGACACAAACTCGAGTAGGAGGCGAAAAGAAAAATAAATTTCTAGAACTGCAACGAAACACACGCGGTGAGAGAGAGCCCCCAGGAGCCGGTGCTTCCCGGAGAAACCGGAGAGGGAGAGAAAAGAGGGAAACCGACAGATTAAAACCGAATGGTTTCCAGAAACGCCCACGTGCGTGCTGGGGAGAGGCAGCTCCGCCAGGCCCGGCTGAGGGGCGGCCGGCGGCACATCCCCGGCCGGGACCGAGGGCCGGCCAACGCCGAGGGGCCGGGCACGGCCTCGCCCGCCGCCGAGGGGCGGCCGGCGGCACATCCCCGGCCGGGACCGAGGGCCGGGCACGGCCTCGCCCGCCGCTGCCGGGCCCCGGTGTGGGCAGGGCAGGACCGGGCCGGGGCAGGCAGCGCCCGTCGACTCCTTCCCCTATCTCCCCGCAGCCCGCAGCCCGCTGCCCGCCCGGCGGGGAAACGCCCCCGGCCCAGGCAGCCCCGCAGGCCCCACCGTGTCCTCCTCGTCCATGGCGGCCGCGCCGGGAACGCACCATGGCAACCGCGCCGGGCGGCACCGCGGCCCGCCTGGAAACCGCGGCCCCGGCGATTGCGTTCCGGGCCGCCGCGGGCCTCGGGGGCACAGCGGGGCAGCCGGGAGCATGGGCACTCTGAGGGGTCATTGCGTGCTTCACTGAGGGGACACTGATCCAGGTGTTAGACATTAGATAGGTGGAAGAAATTCCTTCCCGCGAGGGTGATGAGACCCTGCAGCAGGTTGTTCAGGGAGGTTGTAGATGCCGTACCTTTGGAAGTGTTCAAGGCCGGCTTGGATTGATGCCTTGAGAGGCTCCCTGAACAGAGGCTCGACTGTGTTAAAGGAATAAAGTAGGGATTTATTAAAAAGGCCTTCAAAGGATACACCCTGGGCAGTACAAGAGCTCGGCCATGGCTCCACCCAAGATGGACTCCAAGTCACAAGTTATCCCACTTTTATATGTTTTGGTCCATTTACATATTGGGGTTAATTGTCCAGTTACAGCTTCAGGTTATGCAGTCCCATCCTCCCAGTTTGCTCTCCTCAATTCTCTCGTGTTTAAACTTTCGGGCCCGAAGCTGCAATGGGTTCTCATGCTGGAAAAGGATTGTTTTGTCTGACTAAGCTGTGAGGAGAACTTGCTAACACTTTATATGAAGTTCAGAGTTACACACTAGTGAAGTACAGAATCTGGAAAACGGAAAGCTAGAACTTAAGGCATCAGAGGGGCGCTGGGCAGCCTGGTCTGGTGGGGGTGTCTCTGCCCATGGCAGGGGGGCTGGGCTCGGTGATCGGGGGATCCCTTCCCACCCTTTAATATTCCATCGTTCTGTGGCTTCTGTACTTCAGCCACAGAGGGGACACGGCAGCTTCAAGAGGGTGTGGGGTGTCCCAAGGACTGGAGGGTACTTTCCATCACGGAATCAGTTGGGTTGGAGAGGACCTCCTGAGATCATCAATTCCACCACCATGTCACCTAGACCATGGCACTCAGTGTTTGTCCAGTCCTTCTCAGAGACCGCCAAGGATGGTGACACTGCCACATCCCTGGGCCCGTTCCAAAGCCTAATCACCACTTCTGTGAATAAATTCTTCCTGATGTCCAAGCTAAACCTCCCCTGGCACATCTTAGGACTATGACTACATGTGCAGCTTCAGACTAGGACTATGTGTGCCCTCTGAGCCTCAGCCCGTCGCCATCCTCTCCACAGAGCTCCTGCATCCTCATCCTCGCATCGCCTCGCTGGCCCCAGCTGGCAACCACCAAGGCTGTGCCAAAGCTGTGAGAAGGGGGCTGCTGCTGCCTGTAAAGAAGGCCACAAAAACTCATTTAACTATGTAAAAGTGTTTGGAGATCCTTGAATGAGGGAAATTACAACCTGAAATCCACTTTCAATTAAAAAACAACACCCAAACCTCCAGATCTTGATGTAGGTCTCTAATTTCTTGCATGCTAATAATAATGTTTAAAGATGTCTAAACACCAAGATCTGTTATTGCAGTGAATTTGCCCACAAAATTGGAGAACAGGTTTAGGCCTTTAAAAAAAAAAAAAAAAAAAAAAAAAGGTCCACTAAGCAAAAGCATGGGAAAAAATTAAAGTTAAAATATACATAGAAAGAGGTGAGGCTGCCTTGACAGCTGTGGTTACATTGATGTTGGAGGATATGTAGAGAGCTAGAGGGGAACTGTTTATGTTTAAGAAAAAAGTTATTACTCATACCAACTGTGATCTTTTTTCAGTGTGGGCTGAACATTTGTAACACCCATTAAAGAGAATTACGCATGTAATTCCTGCCATGTTAAAAAGGTGATTGTCAACCTCACAGAAATGTAGCTAATACTTTGATGAAACAGATCCTACTTGTGTTTTTAATTTCCATATTTTTTGTTTGTGGAAATACTGTTCTGGGAAAGCAAGGCCATTTTGTGTGACAGGGAGGGTTTGATCTTTTTCTGATGTATTTCTAAGATTAAATACTACCTTGAAAAAAAAAATCACATCAGTACCTGTGATAAGAGAGGAAGAGGTGTGTTCCAATGCAGATGATAAGGCATTGCTCCTGCTGAGAGCAGTGCTTGTGTGTGACTCGACACTGTGAGCAGGCAGTGGGCCTGCCCAGTGGATTTAACCAAGTTGAAGAATTTGTTTAAATAGATTGTGGAACTGACTGCTTTGATGAGGCAGGACCTCAGATTTAGGTCTTCTGTTTTCTATTTACAGCTGGTCCATAAAATATTAAAGGAAATGTAATCACAGGACTGCCAGTTTGTCAAAACCTGATCACTTCTTATTTAACAGCAGTAGTTGAAGATAAGCAAGAAAAGAAGAAAGATGTGGGGGACTGCACAAGGAGCTGTGTAGGTATAATTGTAGCCATACTGGTGCAACATGGCAGTTTTTGAACAGGAAAGCCCTTACTCTCTACTGCTGGACAGCCCACACTGCTTCACTAAGCTGCATTTTCCATGCAGGTGAAACAGATGTGAAAATGTACCAAATTTTGGAAAGGAACTTCTACAAAGACTGATGCTGATAGTGCTAGTTATTTATTAGTGTCCAGGCTCCCTATAAATGCAAAGTTTCTATTGATATTTCTGAAGTCCATCAATTAATTAGTGCAGACTACTAATCTGGTAGAAAAAAATCTAAGTATAACAGGGTTACCAAGTCTTATAACTATTTCTTAAATATTTTTTGAAATGACATGTATAAAACCGGTTTTTCAGCATATAAAATTATGTGTAACCTTTGTCCCTAATTACAAGTTACCCAAGCATACTGATAGGGGTATGATAATTTCAAAGCCAGGAGACAGACTGTCTTCCTGCTTCGGCTCACTTTTCTAATTAAGATCATTATGCATAGTAGTCAGATTGATTCAAGGCTTAGATAAATAACACGTCCTGTTGTTTCCATTGATTTGAATTTTTAATGAACTGAGTTCCATTGCTGCTATCACATTTCTGGTTCTTGACTGCAGACTTTCTGCATGTGAAAATGTAAAAAATACATATTGAACTGAAAGACATGTCCCTTGGCCTGTCCTTTGGGTTATTGTTCATGAAATTGTGCTGGCTCCAGGATACAAACTTCTGTAGCAGAGATTCTCCTCAGAGTCTTTACCCATTGTCAGACACCTACTACAAAGAGAGCAGAACAGCAGCCTCAGCTGCTCCAGAGATTGTGCACATGAACACAGGGCAGATCTACCAGATTCAAGTTTACAGAAAATGCACGCAGTTATTAACACGCAAAATTTCATCTTTGCACCATCTCTCCATGGAAGAACATGTTTAAAGGCAGAAAAAAAACAGGAGAGAAATCAGGAGAATGAGAAGCAGATCACTCTAACTGATCTTTAGAGACCGCGCTGTAGAAGGGCTCAGGGGGAGAAGCTGGGCCAGCAGTGGAGGTGCAGCAAGTTGTGCAAGGACAAAGGTGGGAACAGCAGCAAGGCGTGGGGGTTACAGCAAGCTCGGCAGGGAAGGATAACCAGGGAGGGGCTGAGCTCAGCACGGCTTTGAAGGAAGCGACAAGAAGAATGAATTTAACGTTATAGCTCAGACACACCCAGCATTGCCTTGCAATAGTGTTTGTTATGCTGCTTCAGCTTTCAAATGTTATTACTTAAATAAATTTCTATCCCCGTTGTGGAAAACCTGAAAATATGATCTCAAACATACAAATCACCAGAAAGCAAATAATCTTTTTTCCTAAAGTTTACTCAGGTTTTCTTAACATTTTCCTAGGATGTAAGCAACAGGAATTTGAATTCTTGATTACCAAAAGCAGCAATATTGCACCCAAGAGGGAGGGCAAACTGATCCAGTCTTGGGCGCTAAGTTTGGGGTTCACACCATCAGCCTGTGCTTTGCACATGTGCTGCAGCCCAGCCCACCTCACAGTGGTGCCGCAGACCCACCCCAGCTTCAGCTGTGGCTCTCCCTGCCACAGACAGCTGGTGATCAGCTGCGTGGTCACCCAGCCAGGGGCTTTGGAGACACACACCTCAGGGCAGGACCTCTCATTCAGGTGAGATGCTCTAGAAGGCAAACCTCTGGGAGGCCATGCTAGCACGTGGCCAGCCACAGAGGGATTTGGGAGCCTGGGGACGCTGAAGTCCTGGCTGGAGTCAAGTAAATACCTCATAGTGTGTCCTGGCCTTCAAAGACAAGGTGTCTTTCCTGAGGAGCAGCACACTGCCATCCTGCTGTCCATGCTCAGAGACTGTACCCCTGAGTACCTGGTGACCATGTTAACCTGATCCTATGGAGGTATGGAGTGGGGGAAGGACACTTGTAGGAGAGAAGCCACACAGGAACACAGCAGGCAGTGAGCATTTGAATGTCCCATTTCACAAAGGCATCTATAATACCTTTATTTTCTTGTTTTTCAGATTTTATTGAGCAATTGATATGAAACCTTCCTTCAAATTGTAATACTTCAGAAGTGTCAGACTTTGTCTACTTTTCAGCTTTACTGAAAGAAAAAACATGCCACATACTAAGGGGGATCTTGGCTTCCACTGTGGCATTGTGCATCCATAGAGCCATGATGATTGTTCTTAAGATCATCCTGGGATACATTTAATCCACAAAAGCAGTGGTATTTTTAAAGCAATCGAGAGCCACCTTGTGGAGCTGGGATTCACAAAGGGGTTCCAAATTATATGGCTGGGAACAGCTGCTCAGTGTTAGAAATTCAGATCCAGTGTGATCCTGGAGATTGTCAGTCTGGGAAACATGCACCATGCACATGTCTGTGCATATTTAGTGCACAGTGCATCACAGAACTCCTCTGCTGACTAAGACTGAGTGGCAAAGAAATGTATTTGTGGGCAGTGGCAGGTAGGAGTGTAAAACTGTCAGAAAAATGCAGAAAGCAGCAGAATCAGGGAAGCAAAGTAAGGTACTCACTATGACCTACACAGCCTTGGTGTGTGGGGGATGTTGCTCACAGGGTATTTTTCACCATATAATTAATTAAACCCTCAAAAATGCTGATAACTTTTGGAATAATTATGTGTAGATTTCTGTCACAGGTTTATTTTCCTTTGCAGTCATTTATTAACATAGAGAATTAGGATTGCCAGAGTTCAAATACTCCATAACTAGAGAAGCAGCAAAAATGGGATAACTTATGTGAGGCTTACTTCTTCACAGAAGTAGAGTTGTCTTTACTTCTCAGTCTCTCAGTCTGCTGCAGGGACTATGAAATGTTTCATTTAGCATTTCTTTCCCATCACTCCTCATGACAGACTCTGAGCTGCTTGTCAGTACTGATATGTGGATACCAGCACATAATCTTGCCCAAGAAAAAGGTATTTGCTTTTTTTTCAAATGTTCTTGGTCTTTTCCAAGACCTTTATGAAGTACCAACTTTATCCTCAGCACATTAATTAGATGATAACTTAAAAATGTATTTTATGTAAGGACAAATTTTTCAAAGTCTCTCTGAGTAGTAGACCTTAAGTATCTGAAGAAACTCAAAACAAAACAAAGCCAAAACCAACCAACCAAACAAAAACAAAAAAAACCCACCCAAAACCAAAACAAAACAGGACTCTAATGCTCAAGTCATTCTCCAGGTGCTAGAGAAGCCGGTGCTGAGGCAAATGGTTGGTAGTCTACTGATAATCATTCTGGTTATTGAATCATGATACAACTGTCCTACATGCTTTACCCATTTTTTGCTGAGTGAATTTTAGGTTCCAGAAGCTTTTAAAATTAGTTACATACTAGTAGAGCTTGAAGTTAAGTTAAATTTCAGAACGGATACTGCTTTCAAAATCTCTTTTAGCCAGACAGTCACTAATATCCCAAAGCACGGTACAAAGCAAGTAGAATGTGAAAGCAACCTGAGAGGTCATTCTTTTTAGACCAAGTCTTAACAGACAAAGCTAACATATCCCTTATGCTTAATAGAGTTCAGTTTTCCCCTTTGTTCAAATGTTGTTTTGGTAAACAGGAGATATCTATGGGTATCATTAATGGTTGCTTCAGACTGGATTAATTTTTTCCCCAGTAATTTAAATGTAACCACTTATAAGATGACATGTGGTAGTAGGAGAAAATTCATAAAAAGACACCACAAGGCTATGGCAAGGAGTCAACAACTTTTGGTTTCAAAACTATGGAAATCTCAAAAAAAGTCTGCAACTTTTCCTGTCATACTTCATTCCATCATGCTTCCAAGAGGCCATGGTACATGGATGCATGGAGCACTGGGAGCAGGTTTTCAATGTTTGTTCAAAAAAAACTATGATAAATTAATCCACATTATAATAAGTAGAGGTGAAGGGGAGCCAAATCTAGAAGAAATAGAAATAAGTAGAATGCAATCCCTATTTTCAGAATGTTCCCAAGCTTTCGTCTCAAGCCTGCACTTTTCAAGTTGTCTCTGTCAAGAAGGGAACATCACAGCATTCAGGAGAATCCAGAAGAACCAGTAGGATCACCCTAGCCAGGGTGCTGTACTCTTCAAAACCGACATGCACGTTCAAGGGTACAAAGGATGTTTGATAAATGCTCTTCTAAACTAGGCATGGGCAAAGTGAATTTTCTGTGAAGAAAATTAAACCAAGAATAGTATTTAATACACCCTTAAAATAAAGAATAGAATATTGTTTCTCAATTTCTATTCCCCACCCACAATACACAGCTTTTATGATCGTTTTTATTGTAAATACATATGCAGGTTCATGGAGTTTAAGAGCAGAGTTTAGAAAAATAAATTTTCTGTTCTAACTACAATATTTAAAAAATTGCAATTAAATTTATAGGACCCCCTGCAATTTGTGAACTATTTTTAAAGTGTAGGCTATAAAACATAGTAGTGGGTGCTATTAATAAAAATGAAAATATACTAAAGTTGAGGCATAGCTTTGCTTTGATTTACAATCTTATTTCCCCAGTGGTTTTTGCCCTCTATTTCTCACCATCTATTTTTCTACCCCTTTCTTTCTGAAGAAAGAAAAGGTCACCATCCCTAATCAAAACTTGATTAAGTCTGTAAGTTACAGCATGCTATGGGACCTAGAACATATTGTGTCTCAGCAAGCTCAGTGCTGTTTTGAGCTCACCAGTGCATTGGGGTATTTGTCATGCTGGTGTTACTAAATAGACCTTAATGACTGAGGGACAGAGCTGTGATGGTTCTTTTTTTTTTTTTTTATCTCACCACTACATAATAGACTTAAAACAACTTTTTTCTGTAGGTACACAGAAAGGTCACAGAGGAAAGCTTTGTCCCTTCAGTGATGAATCATAGAATCATTACAGAATCACGGAATGGTTTGGGTTGGAACAGACTTTAAAGGCCATCCAGTTCCAGCCCCCTGCTATGGGCAGGGACACCTTTCACCAAGTCAGTTTGCTCAGAGCCCCATCCAACCTGGCCATGAACACTTTTAGTCATGCAACATCCACAGGTTCTCTGGGCAACCTGTTCCAGTGTCTCAACACCCTCACAGGAAAGAATTTCTTCGTAATTTCTAATCTAAACCTATTTCTGCACATCTTTGTTTTAATTATTAATTATATGATGGGGACATCAAAAGTGCAGAAAGTCAGGATGCACCTGAGACTCTCTGAGATCTGTTAGAGTACTGCAAATTGTGTTTCAGCTCTGTTTTATCAGTACAGTTCTAGGAAATTTTTAGCTTAAGCGGGTGCATTTCACAGTGACAAAGGGATCATGCATTATAATTAGGAGAAAAGTGCTGAAGCCAAATTTTAAGAGCTTTTGTGCAATAAGAAGAAAGCTAGGGATGAGTCATGTTATTTTCAGCTTTTTATGTTTCATCTTAAAACTTATTATTTTGAACAGTGTTGTTTCTACTTGAGAACAGTACTTTAATTGTGATTGAAAGTTGTCCATCTGGTGGCCTTTTAATGCCATTAAAAGTACTGATTGTATTCCTGCAGTGGTTGTTTTTCTGTTTTTAATCATAAAGCTGTTTGGCTCTTCATTAAAGTATAAGCTTCAAGACCCACACAAAACTTGTTAAAAGACAGTGGAAATTTTCTCACCCATTTCAGTGGAGTTTTGCTCATGTCTGCTTGGACACTGACCTAGGTTAGGTGTGTGAGTGCATACAGCAGCAATTATCACAGAAGATTGTATTTAGCCTTTGCTCACCCTTGGGAAACAGAGGTATCACTGTCACCACTTGGAGATGGATCTGTAGATCTGCACACCACGAGTTGTCTTAATCAGATCAGCCATAACCCGGGAGCACGTTATTCTGGAGCCATAGCTTACTATTGCATCAGGGATTTTGCTCCCTGCCATGTCTTTGTTATTTGTTTACTTATTTATTTTTTATTTATTTATACCTGCTTTTCTGCTCCTGGTAGGTGAAGAACTTTTAAGTAATAATTCCCTTACAGCCTCCCCTTCTTGGTTCAGTCCACACACAGAAAACATTTTACTTTGGCTATATAGCTTTTAAAAAATAGTAATTCTCTTTCCCTATCCCTGCTGCCTACCTACAGCACCTATTTAAATGAGTTTTACTCAGAAGATACTTTGAAAACAGGAAGGTGGGATGCAAATCCCCAAACATATGGAGTGCTCTGGGAATCCCATCCTTGCCCAGAGGAAAATCCAGCACATTTCTGTGTAATAAAGTCACCTTTGCTTAGTGGTCTGCTCACAGTCTGAAGGTATCGTGGGGAATCATGTGGCCTCATGGAGTAGGGATTTGGGTCTTGATTTTACTCAGGGATTTTTTTTTAATGGTAGCTAAAGAGATATTTTCTTTCTCACATGAATATAATGTGTGGTAAAAAGGCCACGTGCCCAAATTACTGGTGCCTTCACCATCTTTATTTTATTTCTACTTTTTAGCCACACACATAAGGCACTACATGCTAATTCAAGAGTATACACAAGATGAGGAAGGGATAATTTTACTGATTTCAAAATTCTAATGTACTCTAAGTATCCTTCACAATTATCCGAAAGGAAGAAAAAGGAGATCTCAAAGTCAGACCAGGAATCTTATTTTCGTCTATCCCTTATCCATAAGACAAGGGCAAACAAACCTAAACAACTGCATAAACAACATCCACCCATACCCAGAATTGCTCACACCATTTAGGCAATTTAGAGCAGTAAACACAGATAAGCAATCTGCATAGAAGCAGCTTTAGGTGACCACAAATGGATACCGCTGTTTAATTCAACCCTCTCTCACCTAAACAAGTTTGTTTTCTCAGCGGTGTTTATTTGTATAAGGGAGTGCTAGGGAAAAAAATTCCATCCTCCTCCAGATTATCTGCTTCAGTGTTGTGAAAATTCAGTATTTCCCCAGCATGGGAATATATTCCTCCTACAGACACAATCTGTATTTTGTGGTCTCGCCAACATTTGTTAGCTGGTTGGTTTTTTTTTCCCTGTAGCTTATAGCATTTAGCTGGGACTAGAGCTGATCTTTGAAATGGGAGAAGTCCTACAAGGCTCAGTCTGGAAGGGAAACCCCATCTGATCAGCATTTCTGTCTCAAGAGGCAGGAAAATGGGGAAAGGAGAGATGAGGCCAAAGTAGATACCTAAAGGTTTAAAAACATAAATTGGGGGATGTGAGAGGGAAATGTTTTTTCTCTTTTTCATAAATTTTCTTCTGCTGGACAACGGAAATGGTGACAAAAAAAGGTAAGAAAAGCTTTTGTGGAATTTTTTTTTTAATCCACAGTGAAATAGTTGTCTGGCTCAAAATTGTAAACATGTCAAATTGTCAAAATGTTTTTCCCTAGCTCATACACATTTCAATATTTTTCACTTTCCTGTGAAAACATTCAGTATTAGGCAATGGCTCATCCTGTGTGGTGCTGCTGGCCTGGATACTGGAGGCTGCACTGGCTGTCAGTCCCACTGAGCCACAGCTTGGTAAACCTCCCAGGTACAGGAGCTCAGTTGGAAGAGCCCATCTGTTTCAGGCTGCCTTTAACTGTCTTCCTTGTCTTTCTGTGCAAACACAGACCTGGCAGGGTGGAATAAGGGAGCCTGTGTTCTCTTCCCCCCTCTCTGGAGTTTTGTGGTCTCCCTGATCAGGCCAAGGAGCACACATGGGGCTGGATGGGTGTGTTGGGCAGTGCTGGGGTAAGGAAATGAAAGGGGAATGGAAAAGGAAAATAGACATAGGATGAGAACTTCTGTATCAGCAGCTACATTCCAAATGAGGGGCTACCACAGTTTTCCCTTATCTACACCCAAGAAGGTCTTGGAAACTTCTTCAAAATTGACATAATCTTCTCCAAAAAAAATTTGAGATTGTTCCCTGATACTTAGGGCCTGGAACATGAGCTTTGAAATTTCTGGGTGATGGTCTTTGAGATACCTCAGACTTTGCCAAGGTAGTGAGAAATTGTCTATATTTTAGTCTCTACTGCAGCCCAGTGCAACCTTTTCCCTGTCAAACAAAAGATCTGCATATGCAAGGTGAATACATGAAACTGGTGCAGAAATAACATCTGAAGTGAAAATCTGCCCACTTTCCACACTTATTCATTCTCAAACCCATGAGAAAAAACAACACATGGTTTACTAGCTTGCTTTGTTATTTCTAAGCTTGCAGGAAGGTCCTTTCAACAAAATTATATAGTAAAGTATGTTAAAATAATCCATTCACAAAGCAAATCTGAAATGACTTTGAAGCATGGGCTGACAATGACAGAAAGTACTTGTTTGTGACCCTTAGCTTCAAAAGAGTTAGGAATGTGCTGGCAATGGCACAGAGATTATCTCCACCCACACAGGAGAACATACATGGCGGAGTGGCTCTGTAGCACACAGGGAAACAAAACAGTCTAGCCCAGAATTATCCTTGTGAAGGAAAAAGTGCTCTCTGCTGGGTAGCAGAGAGCTTTCAACCTGGCACACAGATCAGAGACCTGCACTCATGTTTGGACTCTCCATCTTTATGTCTCCATCACTCCTTGGGCAGAGTGTAACCGCCAAGAGAAAGAACAGCAAAAATTTATACACATTCTGGCTATGGAAAAAAAAACAAGGTGGAAAATATGATCCAGGTCTTCACAGCACCCCCTGATATCAATGGTCTGGGTGTCCCACGCAGGTGCTGACCAGCTAAAGCAGAGCACTCCCCGGTGTCTGGGGAGATGCTGCTGGGGTCTGCCAGGCTGGCACAGCCACTACATTGCTTCTCCCTGGGTTTGCCCAGTGCTTTCCACATAAATGCTGCTATGCACTCCTGGCTCCAAAGATTTCATCATTAAGGAAGGTAAAGTAATATGTGAGGAGAGTGAAAAGGAGTAAAATCAACTGTTTCTATATCTCAGTATTTAATATGTAGCTGCAATTGTCACAGCTCTCCACTCAAACATCACATTCAGGTGATGTCTTGTATTAAGAAGCAGGCCTTGAGGATGGGTTTACACATAGTTTAAACATTCTCTGGGCCTAGCTCAGAATAGTATCATGAGGAACATTCCCACTAGAACCAGAAAAGACAGAATATGTTTTTCAGTCTTTTTCTGAGGCAGAAAGCTACAGAAAAAAATCATGTTTGTTACTTCTTTTTGAAACTCTCAATTTATGAATCACAATCACAATTTGATTGTCACTGAACCGCAGGGTATGTCACGTTCTTTCTGTCTGGGATGCTTATCATCAGGAGAGCATGAGGTTCATTGGAGATGTGGTCACTGTTCACAACGATCAGACAGGAAATTGTTGTTTACAGAATGTATATGACAAGCTGGGTCTTCTTTTCCATTCACCTTCCCTGCCCTTCTCAGGAGTGTTAACTCCTTTTGTGTCCTAGTCTGTTTTATCAGTAGCCTTTTAACCCCAGACACACAGAGTGAAGTACCTGAAGGAGGCAATATCTTAACTGAGGATTTTCACTACAGGACCCTCTGAGAACAGCTGGCAGCCCTTTGCAGTTTCCTTCTTACTCTTATCTCTTATCTAATCTCAGGTACTGCTGAATGGAAAAGCAATTGGTGGCTGAGAAGCAACGGTGACAGCCACCAGTATGCCAGTGATGGGGAAGACCTGGTGGGTGCTCTGGCATGGAGGCTGCTGAGGCAGGAGACATCTGTCCAGCTGTGTTGAGGTGTCAGGTGTATTTAGGATCTCACATGATTAGCAGCATGAAGTTGTGTCAGGGGAGGCTTAGGTTGGATATCAGGAAAAGGTTCTTCACCTACAGGGTGGTTGGGCACTGGAACAGGCTCCCCAAGGAAGTGGTCACAGCACCAAGCCCAGCAGAGCTCAAGAACTATTTGGACAATGCACTTGGGCGTGTGGTGAGACTCTTGGGTTGTCCTGTGCAGGACCAGGAGTTGGACTTCAATGACCCTTGGGGGTGCCTTCCAGCTCAGGACATTCTATTATTCTGTGATATAGCTTTATCCAAATTCACTTGTACTCGGGCTTCTGCAGTGTAGGCTTTGGTGCCCATAGCACCCACTCAGGAAGTACATTCCAGTCCTCTAATTTCAGCTTATTAGGAACATCTGTAATAAAGCTCCTAATTTCAATAATTTGGATCGTATTTGGGTTACATGCCCACTGATTTGGGTCACTGACGTGAGCAGTGGGATAAACAAATCTGCCTTACTCCCAAAGTGATAGGAGCCACTGAAACACTATACCCATACCCCCATAATTGTGTGCATTCATGTGTATGGTGTAGGGCCTATGATAGTTCAAAAAACCACTACAGTTTGCAGTTCCCTGTCTGAAAAAGTGGAAAAGATTTTCATATCAGTTCCCATTTCCTTTTCTAAGCACCCTTAGAAGATTCTGTGGAGGTTTGCTACAGCACAGGGTATTGCTGATGCACCTTCCCTTGCTGCAGTAGCTGCTGTCAAACCTGTCCCAAGGAAATCCTGTTCCCCTTTCCCATCCCCTACACTGGTAGTTCTTTTTCTCATATTACAGTTTATAAAGCATCAATATGGATACACACTGTACACTTTTAAAGCACCTCTCAATGTTTCTCAAGAATAAAGCAGCTGGGGAGCTCTCTATGCTGTGACAGAAGTCAGGTCTGGCTGCTGCATTGCAGCGAGGCTGGTATCATTATGTTGCCTTGTTTAACACAGATTGCCTGCCAATAAAGTTGACACTTCTACACATTTACATGGTTGGTTGCCAAGTTAGAAACAATAAATATGGTGAAACAAATACAAATAGTGCAAAGGAGTTTTCAGGCTTTCAAATGTAGCCCTGGTTTGCAGAACTTGTGCGGTTGTGCCCAGCCATGGAGTGGAGCTGCAAGGCTGGCTGGTGGCCATCAGAGCTGTAAATACAACCAGTGTTTTCTGTGTCCTTGATAAATAGCAGCTGTGGGAGTGCTGTGATACTCTTGAAGCAAAAGCTTAGTAGATATCAGAGACCTTGCCTTATAAAAAATAAGAAAAATAAAAAATAATTCAGAGAATGAGAAGCAGTGAGGAAGTATCTGTATGTGGGCACCTGCTTCTAGTTTCACTCCCACAAGCAATATAAGATGCATAAATTACTCTCCATGCTGGGAAAAAAGGTGCAGCCCTAGGATTATTAGCAATGCTGGAACCTTTGCATTTTAGCACTGTGGAGAAATACACATACTTCTGAAATACTGATAGAATGACTAAGCCATGTGCATGCAACAGCTCCTGCATTTACTGCTGGTTGGAGCTGTGTCATCTCACATGGATCCAGTCTGCAGACAAGCACCTTGGTATTATGGTGAGACAATGAATTAGGTAGAAAAAAATCATGCTGTCTCATTAAGGTAAGAATACAGCATTCAGCAGGGGAATATAGGCTGATGAGCAGAAGCAGCATTTGGAGAAAATATGCAAGATTTCAATCAGGAGGAGAGCTTCAATTCTTCCCTTCGCAGCTGCCTTTGGTTGGTTCAAGTAGTAAGGATGGCAAGGGAACCAGACTGCTTGAAACACAGTCCGGTTCCTTTCCAGGTCTTGCCAAAATCCTTTCCTGCATCTTAGCCAATGGGAATGGCAAAGGCAATGTCCTTCTTTCTGCTAGAATCACCTCCTTAGAGAGATCCCAGGACATTGTGGGGGCTATGGCATAGGGGTTATTCGCTAAGTGAACCTCTTCTGGAGATGGAAGCTGCACCTGGCAAGAGAGATGCAAGCTGAGGCCTCCCAGCACACTCTTCAATAGAAAATGACCCTGTGTTACATCCAAGCAATGCAAATAAAGATGCTTTTGGCATATTCTTTTTAAAAATATACTTTTTCACATCAAATTGTACACCTAATAGATCACAAAGTACTGATGTGTTCTTCAAAGCCTTTTCATAATAATTCTGCTTTTTATTCTGAGACAGTTAAATCAAGTAAACAAATTCTTGCATTTCCAGTAAATGTATGTATCTGGATGCCTCCTAGTAAAAAATCAACAAATCACATTAGTAACATATATTGCATGATACAGGTTAATTTATCCTCGAACACACCATTAAATATATAATGATTTTAAATTAAATCATTCATACCCACTGACATTCTACCGATAAACCACATTCAGTAGAAACAGCTGCAGAAATATTTATTAATTGAGCCCCTAAGCAAATGGTTAGAGTAATCAACTATTTGCCATATTTCTAAATAACAAAACTGGGTTGAATTCCTACCTGATGCAAAGCCACTGTCTTCAGAACACCCTGTTTGTCTCGTTGTACTCAGATAATTTGTTACTTGCACTTGACCAAACATTTTAGAATTCTCTTGAGGTGTATGTATAGCTTTACATGCCCATTCTGGAAAATCTCATAGCTTGTCCTTAACAAAGACCTTTCTGTAGGAACAGGGGTTTCAAATCATGTGTTTCTAAGGGTTCAGCTTTCTGGCATAAAAATAGCTTTCTGGCATATAAATAGCTGCCTGCTGGGGTGCAGGTAGCTATCCCAGTCACTGATGAATGAAGTATCAATGGAAATGCAATCCTCTACTGTCATTTTGAATTTTTTCTTTAGTTGAATTCCAATATTGCTTTCATGCCACTGTCCCAATGTCACATCATTGGTTTATCTGGATTGTACTGCAGTGACTGACCGTAGATAATTTGTCACACATTTTAAATACTGTGGGCATGTATCTGCAGTTTCAATGCTGGACTGTAAGCAGCCACTTCTTTAATATATTTGGCTTCCCAGTGTTTTTATCAGTCTGAGATTTCCACTTATTACACTGATTTGCTTTGTGAGTTTGGAAGTGTAAGGATTTTTGATGGTTTCCAGTTTACACATAGTTTTCTTGAGGCAAACATGAAGGAAGGACTATGATCATTCTCCTAGGGAAAAAAAACTTTGCCAAACTAGGTAGCTTGGAAGACTCCTTTCTAAGCAGAGAGAGAAACAAATATTTCTTTTAAATCTGTCCAGGGCTACATACTGTTACTGTTTGAGAAGATTTAAAAATCCCATTATCCATCTGGGAGCTTGGTGTGATTTAGCTGCCAGCACAAGTGTGCCCAGCACCCTGGCAGCCAGTCCTGGGGGTTCCCAGGGTCCCTGGGGAGGTTTACCTGCTCCCATCTTCCATACATATTCAGCTTCCTCTGGCAGCTGAATCCAGACATGGTAAATCCCATGGAGCAGGATCTCTGCTGGCTGCGAGTCAGATAGGGGGCTATGGGCTGCACAGTCTCCACATTTATTTTGTGTTTCTGAATTTACTGCTTGTAAAGCTGCAGCAGAGGAGCCCAGCCATGAAACTCTGTTCCATAAGCTCTGATCTGGGTTAACCCTCGGTCAAGTCCTAAAATCTGGATTGCAGAGGCTGCTGTTTTGTATGTCTTCCACATATTTTTTTTATTTGTAGTCAACTTTCCCTGAACTTATGAAGAGCAGAATTGCCTTAAAAGTGTGGTATGATTGACTGCAGGAGGTGCCTCAGTGACTGTACTTTATTTTTCCATAATGGCATTCTCCAGGCTTCTGCTGGAATTTGTGTAGTTTATCTATTGATTGAATGAATTGCTGCCTTTGCCAGCTATTTGTCATCTCTAACTACCGTTTGGAATACAGAAATATATTTTAGAGTGGGGGTTAATTTTATTTTTATTTTTGGCAGCTTGGTGAAGCTTTTATTCCAGTAGCAACACGGAGCTGTGCTTGATGTGTTACAGCTACCTCTTCAGCTTTAAGATTGAGGATGTAAAGATGTTTTTGGCTCAGTGTACAGTATCGTCACATATGGAAACACAAACGATCACAAAAGCTTCTTGATTTAAAAAATGGGATTTATTTTCTTTTTACTAAAGCTCTGTAATTTCCTGAGTGTCAGATATTTGTAGTGATGACCCTTGCTTTGCTTATTGCAATGAAGAAAGCCTTAGCTGGGTGTTGAAGCTCTTAGGTCAATACAAGGGTTTTCATGGGGGGAATTGTCAGAGCAGGTTGAATAGTGCTCCATAAAGGTGAAGACTCATTTATAGCTGTGGAAAGTAGTTCCCTTCCTTTGCTCCAAACCTATATGCTTAGAACAACTAAAATTTTCCATGCCTTTACACACAATGCAAGCCTGATAAATGTTCTGTCATTAATATTATTTTGGACAAGCTATAAGTATAGAAATAATTCTCGTTCTATTTTTGTCCTTAGCACATTGGCTCAGTACAATGGACAGGACTACATTTTTCTACAAGGATAATTCACAAACTCACTGGCTTCCATCCCATTTTTGACTGAATCTGCTTAATTTCTTGCCAAGAATTTCAGTGTTTACCTAAAAAACTCATGCCAGGATTCAACAGCTCATGTAATCTGCAAGATCCTATCAAAAGTCATTAAACCACGCTGCTGTAAGAGTCAGTCAGCAGACATATAGGCCCAAGCCTATACCTGCCTCACTTTCTCTGCAAATCCAAGATGCTCTCACAGCTGGAGAGTGGAAGTGACAAGGAAGGAGCTCTATTTTTTACTATCCCACCTGACAGCATCCACCTGAAATGGCATCTCTGAGACTAGAAAAGGCTCTGCCCTGGGGAACACAAAAAAGGAAAGGGTTCTTGATTTTTTTCAGCATCTTCAGGTCAAAAGAGATTTTTCAGAGGTCTAAGAGAGACCTCACATAACTGCTGCAATGTTGTTGGAGATGTTCCACATTAAAAACAAAGTGCTTTTCCAAAAGTTCTTTTAAAAACCTTAAAATATAAAATATTAGGTGACCTAAGTATATGCCAATGGTCTCCTCATTAACACTGTTCTTGCAATATGTAATATATTAGGTCTAGCTGATGTGAAAAGGGAAGACCTGCACAGCATTTAACCAAACCACTGAGTATGTGAGGGTTATAGTTGTTCTGAAAATCAAGGCATTCTAAAAAAATTCATGCAATCTTTTATAATATATCTTTGAATCTGTCATATCTTATAGTGCAGCTAAATTATCTACTAATATTCATATTTTCCCCCAAATCCCTTATGAAAAGTAAATACATGGGTAAGTAAAAGTAAATATATATATATTAATTATAATTAATATAAAAGACATATATATATATATATACACACACCAAAAAATGCTTCAGTTTAGCAAGGAGCCATACCCTAGAAATGTTTTTTGTCTCTGTCTATATATGCATCAAGGTTAAGAGTTGCCACGCAAGGTGGCTGTTGAAGAAACATGACTATAAAAAACTCCTTGAGTCTATGGAGGACAATATGTTTAGTGCACAAAAATAAATACTCATGTAAAATTGATTGGGAAAAAAATTAAAATAGGATAATTATAGTTATAAATCCACTGGAACAGTGGGATGTGAACAGCGTGGTTTGATTAGACGATTTGCAAGTTGATTAGTGATCCTTATCTTTTCCTCCGGCATTTAATTGCCCCCGTTGGTCGCAGTTGGGCTGATGAGAGATCTCAAGGCAGAATTTAGCACCTAATCACGAGGGCAGGTGCTCCAAGAGCAGCCGCAGCACCGCAGTGGAGAGCCAGGCTCTCCCAAAACAATCTGCAGGAGGGATTTGCACTGTGCCAGGGGAATTTGGTGCAGGGTGACTTTATTCCCAAGTCTCTGTGGTATATGCCAAACAGCTTTTCTATCTTCTCAGTCTAGTATCTGTGGCTGACTTGCCGTCCCATATGCTTGCTTTCCACTGGAGGATGCTGGTTGTTTCCTCCTCATCCATAAACCTTCTCCTGGAAACAAATTTTTTTTGTTTTGCAGTAGTGCCCAGACCTTTCCTCTTGTAGCTCCAGAATCTTTGCTAATGGCAGAGGAGCATGATGTACCCCAGTTTTTCCTGCAACCCAAAATGACCTCCCAACACCCAGTGGGCCCATTGCATCGGATAAGGAAGGCTGGCATCACCTCCATTTTGTGTCCTCTTTGCCTCAGTTTTCTCTAGAAAAAAGAGGATACAAAATAAATGGAGACCAGTTATGCTTGTGTCCGACCCACCTCCTTGGACTTCAGCTAAGTCCAGCACCTTCATCTCTGCAATCCAGCCATCAATAGGGGTCACCAACTGCAGAAAAGCATGACCCCAAACCTTGGTGGTGTGGCTCCATGTCTCTGCTGAGCTTTCA
Organism: Pyrgilauda ruficollis; assembly: GCF_017590135.1. Classification (NCBI taxonomy): domain Eukaryota; kingdom Metazoa; phylum Chordata; class Aves; order Passeriformes; family Passeridae; genus Pyrgilauda; species Pyrgilauda ruficollis. The sequence continues at coordinate 1,941,373 of NW_024525712.1, forward strand.
GCTGCTGTTCATGGCAGGAATCCATCACTCTCACCCAGGGGAAGTTACTGTAGGAGGGTCCCCACCCACAGCAGCACTTTGCTGGGGCTGAGCTCACCACCACCCCCACCACTGGTTTCAAAAGGCAGACAGCAGAAGTGTTTCAAAGACAGGGTTGAGACACTCAATCCTTTAAAAAATAATTGAAACTTTAGGGGTCTGGCTTTTACAGCCTTGCTTACCTCCAATGAATCGCTTCAAGAAAAAGTCAAAAATACCACACAGGATGAAATACTGCATGAAGCAGGACTTTCATGCCAAATATTTCTCAGGGATGTTCATCTAATCTAACTTTAGACACTCAAACTTTGTAGTCTAAGTTTAAGGTAAGTTCCTTACACAGTTCATTCTCATTTTATAATAGGAAGTCGCAGTGTCTCATTTCTTGTCACTGGCTATTAGGGAAATCTAAGGTCGCAAACGCCAAGTTTACATTTTTCCTCACCATAGTTACCTGGCTTAAAGGCACCAGTGGTCAGCTAATCCATTAAAGTTTCTTGTCCAGCAATAGATTAATTTCAAGCTTACAGCAGAATCACAAAAAAAAAAAAAAAAAAAAAAAATTTGTGCATGGCTCTGTCCTTGAAACTCCATCATTTACTTATTCTTTTAACCCTGAAAGCCCTTCAGGTTTTTCTGAGCTGTATTTTGATTCTTCTCTCTTTGTCAGTGACAACTGTCATTAGCATTGCCATGTTTTTGCTGAGCTCAGTAATAAACAAAAAGGTTGATTCCAAGATCAGTTTTTTAGTAGCACCCTAAATAGTTGTCTTCTATCCCAATAGTCTTTTAGCTCCTATTTCTATATTAGCCATTTCTTCACCTACCTTTGATATATTCCTCATTTAGTTGTTTCTAAGGCGACACCGTATGAAATACTTTACTTAGGATGAGAAAAACACTGGGAATTTTCTCTGCTAAGAATCCATTAAGCTTATTACAGATAGAGCAGGTTAGAGACCTACCTTGGATTAAGCTGTGCTAAACTATATTCTTTTGTCTATCTCTGCCAGCTGTTGAAATGAAAATAACAGTTGGTGTCTAGCTAGATCAAAATTTTTCATGCTTTCTAAAATATAGAAGATACTCTTGTTTTTCTCCCAACATCTGTTCCTGAGGTAACATATCGATTTACTAGTTTGGGCAGGCTCCTATGTTGGTTGTGCCAGGGTTTTGGATAGAGGTGGGATTTCTTAGTGCAAAAATATTAAGCCCTTGGATTTTTTTCTGCTCCAGATGCTCTCTCATTCACCTGAGTCACACCATCTTGACATGTCACTGTGCTGATTGAAAACTGAAGCAAAGTTTTTTTTCATTTCATTTTTTGGCCCATATTTAGGTTATCTTTTAGTCCAACCCCCAATTTTTACTGCTTAACTGCCTCAAATTTCTCTTTTTACGCTTTATTTGTTTATATGACTAAGGATATTTACAACGTGTTTTTAATTTCCTTTGCAAGGTGTAACACACCCCTGCTTTTGACAGCTCTCTCTTTCCCCCCTCACTTTCTGAGCTGTAAGATACAATTTTCCATGTTAGTCAGCCCTGTTTTTTTCCATTTCTTGTAGGCTCTTTGCCTGCTCCTCATATCCCTTTCTGGCTGGATTGTCACCAGTTGGGTCTGGAGTTCTTCATGAGTTTTTTCTCCTTCCCAAAAGGCAGACACAGTCATATATCTTTGACTTCAAGGATCTCCTTTGCAGCCAAGTCTCAGTGTTCCATCACTCCTCTGAGACTAAAAGAAGCCAAGCACAAGAAGGCAGAAAAGTGCAGGTTTTTTGTCTTTCCGTTCAGAAAGGGCTGTGATCTGCTTCATCTGGGCTATTTTCTACAGCCACCTCTTTGATAACATCCTTGCTCTGTTTGAACTTGCACTGACTCAAGAAATATGTTTTTAAAAATGTCTGCCAGCAGCCCAGAATCGGGAAGAATGGAGCTGTCATCACCTGTAGCCTCAGTTTTATTATTGATATAATTCTGCTTTGATATATCTGCAGGAGCAGGAGATCTCCCACAGTTCTGTTGACTGTCTAATACCATTCCACTGTCCCATAACCACAGTCACATTTTGTCTAGAGGGTTTAGTGGATTTTTGCTACTGCTGTAGTCGCATGACGATTTATAGTGCTTTTCAAGAAGCCAATTGACCTTGATTAATTTTATTATATCATGCTTTTCCTTCTGCACACACTACCACATCAGTAATGTACAGTGCTTTTCTGTCACCCCTACCTGAGTTCTGCCTTGCTCTCAATACTGTAGTCCAGCCAGAAGGAACTTCCCACTGTGTTGTAAATTCCTGGTTTCTGTCCTGCACCTCGCTGCATGGGCTCATTGCACAGTGTCCAGGCAATCAGCTCTTGCACCCCAACCTCTCTCAATTTCCTTGCAAGTGAAGTTGATCCACTGCCTTTTGCTTACCTGGCCACCCATCTTGTGAATACAGCATTGTGTTTTCTCCTTGCTCTGCAGATTCCTATCTTAGCTATGTTGGTTTTTTCCTTCTTCTTCACTTATTCCATTTTGTGTTTCCTACCTATTAACCTGGGTGAGATAACTTGAGTCTGTTCCAGCCTTAACCTTGGCACTTTAATTCTCCATGTACAAAGGCAGTTCAGTTCACTGAAGACAATTTTCCTCCTGTGAAAGCTTTCCAATAATTTAATGTGCCAAAACCATCCTTTCCTGCTCTGTCCTTGAGCTGTTTGTTGGTTTTATAAGCTTGAAAAGCTTTCACCTTTTCTTGCTAGGAACTAGGAACTCTGAGACTTAAACTGCAGATCACTTAAGCCTTCACCTCTTTGGCAGACAAAAGAAGTAACTTCACAAAAAACATCACTGGATGATTTCCCCTCCCAGTTTTCTCTTATGGCATTAAGAGATCTGAAAATGCACGTACATGGAATTTTCCCCAGAGCAACAAATAAAAACAAGATTCAAAGAAAAAGTAAAAATTAACCAACCTCTGTCATTCTTAAAAATATGGGTTTTTGTATTGGTGAGGCTTTGTACATGCAATCCTACCTAGCTGCTTTGTATTACTGATAACTTCCCATCTGACATACTAGAGCAAAGTTGTTCCCTTGTATAGATGTTAATGTGAAATATACTCTTAAAATGGTTTAGACTACAATAATGCTTCATTAAATATGTATTTGGAAATGAGTAGGTTGGTCTAAATGAGAAAATATTGACAAATATTTAAGATAGAATCAATACAGTCAGTCTTTCTAAGTTTCATATTAAGCAATAAAAAATATTAAATGAACAGTCTGTAGTACAGTTTCTTACACAGGCTTTCCAAGAGTCAGCACTTAGTGTCTTCTTTGATACACATACATTAATTTAATATGTATGCTTTGCCTAAGAACATGAATAAGTCATTCCTTCTAATGTTTGCATTTGCATGTTTAATTTAAGTATGGGAATCAGTGGAAATGCACTTAAATGCTTATGCTAGTTTATTCACTTTGTTTTGAAAATTATTGTGTGCAGCATGGGTGAGAAGGAAGTAATCTAAGTAGAAGCAGAGTTGATGGGAAAGTAGGTTATAATTTACTTACATGTCTGTGTAGTGGACATGTGGTCAAATCTGCAGGGAAATCAATATTATCTGATACATTAGTATGGCATTAAAAAAGACTATCAACATGATCAGGGCCAGTTTTTGTAAAAATGGAAGTTAATTGATAAATTTCCAAAGTTAAATATTTCCTGCTCCTACTCTGCTATAAGGACTATCTTACTTGCTTCTTCCCAAGTTCTCTGAAATCACACCATTTGTAGAGGCAGAACTGAGGGTTTCATGAGCATCTCTGAGCTTTTTGACTTTCAATTACAAGATTGTGATTATTTTTCCATAATTGTCTGGAAGTGCCCACTCCACGAGAACTTCAGGATTTCTTTAAAAAGTAATTGAAGAAACCTCAGAACTTTTATAGAAATTCCTACAGCACATTTTTGGGGTTGATATTTTTGAACAAGGCTGCTATAACAGATTCTATTAGTAGAAGGATATTACTTCCAATTAAATTATAAAACCTAATCTGAAACTGTAAGGAGGACCTATCTTCTTTTAATAATATCAGGGAAGGTTTGTGGATGGGCAGATGATGGGGAAAAGAAGGGGGGGGTGCTATTAGTTCTGTGGCAATACCCCAGGGATGTTTTAATGCATTTCTCCCGAGAAGTTTCACAGAGCCCTTATGAGAGATGTGATGCTGCCCTGTGCAGGTGCCCAGCTCTCATGTGCAAGTCTCTTAGCAAATGTGGACTGACAAAGAGAGGATTCCTAAGCCCAGTAAACCACCTTGTGGTTCTGTCTTTCACAGGGGAAGAGATGGGTCCCAGAGGAAAGCAAGCAAGCAAGCCAGATGCCCCCACTGCCCCCAGCTCCTTTGCAGCAGAAGCTTTGAGTGACAAGGATGCCCCGTGAGGTCCCACTCCTCCTTTGCCCTTGTGGGAGCTGGAGCTCACTGTGCAGACCCCAGCCCTGCCTCTTTCCTCTGTGCCTGGAGACATCTTTGGCTTTGGTCGCTCCCTTCTCCCCCTCCTCACCCTGGGGCCCCTGGGCTTTGTATCCCCCATCACCCTCCTCCATGCTCTCTCTTCCTACCAGGAATCAAGGTGCCACTGAGCACTCCCTGCCCAGCTCCTCTGCCTCTCATTCCCCCAAAATTTCTGTCCAAAATGAGACCTTTAGCAGCCACCATCCCCCTCAGTTTGCAGGGAATCAACTTCTTGCCCCAGAATAAAACTATTGGTGAAATCTTGTGTTTGGATTTCTCTGTTTTGGACCCTGGATGGGGGCTGCAGGATCCAGCCTGAAAATTCTTACTGGGTTGGAGAAGGATCATCAGAATCTGGCTACTTTGTTCATTGCTTTTAGCTACTTTGCAAATAAAGGCAGCCAGAGATCTGCCATTCCCAGGCCTTCATCTCAGCAAGCCTTTCTATTCAGAAACATTCTGTTCTTCAGCAAGCAGACAGAGAAACCACCACAGGGTAACTTCTTGCCTTACCCAAAAAGTGATGGCAACAGGGAAGGGACAACGTTGGATAAGACTAGAGGGTGTTGCAATGACTCAGTTTTAGCCTATGTACTTCCAGAAGGTTTTACACTTTTGTTTCATACCTGTTTGACAGTTAGCATGGTCTCACATTTTGTAGATATCTCTGAAGAGTGAATGTTGAGCAGAGGGAAATGCCACATGGGAAAAGACTTTATTTGAATCTTCTGTCTTGTTTAATCAAGGAGTTCAGTGATGTAGAACTAGTTGTGTATCACCAAAATTGTGGGTCTTCAGGTTTTATTAAGGCTTTCCTCTTTTTTTGAAAAAAAACCAGTCCAAAAATCTTATATTTTCCCTGTCACATTTAAAAACATAGCACAATTTCTTTATGAATTTGGGAAAACCAATAAAAGTTTTGGTGTTTTTTGTTCTTCTGGACATATGATCTCAATTATTGAAAAGCAAAGGATGATTTACTGCATCACATTGAACTTTCTCCTCTTTTAGAAGTGAATGCTCCTGCCCTTGTACTGGTTTAATTTAATTTGCTGAAAGAAGAAATTTGCTACAAAGACAATTGCAGAATTCCAGCTCACCTGCTGCAGAAGACCTCAATCTCAGTCTTGTCTTCCTTTTTCCCCCTATATATAAAGGTACAAAAATCAGATATGATATCAACCGGAGACCAGACAGTAAAATCATGAATCACAATTTCCTGATGTGCTTGCCTTAAAGTACAAAATGCCTGGAACATAAATCAATCTGAAGTGAGAAGCTGAAGTTCATGTTTTACAGCTCTGTAAGGCACCATTGTAAACATAACAGTGTGTCAGTGGTATGAGGGACTAAGTGAGCACCACGTACAAACAAGCTTCTGCCAGCTGAGGAGGAGCTGCTTTCACACGTGGCAGGACTGCTCTGCCCTCCTGCTGGTACCTCTCAGGGTTCTGGTTGTCTGCAATCCAGCTGCAGGTCACCCCAAAGTGCCAAGAAATTATGTGGAGCAGCTCTGTGCCTCCTGTGGAGGGATTGCTTTGCCTCTTGGACCTGCAAATCTTCTCAAGTCTGTAAGTGCTTCAGCACCCACTCAACAGAACCAAGTATCAGGTGTTTCACACTCTGCCTCAGGACTCGGCTGCTGCTCAAAACTCCACTCATGTGTTACACAGTGAGAAATCTGCCACTGGTGAGCAGGGAGGGGACTCCTGTCACCCACCTGTAAATGCACCCAGGCGTCTACAGCCCCTCCTGGGCTGCCTTACCTTCTGGCGTCATGGAAAGAGCAATTTCTCACCCCCAATTCTACACGCTGTGACATGCAGAAGTCAACCAGGGCCCTGGCACTTACAAGCTCTGGTGAGAGCATTTCACGTGTTTTCCACCAGCTGCCCGTGTGCGGATGGTGTTTTAAGATGGGGCGAATGCTCCCTCTGGAGGTGCTCATCCCTGCAGCGCAGCGCACAGAGGCAGCCCGGGGCAGGCACACTGCTGCAGGAGGAGCCAACAGAAATTCCCAGCAATTCTCTGAGCCGGGAGGATGATCAGGGGAGGAGGGAAAAGGTTTCTAAACCTGTTGGCCACTTTCTGTCACAAAAAAGCACAATGATTGAGACCTCAAAGGTGTACAAGTCCCTGCTTGTACTTGTGTGGCAGAGGAGGACTCACCGGGGACATTGGAGGTGGTCGCAGCACAGGGGGTTGCTGAATTAGACCCACAGCCGTGTGAAGTGGGGTTTCACTGCTTTCAAAGATGCTGATGACCCATGTGATCATCAGCCCAGTCAAGCACAGGTGTATCATTCCATCTGCCCGGCAGCCTCTGTGCTGGATACAGCTCACTGCAGCACATCCCTCCTCATTTTGACTTGAATTCACCCATCTTGCTACAGGCACAAAGAAAGAATTCAGTCCCAGGTGAAGGGAAAATCAGCCCTGTTGATTTTTGCGCCACTGGAAGGGAAAAGCTTGGTGGAAAAGTGAAGCCAAATTTGGCACAATGTTAATATGGGACAGAAAGCTCCTAAGTTCATTGAGCATGTCTGTGTCTGTGCTTGTGTGGCCAGACACTTCATAACCAAGAAACTGTATGTCATGCTGAGCAGATTTGGAAGAGAAACTTATCCTAACAAACCTAGCATTTAAAGATGGAGAGAAATAAATGAGATGAAAGTGTGTTTCTAACCGCTATAGCTCTGTTGTGGTTTACAAAATTAGCCTAAAGCACTTTCCAAAATAATTTTCAACACTCATGAACACTTGCAAATAATTTTTTTCTTGGGTTTGGGATTGTTTGGGATTTTTAATTTAGAGAAAAAAAATGCATCTTTTCTTCTGGATTTGCTGAAATATGAGAAGAAGAGGTACAATATATCTGTCTGCTTAGTAGTGCAGGGTACTGTGGGCTACAGACCTCCTTCTTCCTAAATGCTGCCTCTTCTTTCACTGAGGGGTGGTGGAGTCCAAGTAGTGCTGGTCATCCTGGCATGTTCAGGTCATTCAAAGACATTGTGGCAGCATCTAGTGCAATAGCAAGTGAAATCATGGTTATTTACAATGTAAATACTAGCAGAGAAGAAAGATAAAACCTGTGTAAAACTGCCTTTGGTTGCTGTAAGTCGCTGTGGTGGTTGTGATTATACAGGAAAAACAGTAAATTATTTTTGGTTACTCATATCACAAGTTTGTCTGCTTTCTGATTATTTGCACCAGCCTTTCCCTAACCTGTACTCATTTTAGCTGTGTTCAGCCATCAGCCATCAGTCTGTCACCCACAGTGCCTCAATAGTGCTCAGTGTGACAGAGACAGCAGGGCAGAGCTCATAATTAAACCTGGATGCCATTACATCTGTAAAAGGATTCACTGTAAGTATTCTGGTGACCACACTGGTCCTCTTCAACTACCATCATCAAGTGTATTTGATCATTTATGTTATGTATGCATATATTATTGGTATTATTATATTATAATCAATATTATAGTATTTATGTTATATAATTCTATATTTGCTCCTTGGGGGAATTGAACATGTCTCTGTTAAAGATGTATCAAAGCAGGCAGCTGTGCCAGAAGCAAACAGCAACCTCAAAGTCTCTGCAGATGGATCCAAGGGAATCAGAGCTCCTCCAGCACACAGCTCATCCCCCCCACAACTGCTCTGCCACCAGCCCACACAAAGCAGCCTCAGACAATCACTGACCAAGGGAGCAACGTGAGAAACCTCTTGGTCAGAGGTGCCTTTGAAGCTGAAAACTCTGGGCCTTTTTTCCACATCTGGCCAATTCATGTTTGTCCCAAAAGTGGAAGGGAAACGCATCAGTCGCTTTTGGGACGAGGGATTTGGGCAGAGGGACACTAAGGCTGGGGTTAATCCTGACTTTGAGATGCCTGGGGGCTCAGTGCTGGTTTGCAGGCAGACCAGCCTGATCCAGGATGTCCCCATGGTTGCTCCACATCAGCTGCCACCCCTGTGCTTGGGGTTCACAGCAGTTGCTCTTAGTTTTTTGCTATTCCCAGCATAAGGATATTTATCAGGAGATAAAGTGGTCTTTTTATAGTCAGACCTGGAGTTTCCATGGTGAAACTAGCCAACAGGAGTTTCCTTTGCAAAGCAGAACATATCCTTTACTGGCAAAAACATGTTACTCCCTTGGTTGTGAGGAAGTGTCATTGTCCGAAATCTATTCTGGTGTTTAAGGGCTCTGCATCCTCAAAGAAATATTTTTAACCTGAAAGGAATATTTATACTGTCCAGTGAGAGCAGTTCACTGGGTTATTCTTAGTTCTGCTTCTGTGTCTGCTTTATCTGTGCATCATTTTCCCCCCCATTGATCTTTTTTTACAAATAGAAAATGAAAGCAAAGGCAATAGTTTAAAGTAATTCCGGGAATTAATCCACTGACAGGGCCAAAGTAAACCCAGGGATTAATTTGACTTCCCACAGTCAGTGTGTATCCTAACCAACAGGAGTGATTTTGATACAATATTTTCTAAAAATCTTTGAAGCCTTTGAAGATGCCTAGAGCCAGCATGTTGGCTGGATCAGCTCTTAGTACCAGGCATTAGCAGAAAACCACCTTTTGTCCCTCTGATATTCAATGTGCTGGGCTGGAAAGTAAAAAATCATTTTATTTTAAACTAGGCATCTTGTAGAATGAATTAATAAAGAGCTGATTATGAAACCATATGCAAAAGTTCTGGTGTTGGCACAGAGTTCCATTCTTGGGCTAGCCCTGACCTCTCCCAAGGTGGCTGAGGACCAGCTCCATAAAATCCCTCAGGATAATCACACTCTGGGCCTGGTGGGGGACCACAGTCACAACCAAAAGGCAGCGGGGGATTATACATGTATAAGGAATTTGGGAATTAAAGGAATTTGGGATTTTTCCCCCTTAGGCCTGGTTATCTTAATAAATTGGCATTTTTGGGGGTGCTGAGTGTCTAGGGCCATGCTTTTTTCCCTGCCTGCTGAGGTCAGCATGACCACGTGCCCGTTTTCAGTGCTTTGCAGAATGAGGGTCTCACAGGGCTTATCTGCTCCAGCATCCTTGTCTTTCTTTCCTTGGTGCTCCCCCGAGGGAGTGAAGTGACTGTGATGGATGTGTTTTACATTGCTAACAGTCAGTTAGAGCTACCTGCTCCCCCCAATGGAACAGCTCTGATTCTGCTGCAGAATAATGAGAATTAATGACTCATCCACTAATTACACTTTTGTTGTATAGTTTTGTGCTTATTTGCTGCAGGAGCTGAGCACCCTTGACTTTCTGATGGCAAAGCATGAAGCACCCTTGAAAATCAGGGTACTGGATGATGTATAAGCACGGGCTTAAAAACATGCTTGAGCTGTGACATGTGGATCTCATCTGCATTGCTGAGGTCACCAGGGCAGATCTGCCTTCTACAAAGGGAGGGTTGCTTCAGGCAGTTCAGAAATGCCCCTCTAAAGACTTTCATGGTTGTGAAAAAATCTCAGTGCAAAATAGTTCTTTGAAGCATTTATTTGAAGATAAATATGAAGAGAAAATGTGGATAAAATAATTCAGATTGGAAAATTCCAAACATTCTGTTAAAAACATACGGGTAGTAAGTCTTATACTTATTCTTCTAAAATAAGAAATTCATCAAAACAAAAAGGCACGTGCTACAGAATATGATCTTGAATTTTTATATCTACATTATTAAAAAAATTTGGGCTAAAATCATCAAACACCAGCTTCTCATAAACACAACAGATACATATCTGTGGAGGCATGGACATGCTTCCAGAAAGAGAGATGCTGCGAAACTTCCCCTGGCAAGCTGTGGAAATAGACTCAAACTTTATGTAATACTGCAAACTCATGCACCAAACCCAAAGCAGGATGCTGGATTTTTAGTGTGGTTTTAACTCTGAGGCATAATCTCCTGCCTCCCATGGGCACTGTTAATGGTGGCATCGAGCAGGGGGATGTGACTTTCTGCAGTGAGTGACTTTATGTGACTTTAGGGTCAGCTTGCTTCCAGGAGACAAAACTATCATTAGTGGCAGGTCGTTCCGAATCAATGCCATATAGAAACCTTAACAATATACATTTTGCTTATTTTTTTGTCAGCCTTACACATGTTTGAGTGTCTGTGGCATGTAAGGGCATGAGGAGGAGAGGCATGGGGTCAGAGTGTGCCAGCAGCAGCGCTCCCAGCCCTCCTCTGCCCCTCACTTTTTTCTGTGGCCTGCAGAAAGTCACTCAACCTCTCTGTTTCAGCTTCTTCAGGATAATTACGCTTAGCCCACAGGGGTGTTGAAACAGATTAATTAGCTAAGGTTTGTAGAGACCTTTGAAGATGTCAAGCGCTGTAAATGCTGCTTGTTAGGGAGGTATATTATTGCACACTGTATGCACAGCAGGATTAGGGACTATTTAATATTGTGCAATTGGAGAGGAAAAAGAAACCAGGAACATCCTCAGGGAGCCTGAGCAATGTGTACTTCTAAGCACAGCTCTTTGCCCATCTCAATTCAAAATGTTCCATTTAAATACCTTTCTCAGGGCCCTAATGATTTGCTGTGAAGTTATCAGATATCCATTTGCAAACTTCTAAGAAAAGGTATAATTAAGAATTAAATATTTCCGTTAGCTTTATGGCTTTATAACTACTGTGTCCACAGCTACTAAAACAGTAGTAACTTTCAGCCAAAATCTGTTAGTTTTAACTTCCAGCTGTATTAGTTCCTTAATCCAGCTGTCTGTGTGCCCACATAGGTGCCAATCTCTGGATGAAATAGAGATATATCCCAGAGGTGCTCAGGACTCAGTGCAGGGTTTGGAATTTCAATATACTTAGCCTCACAGCACCTTTGGGATTAAAAAAACAAAACAAAAATACAAAAAACAAACAAACAAACCCCCCCCCAAAAAAAAAAAACAAAAACAAAAAAAGTGTAGTTATCATTAACCAAATGGATTTGCTTACAAAGTACCACCACTGTGGATAAAATTTTCAGAAAATGGGTTTGGTGGCTTCAGTCTGTTAGGCAAACTGAGCCTAAGCACTACAGTCTCTTTCTGGATGCAGAAATTCTTTTCCCCCTCAATAATTTCACCTATCACTATTTTTCTAACACCACTTAGAGATGAAGCAGAACAGATCAAAAAATGTTTCCCAAAATGTGCATTGTTTTCCATGGAATACCTCAGTCTTCCTTCACATGGTGTATGAAAGAGGTTAACTGATTGGTGATCATTGTGAAATATTGTTTTCAGTATTTTTGAATTATTATTTATGATTATGAGCCATACAATAATATTATAAATATTTGTTAACAATTTACTTATTACTGTTATAAATGGAGTAAATGCAAATTGTCTCAAGTTATTATAAATTTTGTATCTAATGTCATTCTAGTAGAGACAAAACTTGAAAATTTTCTATCCCCCACATTGTGATGTCTTTGATCTTGTTTGTACAGCATCCAGTCTGATGTCAGCCCACTCTTACTGAGCTCATCCCTAGATGCTCCACAAGAATCCTCTCCCACTGCAGACTAAGAGCAATAGGGCCAGAGTCCTTCAGAGAGCAGAGGCATCTCTGCCTTCACTCATACCTCACTGAGAGCATTCCTTCCATGGGATTGTTATGTGCATCACTTGGATAAATTGCATTTCTTAATTAGTTGCAATTCCTCCTCTCTCTTTCTCTCTTTCACTTGTGGAACAGCTCAGTTTGTGTTCTTCTGCTGCATCAATAACACTTTTAGCATTTAAAAACTAAGATAGAGATGACTGATAAAGCAGTACAGTGGCTGGTTTTCCCTCTGGACTGTTTCCCCTTGCCAGAAGAGTGGCCCCAAATGGGGAAGCTCTCACAGATAACAGAGTTACCCTGTTCCACCTTCTCAACCCTGGTGTGTCTGACTGGAACACATTTCAACAAAGCAATAGGTTCAAGGCTGGATTTTGCTGGGCATCTGCCCACACTGAGGATCTGCTAACCCATACCAGCTAAAAAGCAGAAACCATGACTTCATTAGAAATAAGGCTGTGAAAGACGACACAGTAATAAAGAGGGGGAAGATGCTGTGCTTGAATGAAGATGTTTTTCTGTGTCAAAACTCTGTGTGCTAATAGCTTTTCCTGTCCATTCAGCCTTTTTTTCCTTCTCCTTGTTTTTCTGTTCCAGGTGGTGCCCAAACTTGTAAAGACTGGATGGGTCAGACAGGCTGCCTTGCCAGGGAGAAAAATACTCCCTGGTATTCACCAGAAAAATTCGCAGGTGCAACCAGTTAACAAAATTGAAATACTCCAGTTTACGTGCACTGCAAGCCACAGGTGCCACATATGAGGATGCCCAGGATCTCCAGCCTGTAGCCCATGTTCTGTGAGAAGGGGCCAGTGCACAAGAGCACTTTCACCCTCAAGACACCATTCAGTTACAAACTAGTTCAGTGCATCCACTGTCTAACGCCCTAAGAATCAGAGAGGAAAAGATACGTGGGCGTTGCTGAGTGTCATTTTACTTATCCCAACTTCCCCCCCTCTTCCTTCTTTGTAGCTGTTTTGTTAAGATTAATCCTTTCTGTTGTCTCCAAATAAATAAATGGCTGTGATAAAGCACAGATATAATAGACTGCCTTGCAGCATGCTGCCTCTCTCCCTTCCAGGGCTGGATTTTTCTCCAGAAGAGTTTCAGGAGGGACACTGAGGGTGTGTTTTGTTCTGACACTGTCTGCTGTATGAGGAAACCTTTGCAGTACCCCCCTACACTTTTTTGCTGTGGAAGGACCTGCACCATGGTGATTGTGTTGAATGGAGATGCAAAGTTCTCGTCACACGTTTTCACTGAAGTGAAAAAAAATTTGTTCTTTCTGCCTCTCCCTCATCTTCCTCAAGTCAGTGACACTTAAAAGGGGAAACAAAACAACCAAGCACAAGCCAAGGGAAAGAAGAAGAGGTTTTAGTTGGAAAAGCATTCTAAGTGCTCTGGTGTTCTCTCCTCTCTCCTCTCCTTTCTCTTGCTTTTGTTTGTAGCTGAAAGCTTGCCAGCTTTTTCCTGATCTCAGCCAATGAGCTGGATGTGCCTGGGGTCCCTGACAGAGTCAGGGGTGTGGGCAGTGCCTCTCAGTCAGTGTGTCTTGAAGCTACAGAAAAGCAGCAATAGCATTTCCACTCCCTGCAGGAAGCTGAGAGCTCAAAAGTCAGGGCTGGTAGAGGCTGGTAGAGTAGCAAAGTGTGGAGGATAGTTTCAGCAGGAAAACAAACTATTTGAATGCATGTAGGCCTAAATTAAGGGTTTAAGATAAGCTGATGAGATTGTTATGGTGATGAATTATTTAAAATTTGCATATAAACATTCCTGCATATAAACAATAACACTTTATGCATTCAAGTACGTGACTTCTAGATTTAGACACTCTGTACTATGTAGGTTTCTTTAAAATTTTCACTGAAAATAAAAATCAGGCTTGTAGTGTGCTACCCTTTCTTCAATACCCTCTGCTATTTGGATGAGCATCCACCTACACTCTAAGTTATCTGGAGAAATGTAACTAATCACCAGTTTTTTCTGAGCAGGGAAGATCACAAAGCCACAACCTCTTAGAAATTACAAGATGTGCTGCAGCGAGTTGAAACCTGTGGGAAAGCAACTTATAACCTGCAGATTTGAAGAGGACACCTTGTACCTGAGGAGGTGATGAGGGGCCACAGGTGGGTATCTTGCAGGAAGCTCAACCCACAGCTCAAGGGAGGTGATTCTCCTCCTCTCCTCCACTCTTGTAAGACTCCGCCTGGCATACTGCATCCAGCTCTGGGATCCCCAGCGTAAGAGGGACATTGACCTGTTGGAGGGAGGCCAGAGGAGGCCAGAAGGATTTTCTGAGGGCCAGAGAACGTCTCATATGGAGACAGGCCAAAGAGCTGGGGCTGTCCAGCCAGGGGAAGAGAAGGCTCCAGAGTGATATTCCATTACCTAAAGGAGGGCTACAGAAAACTGTAGAGGGACTGTTTTCCAGGGCTTGAAGTGATAGGACCGGGGGAAATGCTTTTAAACTGAAAGAGGGTAGATTTAGGTTACATATTAGGAAGAAATTCTTCCCTGTGAGGATGGTGAGGCACTGCAACAGGTTCCCCAGAGAAGCTGTGGATGCCTCATCCCTGGAAGTGTTCAAGGCCAGACAAGATGGGGCTCTGAGCAACCTGATCATGTGGAAGGTGTCCCTGTCTATGGCAAGGGGATTGAAAGTGGATGATCTTTAAGGCCCCTTCAAACCCAACCCATTCTGCAATTCTAAGAACTCCTCTTTCTCAATGATGGCTGAAGCAGATTGCACACCAGGCAGCAGACATCCATCTCAGAGAGGCCAGTGGCATTAAACCTTCCTGGAGCCATGGCAGCTGCCCCCTTGTTAGACAGACTGTTGGAGAGGTTTGGACTAGACAGGAGGAAAGCTCTTTTTCCAGGAGGGTAGCACAGAGCTGGGACAGGCATCTCTCAGGGAGGAGTCTGTCCATGGAGGTTTCTAGATCAGCTAGGGAAGGTGATGGGTGACTTGCTTGGCTGTTTTAAGCAGCATCGTGGAGTAGACACACACACACACAGACACACACATACACACACACACACTCTCTCTCTCTCTGCAACTAATCCACCTTTCCACAAGACACTAATTCTGCAAAATCACAGAGTTTAGGGAACGTCTTTAGGAAACCCCACATCAGTCCAAGCAAGGTTTTCTTGAAGCAACTGCAGAAACTAAATTTTGAGGCTCATAACCCCAAATGACCAGGTCAGCTCACAGAAGCAGATGACCTTAGGTGGCTGTTCAGCCAGCATATCTGACAAGACAAGCAGGTGCCATGAAGTGGCAGATGAGTCTTGGTCTAGAGACATCTTAAGCAAGAAGAATGGTAGTCAACATGGGAGACCATCTCTCCAGCATCCCTTGGCTCTACATCCTCACCCAAACTTTGGTCACCCCTGCAGCATCAGAATTTCCTAACAAAAGAATTGTTTGGTAACTTTCAAAGCAGATGGCATTTCCCTTGGAACAGGACCTGATTTCTTTACATGAAGGATCAGACAGTCAAAATTGTGGCTGGAGAGCCCTTACAGAACACAAGAGCCATACTTGGGGCTTGTCCACCTGCAAAGGTTGGACCACTTCTCTACTGAACAGACCAATCAAAGCAACGCTGAAAGGCTCTGTGAGCAGCCAAATACAAACTCTGAAAGGGTGTGAAATCACTACCTATGTGTGGGAAGAGAGAAGCCATCATGTTAATTCACCTCTTAATCTTCTATAATATTTTGTTCCCTTTCTGTCTTCGCCCCCACTACCATTTCGGCAGTCTTAAACATCATTTACACTCTGAATACTATTTGTCTGTCCTCATCTCATACAAGGTGAAATTCCTGCTGAACTCTTCATACTAAAAAAATACTCTTGAGCCTAATGCTGAAAGTTACTGAACATCTTTCCAGTGCTGCAAAGCCTCAGCTTTCATTTACTTCAGTATAAGTGGTTGACATGCTGCACATCGTAGGATGTTCTCCTGCTGGGTCTAAGCAAAGAAGAGCTCAGGTAATTATTAAAATCTTAATTTTAGCTGTCAGTAATAATTTCACTTCTGCCTGTCAAAGAGGGTTGGGCCCCACGCTGGAGCAGGGGAAGAGTGAGGAGTCCTCCCCCTGAGGAACAAGGAGTGGCAGAGACAAGGAGTGATGAACTAACTGTAGCCCCCATTCCCCATCCCCCTGCAGCACTGGGGGGAGGATGGGAGGGAGTTAGGGAGGAAAGCTGAGCCCAGAAAGAAGGGGAGGCAGAGGGGAAGTTTTTTTAGGACCTGCTTTCATTTCTTGTTACTGTACTCTGATTTGATTGATAGTAAACTGAACTAATTTCCCCAAGTGGAGTCTCTTTTGCCCATGACGGTCACTAGCAAGTGATTTCTCCCTGCCCTTGACTCATGAGACTTTTGTTTTCTTTTTGCTCTCCTGCTCAGCTGAGGAGGGCAGTGACAGAGCCGCTTTGGTGGGCACCTGGCATCCAGCTGGGATCAACCTGCCACATGCAGTCTACACTTGGTCCTCAAAGCCTTTGCCTGCTCTTCCTGTGCGCCTTCTCTTTGTGCTCTTCTCCTTTCAAAATCTGCACAGCTGCCACTGAAAAACAAGAAGACATCAATGTTTTTGATATTCAGGAGCAAGCACTGCCTCTTGGGGATCCAGACCCTTCCACAGCAATGCCAAGGCGGTGTGGGGAAGCACAGCTGAGATTCCATACTGGACACCCTCAGGAATGCCAATTACTGGTGCTTGTGCCAACAGGAAACAAAGAGGTCCCATTGCCTTCTGGAAGAGAATGGCAGAAATTTGATAGCTGCCCCAGGTGCAGAGATCAAGAAAGGCATTTTTAAGCAGTCTCATCTGTTTGAAAGAATTTAGAGATGTCCTGCCCTTTTTCAACTTTTTATTTCATTTTGATCAGACTTTCAACTTTATTTTAAAGATAATGCCCTGAATTTGTCAAGCAGATGGTCTTGGCAATTACTTATTGCTACAAAGCCCCTGTGTCTGTAAGAAAATATTTTAATTACTTTAAAATCTGAATTACATTTCAACCTCACAGGTAGTTGTCTCTGCTAGTGTAGTTACATGGGTTTGTGTCTTTTTTCAGCTGAGATAATTTCACTAACACCTGTGGTCCAACATTACAGCATGGCCCAGAGGTGTTTGCATCAGTGGGGAAATACCTGTGCTGAGGGGGTAGTGGGCCAGGCGAGTGGGCCAGCTCTGCACACCAGCTTGGCCAGTACCAAAATGTGTATGCAACCACACAGTGATTTCAGTAAGAGGATAGACTGATAGATATATTCTCTATGCTCTTGTGATTGCCTTGCACTGAAGCAAATATTAATATAAATATATGTACTAGTTAGAGCTACATCAAATGTGTTGTTTGATAAAATAGAAGACATTGTGGTTTTTACTTCTATTAAAATATTAAATTCAAGCAGCAGAAGCACCAGTTATGAGTGGACTGTTTCTTCCTAACATTCCCTGCCTGAGTGAGCCTCCATGCACCAGTCAAGAATCCCTTAAAACTCTGCATGAAGCAGTTTTCAGTTTCACAGAAATATATCAATCTAGAATTCAACAGTGTGTAACCTAATGTCTTATTATTATTTACACTTTTATAGCACACATATACAGATAATATGCATTGAGGTATTCAGGGCAAATAATATGCTTTAAAATGGTAGTAAAAAACCTGCCACAAAATAGTCTGCACATACTACCTAGGCATTCAAAGCTTAATTATATTCTTAGTCAGTTTTGATTTACATTTAAATTACAAATTACGTTTTGCTAACATTAATTTACAATGCTACTTAAAAAATACATATTCTATGATACATGAATAATAATTCAACGCAGTCAGGTCTTGTTGGATTGCTATGATCTGATAGCAGGGGGTGAATAATAATATTTCTAGAAAGTTTTCTCCATTTGAATATAACATTTCTCAATGTATATGCCTTGCACATTTGAATTCAGCCAACCATCCATGGTGCAAACAGTTTGCACAGGATTCATAGGATGACCTGCCTGCACGTGCAGTTTTTAGAAGACTTCAGCATAGCCATGTGGAAACATGCTCTAAACTAGTATACACTTGTTACTGGGCCAGAACAAGGAGCTTTTTGTCAATCACTCCACGCTGTGACCCTGTTACCTGGCAGAGGAGAAGAGCAGAGGAGGATGCATGGATGTCAGTGTGTGGCTGGGAGGTTTGCAAGGAAGCCTTGGAAGTGAGCAGGAGAGTTCATCTGGACCCCACAGCAGATTCGCAATGGCTACATAAAAACTTTGAGGAAAATGGTCAAAACAGAGGGCCTTGCTACCGTAAAAATCCTCTTCCACCACAATGTAACTGAAGGAGAAAAACAAACATTAGCAGCTTTACAGAGATTCACTATCTTCAACAACAGAAAAGAAGAGCATAACTTTGCATATACAAGGAACTGGTAAAAAAATTTACGAAGAAGTTTAAATTTGTTAAATCGAGAATCTATATAAATCTGCATTTTTCTATTAAGCAACCACTTCTCCAGTACAACATTATCAATTCTCTCTGCAAAATACATTATATTAGTCAATATATGGAAGAATATTAATTAAATCCTCATGAGCACAATAAATTTTGTGGTTGTAGTTCTCAAAATATAATTATAATTTAAAGCCATTTTCAGCTTCTTAAAGCCCTGCTACTGATGGGTTAGTGTAGATAAATGATCAGCATCCCATGTTCCAGTATGGATGAAGAACTTCTTTTGGTCCCATTATGGTAGCTAATAATCCTTTACCTTTGGTCCTGCTGTTCAGGCCTGTGGGTTGGGAGGAGGAGCTGAGGTTACTCATGCAGTGGTGCTAATGGCAGTAGAGTGCAACACGATATTAATGTGGAATGGGGGCAGCTTTGGATTAGTGTTGGCATTGTCACTGCTGATGGATGCCAGTGCTTCATTGCCTGGGAATGGGCAGTGAACAGCTCCCTCACTGCCTTCCTGCACCCCTGAGGAGCACGGGGGGAGCTCAGGATCTGCTCCCACTGCTCCGCTTGGGTGCCCAGGTTGTCCTCCACCCTGTCCTGCACTGGCAGGAGCAGCCCCTGGCTCTGTCCCTTCACCAGCCTGACATGAGCCCATGGCCAGCCAGGCAGTGCCAACACAGAGGTGCCCTCCTTCCTCACTCCTGTCCATGTCTGTGCCTCTGCAAACTGCAAGAGCTGTCACCTTGTGTGAGTGCCATGAGGGCACCATAACACCTGAAGCTGCCACAATGCCTTACAGACATTAATAAGAGGATCCATAAATGTGAGTCTCCATACACTGCAGGGCAGGTGTGTCTTACAGGTCTGGACCTGGCAAAATCTCTTCTTTAGTCTCAACCCAGCCAAGACCAAAGACAAGGCAGGATCTCTTCAGGTTTGGACAGGTTGGGGAAAAACTAGAGCGTCCTCTTGAAAAGAGATATTGTTCCACCACATACCAAATATCACCTGTATATGTGCTGTCCACCAAGCAAGACTCCTCCACTTTATGAACTGTGTCATTGTATTCACCTTTAATGAGTTCCACCATGTGAAGTTATCCTCTTTGGGTAGAGGGAAAACTCTAGCTTGAATAATCAATTGTGTGTTTTCCTAGCCTTGGACTGTAGGGAAGAGGAGAGAGACCATCCCACCAACCATCTCCCTGCTGGTATCTTCCTGTGGGCCTCTCCTGGTGGTGTGGGAGACCAAGCAGCAGTTCCTGGAGCCTTGGTCCGCTCATGTGCTAAGATCCGCTGCAGGGGTGACTTCAGTGAGGGATGCACATTCATTCTGAAATGCCATTTTATTCCTCCCACCAGCTGTGCTTTTATTTACTGTTTAATTTGCAGACACCTTCGCTGCTCTCTCCACTGTCAGCTGGATGCTGTGCCTCCAGACATGTGCTGTTTCCTGACCGTGTGCTCACGGCTGCGGCTTTTAAGAACAAAAGAGAATTTGTAATGACCGAAATGCACCACATTTGATACTGCCGCGTTTGTTCCCCTCCTGGCTAGCCCATGGCACGGCTGCTATCCTGCAGTCCCTTTTGTCTCTGTCCCACTCCCTCGGAGGTGCCTTTTTCCGGAGCACGCACCTGTCTCCAAAGCAACTAACCACTTTTGCTGGAGTGCGGCTGCCGCTGCTGCCGCCTACACAGGAAACCTCCCATCACGGCTGTTCTCCATCGCCATGGAAACCATCCTCCCTCTGCGCTGCCATCCTGCCTGACCTGCTGCTTGCTTTATCAAGCTGCACCGTTTATTCCCAGCGTGGATGCCTGTTTCTAATAACAGAAACACCTTGTAGGTTAGATCTCATGCCAGGACTAAGCTACTTCTCTTCTATCAGTGTGCAAGTATGGAGGGGTTAGGTTTGGTTTTGGTTTTGTCAATTCTAGCAACAAAAGTAAGTTTTTATCTTGCCATCGCTTGCCTGAAAAATATTTGTTTCACACTAGGTTTTAACAGCTTAATCCCTCAGGTAGAGTCAAGGAGCAGAGGTGACAGCTGGAGGTTGTGTTGCTTTTTCTTTCTACCTCTCTAATTTCCTTCAAAGCAAATTAGTTCTTCGAACAGTTTCGTTTTAAAAACCACTCAAGCTTTCCAGAAGTCTGAGAATGACCCCATTAACCACTCCAGGGTGCACTTCCCACCAGCATTGTGAGCAACACAGGTTTAGTTTAGTTTAGGTTTAGTTTGTCTGCTGAAGACCTGGAGGAGATCTGGCATGTGCCAGGACCCTTCCCTTACGTCCAAACCCTGGGAAGACATCACATTTGGTCCAGACCCTCCTTACATGGAAGGCAAGAGGGGATGTGAGCAGGTGATACTCACCTGGTTCCAAATTTTGGATGGTGAAAATGGAATCCCCTCTTCACCCTTGAAGGGCACCCACTTGGTATATAGCAGTTTATGTGCAAAATATGGTGGCTGAAATTGCATGTCAAACATTGAAGTTGAATTTATGAAAGTTTGTCCCAGCTCTGTCTTCTTTTTGTTTCTGCTATATTACTTGACAGACAGATGGGAAAATATAAGGAAACAAGGAGGCAGTATTGCTTACAGCAGTGCTTACTTTTTAGTATGCATTGCTTTCTCCCTAGGAAAGTATCTTTGCACCCTGATCACATCACCTCTCAATCTTCCTTTTTATCATAAACTAAATAGACTGAAGTGGTCTTGAGCAAGGGCTTTTTTCCAAGCTTTCAAATAATTTTACTGGCTCTTCACCTCTTCTGAATATTCAGGATCAATTTCATCCTTTCAGCCTGAGGGTCTCTCAGTTTAGATTTTCTTTCACATTCTGTCCCTGTTTGCTAATTCTCAGTCCAAAGGTTCCCACTTTTTCCATGTCATCTCTGCAATGAAGAGCTTCTTGTGACAATGGGTGAAAATGCAGGGCATTGCTTTCCTCTGGAGTGACCATGCTGATCTTCGCTCTTCCCCCAGGGTGAATCAGTCCCCCCGGAGCTCTATTTGCTGAGTGCTCTCCGGTGTGATTTGTGTTCACTTACTGCATCTCAACAGCCTCTGCTCCTCGAGGGAGGGATGCAAATCCTTGGCAGGAGGTTTCAGAAATCCTGTTCTGCCACTGCTGTGTTGAACAGTGTCCCACCCCATATGGAACAAAACTTTCTCATTTAAATACTGACACACAGGAGTTTGTTATCCATTTTCTGCAGGCATTTTTCTATCACATGGAAATGGTCACAGGAATGATGAACAAAATGGCAGGGATTCCAGCCAAACCCGTGTCTGCCTTTAATTCCAACGGGTAGCCAGAGAAATGCTTGGCAGAATTCAAACAGCCCTATTTTTAATATTGTGTTTACATGTGTAATGACCATGTGCACATAATAGCTGTCCCCCTCCCTGCTCCACCCAGCACTTTCCAGTATTGCTCACTATAGCTTCGAGCAGACATGCCTTATGGCCATTCCCAAACTGGCAGTGGCATAATCCAGGGAAAGCACCTCATCCATTACACATGCAAATGCACTATCAGGAACATTATTTTAATAGATTTTTCACAGATAGCTTCTCCTGTTTGTTCCACTCACCATCCCAGAGACCCATTGAGACTGGGATGCAGGGAAGGGGAGACACCAAGAGGGAGGCAGGGATCCAGCAGTTGCGTGTTTTACTGCTGCCAGTGCTCCACAGGACCATCACAGCTTGGAGTTTCACAGGAAAGGAAAAAAAGGCAGTCACCTGGCCACTGCTGGCAGGTGGCTTTTCTGTGAGATAAAGCACCTGGAATCACAGCTGGGCTGGCCCAAACCCAAGCACAAGGGCCCCGAGTGCTTCAGCTCACCCTTGGGCAAAACCTGTCTTGATTTCTGGCTGCCCAGAGCAGCAGTGAGCTGTCAGCAGCAGTGGCCAGTGGTACAGCCAGCCTCCCCTCCCAGCTATTTCCAGCTCTGCAGCATCTTTTCAGACCTGCTCCTGCAGCAATCTTGTTGATGCAGCTTTCATCATGAGCACAATATGAGCTCCCTTAGCAGCAGCAGCAGAAATTTATACGTGAGTGCTGGTCAAAGCTGTGAGGAAATGTGCAGTATAGAGCTTCCATGCAAAAGCACTGGAGCACGATGAAAAGGAGGATTTAGCATCACAGAGGACATCTGTAGCAACAATATTTTCCCACCCTGCACCTTCAAACTTTGCTGGGAACATTATTCATTAAGCTGTGGTCAGTGCAGGAAATCAGTTCTGGGCATATTAATAGAACCAATCAATTATTGTGCTTGCTTCTTTATGAGTTCTCTTCAGATTCAGGAAAATAGAATGGCTACTTGGCTCCCCATGGCAGCAAGTGCAAAGTGCAGGGTCCCATCCCCCTGAAAAAAACATCAGGATCCACTTTATAGCTGGTTTGCTGACAGAGCCAGAGAAGCTGAGGGTGCAACAGTGCCACTGAGTTGGGCTGGAGGGGTGAGGAAGGCAATGGGGTTACACGCCTTGCATTTTGGGCACATTGCTTTTCTGACCGATGTGTGACATGTACCAACCCTACATGGCACTTACACATCACAAACAGCCCAATTAAATTAGAAACTCATCCATTTTCCCTCCAAAAGAGGCACATCCTTTGCTGTAACCCATGCTGCTACCCATGTAGCCATAAACACACCACATCCCTATGCTGCACTATTCTACAGTAAAGTATGAGGACTAAAATCAGTTTTAAACTCTCAATGCATCATTCCTGTACTTATGTATTATTAAACTGTTCTCTATTCCCAGTGCAGCAGGATGAAAATGAGTAGGAGTTGGTGACAACCTACAGCCAACTTTTGTGTTTGTTTCACCCAGAAGAAGAGAAATGCCTTGGCTGTTTTCCTGAATTAAAAGTTGGTTTTGTGTTGCTTGCTGAGCTGGGATAATGTGATTGAAGGATGAAGCAGTGGAGTAGAAAACACCGAACTGTTAGCCCCATAGCCATAGGAGAGCTTCTCCATTATCTTGTTGTGCAGTGCCTGGCTGTGAGGATCACTGGCCTGGGGGCAGGACAGCAACACAGATCTCAGCATAACAGTGATGGGCAGTGGCACGAGAGGAAGAAGAACAAGCAAAGAGCTAAAGTGACCTCACTCGTGTTTGCCATGACCAAGGGCTGCTGTCTTCCACCTGTTGGCCATGCATTTACAATGGGATTGCTCTAGGATGTGTTTCTTTAGGGAATGAATTCCAATTTCCATAACAAATTCAGCCCTTGAGAAGCATGATCTGCAGCACTCTGTGGATAATAGCTGTCTCACTGACCAGTTATGCTATTCACAGCCCTATTTTATCACTGTAGGGCTGATAGAGATGACAATCCTATTTTTATCTGTTCTGCATTGCCCATGAAAAACTCTGTTTACCCCATACTCCTCTTTCCAAATATTTCTTTACAGAAGGACACATTGTGTGAGTGTAACCACTCATGTGTGTAATCACTCATTGTGTGAGTGGAACCACTCATTGCTGGAGAGGGACAGTAGGCTTTGCAGTCTTTCTGGAGGCAAATGGAAAGGTGGCATGACACCTATCTACTACCAAACCACTGCTTGTGAGCACCTTCCAAGGAGCTGCCTCACTACAGCAGGACCTGAACTGTGAAGTGCCAAGAGGCATTGCTGACTCCATGATTTTCTAGACATTTTTGCAGTTAGCTTTTGTTGTCGTGTCACTGAAGGTATTCAAGAACATTTTGATGTGGCATAACCTGTAATTATCCTCCCAGGGCAGGGTGCAGGAAATGAAGATGGCAATCACCCAGTACTTAATGATGCTGTCTATTAATTAATCCTTTTCTTCTCGTGCCCAGAGAGGCTTTGCCCAAGATGAGTTCCTGCTCTACACCTCCATGGAAGTGTGAAAGGGGCCAACAGCTTGAGCAGCTCCAGCCATCTGCAGGTGGCTCCAGCTGCACTCCCTGGTGCAAACAACCTCCAGCTGCACTCCCTGGTGCTCAGCAAAGCAAAGCTCCTTCCTTCCTGTACCTGCTCATCCCTCACCTCTGCAAAAGGTGCAGTGAGACCTTGGGGGTTTGAACAGAGCACACGTGGGGTAGAGTGAGAAACCCCAGGGGTTTCCACTCTTTGAGGAGATCACCAGCAGTCTGTTCACCCAAAAGGGTTTGAGCTGGTTTGTGCACCAGCAGAAGATGCTGCAGTGTTTCACACTGGGGGAAAAAACCTGTCCTTTTTTTTCTGAATTGAGGAATAGCCTTTGGAAAAAGCAGCATCTGGAAGCATGCTCATTCCTCCCCTTACAACTCTGAAACAATAACAAGGATGCATTTTTGTGAGTGAACAACAAGATGTGCCTCATTGCAAGGAGCATGCAAGAAGAGCATGAGATGGGGGACCTGGAGCAGGTCCTTTGATGTTCTGCACTATGAGGGTTTGGGAGAACTCAGCAGCTTTCCAGATTTCCCCGCCTCCAGTGCTACCATGGCTTGCCCAGCTCTCTGAGGGGAAGCTGTGGAAAGCATAAGATGATTTTTAGGTGGAGGAAGTCCAGAAACCTGCAAAATTGTGAATAGTTTTGTGCTACCCAAGACACAAAACCAATTGAGAGGGGAGCAAGAAACCCAGCTCTAAATATTTTCCCTATTAAAACAAAAGCTCTTCAGGTTCCTCTTCCATATTCATGTAAGGCAAGACACACATGTCCTGATTTCAGCCACCAAAATTGTGGGTACCTCATCTAAATAGTTTTGGAGAGGGAAAAACAGGATGATGACTTTAGCTATGATTTAAGAATATGAATTAATATGTGGGCACTGTGGACTGTGAAGGTTTTGGGTCTGTGACCACCACCCATGGGAGCAGGAAAATTAATGTGCATCTGGGAAAACAGTATTATTTCAAATACTGTTGGTCAAAATGGGTACTGCCAAGGCAGTGTTGCCATAAATTGTTAAGAATTTCTTTTTGCTTTTTGCACTGAAAATTTTGAAAGAAAATCCTGACTTTGCTCTATGAGAGAGGCTCTTAGAGAAACAGATTTGCTCTCTCTTTTGTGGGCTTCACCATGCAAACCCTCTAACTGAAAGGACCATTATGAAGAAAGGCAACAGAATTGTGCTTTTCTTTTAGGCAGAGAAAAGGCATCTCTGCATTGTAAGGGAAATATCATTTGGAGCCCAATATAAGTATTTCTTTGTAAGCCTTCAGAGCCAAAACCAATTAAATTCAAACCTTCATCCATCAATATAAAGTCCCACTTTCTTAGCTAATGAAACCTCTGAGAGCATCCTGTTAACCATTGTAACATCACTAGATGAAAAGCTGCTTCTTATTCCCTCCCCCTTGTGTTTTCCCTCATGTTAAATTAAGCATTTTGCAACAATTTACAATGTCATTAAAATTTAGAGTCCTCTGGATGGGATGGAATAATTGTAATTACTCATTGTGAAAATGGGCGTGGAAAAAGTCTTCTGACCTGTTCTTAATAATCCAACTCACACTTCATTACAGTACACGCAACACTTAGTTTGTGAAACCAGTGTAATTGTATTTGCAATCTCTGCTGTCTATGATGGTGTGAGGAAAACAAGCAGCCTGCGAGCATGGTGACCACTGAGCACACTGCCCAGCCTCCTGGGCACACTGAAATCACCAGCAAAGCAAAATAAATTGCTTTTGCTTAGCAGGAACAACACTCTGATCTCACCCTCCAAACACAGAATTTCCTGCTCCTGCTGCTCTGACTCAGCAGCTTTCTCTGAGCAGCAGGAAGAAAACAAAGAGGAAGAGGTCAGGGAGGAAGGCAGAGGTGGGAGCCCAGCACTCACTCATCCTCTCCTGCTGCTCCTCCTGCCACAGCCTCGCACGTCCCGCAGCTCTGGCTCTTGGGGGCTGGAGCAGGTCCTGCTGCTGGGATCCATCCAGAGCCCTGGTGTGGTTTTCCGTGCAGCCACAGCACTCTCTGCCTCCAGCATCTCCCCAGGTCCACCTGCAGAGTCTGTACTGGAAGGGTCTGTACACATAAATTTTTTAGGGGTGGGTGGAAAGATCCTGCATCATTTTACCCACCGGTGTGCAGCATCCACAGCCATGGAAGTACAAAGCACTAGGAATTCAGCTGACTCCTGTAAGCCCATCTCCTTCCCACTGACACATTGAACCTCCTCATTAAGACAGATAAAAGGATGGCACTAGAGGCATGCAGGGGAAGAGTAATGCCAAGCTGTGGCAATTCCCTTCCCTTTGCATGCACAATAGACATGCAAGCCCAGCCTGCAAATAGTAAGGCAATGAATCACCCTGCTACTCTGGATGTGGCTCTTATTACTTTTATGTTGATGCCAGGGATGTCAGTGAGGTTCCTCCTGATTTACTACAGCAGAGTGAGATGAACAGGAGCGTGAGAGGCTCATGTATCACAGCAGTGTGATTGCAGCACAGCCTCCTGAAAAGCAAGACACAAAGATGTGACTTGGGAGCAGAGCCCTCAATGTCTCGGTCAGCACTGGACAGAAGCTGGACCAGAACAAACAACTTTGAGGAGAGATCACGTGCTATTATATTGCTTACTTAAATGCCAATTAAATATTACCTTTTCAATTTGTATTTACCTGAGGAATCAAATGTATGTACTGGTGGTATTCAAAGGCTACCTGCAAGCTGACCTGCAGCTCATGATGACAGGTTTCCCAGAGGAATGCTGGCCCTCAGTACCAGCAACACAGTGTTGGTAGGTCCCACACCGAAACCTTCCCACCTGAGCATTTAACACAGACAGTTTTTTACTGAGTGACTCATGAAAAACAAATACAGGAAGGGAATTAAGAGTTCTCAGTTTTTCTGCAGTTGAGTTAGTAAGCCCCAGGGTGAGAAACCCAGCACCAGTCCCTGGCACTCTGCAGGGAGAGCAGGCTGCCCCGGCAGACAGGCAGCATAAGGATGGCTTGTGCCTCAGCTCCTGAAGTTCAACTGAACTACCCAAATGAACATCCTCAAATAGCAATCCCAGCTTTTGCTCCAAGGCTCTAGAAATGCTGTCTGAGTGCTGGTACATTAACCAGGGCTGGGGTCCCAGCCCACATAGTGGCAGGCAGGTGTCCACACACTGGCATGCTCAGGACCAGGAGCCACAGTGACTTGGAGGCAGCCTGGAAGGGACCACCTTGTCCTTGAGATGTGGGCTCTGCCCCCGTGGTGCAGGGTGGTGGTGAGGATGAAGGTTTTGCAGAGCTGGGATGGGACACAGTGCCACACGTACCCCTGAATTCAAACTGGAATCACGTCCCCTTTGCTGGGAAGGCAGAAGTACCCCACAAGTCACTACTCAGGGAGCCCCCAGGGCTGCAGGGCTTGCATATGGCAGAGCCCTGTGCGGGAGTCCAGCCGCTGGCCCCAACACTGACCTGCAGCCTCTGCACAGCCCTCGTCTGTAGCAGCTGTTGGCTGCCACCCAAAAGCATTCATCATTAAAACCCCCAATTCTATGGCTATTTAACTACCTAGATAGATTATGTGAGTCAGTATGATGGCGTCATTGATCCACAATGTCATCACCTACTGCACCAACCCCTATCTGCCATATCCCCCCCAGTCCAGGACTTTGCTCTTGGAAAGTTCTGTGCCTAATATTTGCCCATGCAATTAGGAAAGAGCATTGTAAATTTGTTTTCCTAATTTCCCCCTTTTTTTATTAGCAGCCCCAAGCAATGGGCTGACAACAGGTTACTTGTATCTGATGTAAAATTTCCAGGAGTTTCATTTTGCTCTGCAGTGCATGTGTGACAGATATGAATTGTGTTTAGTGTTCATGTGAATACCAGGATAATAAGCCAATGGATCTCACTGCTTAGACTATGGAAATGGAAAAAAAATCCTCTTTCTGCATGTGTATGGCTATTTCCTGTCATGTCTAGATCCAGCTGTATGCAATCCAAATATATTCCATGATTAAAAGCACTTTGCCCAATAGTGTATTTGTAGACGTAACACTTGTGCTGGGTGCAGAACTGAGCAGCCTGCTTTATTTCACAAGCAGGGTGCTTGGCAGAAGTTTGGCAGCTGCCTCCAGCTGTGGAGCTCTTTCTCTCACCAGGTGCAGATGGCAGCAAATCTCCTCCTCCATGCTAAAATGTGAATTCCAGTCCTTTCCAAGCTACTGCACTGGATAATAACCACTCTCTTTCATAATAAGACTCACATATTCTGCCAGGAACATCCTCAAGATAGGGCAGAGAGAAGGGAAGAGGGAGAGACAAACCTGTAGCAGACAAAGCAAGGGAGAAAACTTGAGCACTGGTGCAGATCAATTTAAAAATTGCAGTTAAGCAGGGATTGTGGGGGTTGCAGGAATTAGATTAAAGAGGGATTGAGTATCATTTAAGAGGAGGCTGTTGATATGCAATGCTTTCATTTCCCCATTTAAATATCACTGTAGCAGCCAGCAAAGTGTGCAAATGCCTTCTAAGTGGGTGAGAGAAGGGTGCAGAGGGCCATGGGGAGGCAACTGCAAGGAGGCAGCTGGGGAGGGCATTGGTGAAATCTGTGAATCAGTTCACAGACAGCTTCTAACAACAGCCTTATCATCAATACCATGTTTGCATCAGGAAAGAAACAGGCAGGAATGCACAGGTTTAGCTGTATTTTCCTACGTGTTGCTTATTTGGGAGAAAAACTCATCACCCACTCTACTACCAGGGTCCTTTTCCCTCACACACACACACAAAGATATATTGTTTGCTAATTGCAAATTGCTCACAAACATGGGGACACTAAATTTAGGTTGAAGAGATGTTTCTTTGTTTGAAAACAAAACAAACAAAGCAAAATAATTACAAGAGTGCTGCAAGTGAATACAATAAAAAGTCAAAACAGAGGCAAAATAACACTTTTCATTTCTAGAGCTCAAGCATTTCTGCAAAGCTGCATCAGGATCAGTGCCTCCTCCTTGCTGAAAGGAAAAAAAGGGCTCTAATCCATACTAGAGTCCCTGGCAAAATTCAGAAAACCTTCTGAATTTCTTGCCTCTGCAGAGCCCACTGTAAAAATTTGAGGTGGGTATGTAATTTTGAGACAGATTTTCTTCTCAGCATCATGCAATATAAAATACAATTCTTGATTTGCTGAAAGGCTTTCCATGCCAACAGAAAGCAGTCAGAGCCAGTCCTCAAATCTACCACCAAAAATCCACATCAGGGAAGGCCCATGTGATGCATCCCTCAAGCCCACACCAGCTCTTCCACACTGATTCTTACCTACTGCCAAGACATGATATTCCATTTTCCACTTGGAGCTGGTGGGAATGCTGTGCAACTTCCCAAGATTTCTAGCAACCACCAACCATAACAGCACTCTAGACAGTGAGAGTTTAGTAAACTTCTTTCAGCTTTGAAGCCAAATTCTACCCTGAAATACTTTTAAAGCTCAAATCCTTATTTTCTGCCTGTAAACACAGAGGTGAGCACTGATTTGGGGGGATGTAGAAAATGACCACCCCTGCCCCTCTGGCTATTTCCCATGTGTTCCTAATATGTGTCCATGTGTCCCTCACCTTCAGCAAATAAAGTGCTGCCAGGGAAAGAGGCTGGCTGAGAGAGGTGTGTTGGGATGCTCGCAGCAAACTCCTGCTTATGGCAGCGCTGTGGCAGAAGAAGAAATCTACAGAAAGACAAGTGCATTTTAAGAAACAAGGGCAACATCATTAAAACTCTTTCTTGTCCCTGGGTGACTGATAAACTGTTGGGTAGCGGCTGGGAGTGCAGACAGGAGCTCACATGTTCAGCATGAAGCAGCTACTCAGTGTCTCTGCAGAATAATGCAGCTGGAAAAATCACTGGGAAGTCGTGGCTGCCCAGAAATCTGCAGCGGAGGCATGATCTGACATCACAGGAGCTGGATGTCTAGGAGCAGGGAAGAAGAAAAAGAAGAGCTGATTCTGGGAACACTGGATCTGGGTTAAAACTCAGGAAAACTGTGTCTAGCTGTAAGGACTTGCTGCTGCAGGCTGGGGTGCTTGGTGTGCTGGCCTTTCCTCTGGGAGCTCAGGAGCAGCAGCTCTGGGGACCCTGGGGTATGAGCCCCTCATACCAGCCCACGGCTGGAGATTTAGGCAATAACAGCAAGTATGGGGAACATCCCACTGAGCACAGAGTGCTGGCAGTGCTGGGTAGCAGAGCCCACTCAGGACACTCAGTTAAACAAAGGGGTGCTCACAGCTCAGCCACAGGGCTGAGAGCTGTACAGCAAGAATTGCTCTGGTCCAGCCTCTAACTGGGTTTACTTTGTACAGACCAAAACATTTGTTTTCTTTATAAGTTCCTCAGTCCAGGATCAGACACTCCAGGTTAATTTTGCTCGCAGACCATTTTGGTTTTAAGTCTTCTAAACATTTCTTCACTAACATATGCCTTCTCAATTTATTTATTTCCTTGATTTTCTTAACAGCTACCAGGAGGTTATATTTAAACCTCACGTGTGGTATTAGCTCTTTGTCAATATTTAAATTCTTATGGGACCTGTGTGGTCTTGAAAATGAAAAATCAGGTTAATTGTTTGACCAATTCAATAAATCAGAGCAGCATCCCTGCAATCTGAACTTGGGCCTGTGTTATCTGACAGGGAGGATGTTTTTTGTTTGTGTCACCTAGACAACTTTCCCTCACACATTACGACCTAGCCCCCTGGCATCAGTGCAGGTGCTATCTCTGTGATTCCCTTACTTGCATGTCACTACCCTCTTGATCCCCAGGGCAGGAGCTGGCAGCCTGCCCGCTGCCTTCAGCAGGCACAGCTGTGTGGCTGAATCCTGATCCTTGAATGACTCTGACTCAGCACCGACCCCACGAGCAGTGCTTGGGAGAGGAGCACCTTGAGCCATTCCCTTCACACCAGTGATTCCCAGATGCTCACAAATGTCATGAGCTGGCACGGCTCTGTTGGAGACTTTTGGGGAGTGGTGGGGTCCTGCCCGCTCCTCACAACCCGCTCCCGTGCCCAGCTACATGGGCTGTGCAGAGCAAGAGCTGCAGACACTCCTGCAGGGCAGTGCAGGTCAGGCAGCAGCCCCCAGGCAGCCATCTGGGGTCCCAGGGGAAAGCTGAATGTGGGTCCTCCCTGATGGGAACCCCTCTGATACCTGGCTCCCTTTGACTGGAGGTGGTCTCTGTTGAATGGAAGGGGTCTCTATTGATTTTTCAAGAGTCACAGAATAGTCTAGTCACCTTCAAAGGGCCAAGGGGAGAAAGCCCCTTGAATGAGTGGACGGAAAGGTGAAAAAAAGCTCATGGTAGCAAAAATGATAAAGACAAAGTAATGCACAGAATGCAGGTAGGGGATTCAGACAGCCCAGTTCGTGTGCAACAGCTGCTGTCATATGAGTATCAGCACAGGCACCTGCACACCACCTCTAGCAAGAGAAACATAAACCAAAATCACAGAATCATAGAAATGCTCAGATTGGAAAAGACATCCAAATCTAACCATTAACCCAGCACCACCACCATGTTTACCATTAAAGTGTCCTCAAGTGCCACATCCACGCACTTTTTCAACACTTGCAGGGGTGGTGACACCCCTACTGCCCTGGACAGTCCTTTCCAATGCTTTGCAACTCTTTCAGTGAAGAAAGTTTTCCTAATACCCAAACTAAACCTCTGGCACAACTTAAGGCCATTTCCTCTCACTTTGTCTTTTGCTGCTTGTGGGAAGAGACTGACCTCCACCTGGCCACAACCTCCTTTCGGGGAGTTGTAGAGAGTAATAAAGTCTCCCTTGATCCTTCTTTTCTCCAGGCTAAACAACCCCAGTTTCCTCAGCTGCTCCTTATAAGAGATCTTTTCTAGACCCTGCACCAGCTCTGTTGCTCCTCTCTGGACTCCAGCACCTCAGTGTCCTTTTTGAAGTGAGGGGCACAGAACTGGACACAGCACTCAGGGTGCAGCCTCACCAGTGCTGAGTACAGGGGGACAATCACTGCCCTGGTCTTGCTGGCCGCACTACTTCTGATACAAGCCAGGATGTCAAATGTAAAAAAAGAGAAAACAGAAAAAAAAAACCCTTGCCTCTTTATTTTTCTGCTCATTTCTGAGGATGACGGCTGATCTACTGTGTTTTCCATCAAAAAAACCTCCTATGCCCCTCCAAGGACAGGACATAGTTTGCTGGGGAGCACTGGCAGGAGCCAACCTGGAGCTTGTCCTTGAACTCTTCATCATAAGAAGAACACGATCGCTGCTGCTCCTTGGTTACCAAGGGCTGCAAAGGTGATATGGATGGGCATTGATTTTTCACACACTGAGACTCTGAGGGAAATCCCCACACAGACATCCCCCTCAGTGCACTGGTGATGCCCACCCCTCCTGTCAGGGCCCTGCTGTTCCTCAGGGACTCCTGGCAGCCCTTAGCTCCAGCCTGGCCAGCTGTGTCCGTCAGCCGGGACAGCGCCGGTGTGCAGCTGCACATCCAGCTGTGCTCAAGCCGAGCTTGCTCCAAGCTCTGTCCTCATTCACAGCTGCTCATCACGGCATGGGCACTGTTCTGCACTTGCAGGGGTTTACTTTGCTTGCCATGGCTCGGGGAACCCAAAGGATTGGCATTTTACTCTGCATTGTAGTGCTACCATCCAGTCGGGCTCTGACAGACAAGCACTGGCAAAACTTGTGCTGCTACTGGTGCAGCACCCACTCTCACCCTTCTGCATTGTTATTAAAGTAAAAACCAGAGACACCATAATTTCTCTGAAGTGGCTTTAGGCTACAGCCTTTTGTCCCAGTAAGCCTTGCCAATTGGCAGCCAGCAGCTGGTGGCAGGTTGAGTTGCCCTTTAATTTGGGTGAGTTTTCAAGGAGCTCAGAGCTGAGAGCACAGCTTGACACAGCAATGCCTTCCAGTACTGGGCAGGCTGGCAAGCCAGACCATGGGTACCCCAAAAGCCCCAGAGCCATGCTGGCTAGTGCATATCCCTGCTTGCAGCATGAGGGCAGGGGCTTCAACCTCCTCCCACGGATGATGGGCTGTAGGAGGACCTTGGCAGGTGGACTGAGCTGTTTCCCACTCAGTGTAGAGCACCACCAAGCTGCCAATGGCCACATGAAGCTATTTATGAAAACGCTGAGTGAAAAACATAAATGGTTTCTTTAACCAGCCTGCCTTAACAAGCAATGTGAACTCTGTGTGGCAATGAGGGAAGCAAACCCCACTAATGTTTTTCTTTCTGGGGGTGTGCAGGACTCTGCTGTCTGGAGTGGGGTTGTCCTGCACAGGATTCCTCCACATGCCATGAGGCTCCTCACAAAGGCAGGGACTGCCCAAACCGGGACCCTGGGCTCTGGGGAGAGCCTCTGAGGGTTTGCTTATGCGTGAAGCCCACCTGGGATGTCTGGCAGTGCTTCAGCCATGTGTTACACTGCAGCAAGTAACAAAAGGAATTGATGTGCAGGGATTGTATTGCCTTGGGGGCTTGGGAAAAAGTCTCCCTCCTGTTTCAGTGATGGGATCTGAGAGAAATGATGATGTCTGTGCTGTCCATCCACTCCCCATCAAATGCTGTCAAAACTTCTGCCTGCGCATCTCTGTTCTTCCACATCCATCCTCCACCACAACCCACTGGCAACCAACCTTTGTCACAAGTGGACTTCTGCTTTATTTTCTTCTTTTAAATGTGAAGCTGTTGACAACCAGCTTTCTGTCTGAAAGGCAAACGGTGACTCACAGCCCTTCCCAGCACTGCATCCAGGAGAGAGCTGCTCCCCTGGAGTGGCACTCTGCAAACAAACCATGGGAGATAGGGAGAGATCCCATCATCCTATCAACATATTCTCTCTCCAGGAAGTTTAAGGCTTCCAGCATTTTAGAAAAATGGGCATTTTTATCAGCAAATTCTCTTGTCCTGGAAGCAACTCTTTTCATTTGCAGCTTCACATTCATCAGCAATATCCCTGACATGCAAAACTATCATAAACTGCACCAAGCTCCATGGTGCCCTGGTCCATCACCTTTCCAGTCCATGCTGCACCAGAGCTGCAGCTTCCACTTTTCTTTCCCCTTCCTCCTTCTTGGTTTTCAGTCTGGCACCTGTCCTACGCTTGGTTTACAGACAAGAAGACTTTCCCTGGGTGGAAGGGAGGGAAAGGCACATCTGGGCTCAGCATGGGGGAGTCTTCATAAGTTGTATAAATCAGGGGAGGGAGGAACAGACAAATTTGCATCAGGTCTTTTATCACTCTGACCACATTCCCACTGGAGAAAATAAGGTATGTGAAGACACACAGCCCAAATTATGCTGTACCATAAGAGAGCTGGATCCCTGTGTGGAGAGAAGAGGCAACAGAGAATGGTTGACGTGGCCAGATAAGGCCAACTAAAAGGCTGACATTTTATTTAATTTTTATATTTCTGTGTTATTGCCTGCCTTTATTTCCTTGCTGCCTTTCAAAATCAAAACACCAATTATTTCCTGCTGAATTAGCCCACATTAGAGCACTGGAACCACCACAGTAGCAAGTGTCTGTCCAAGGAGGATTTGCTGAGGAATGCTGTCCTGCCATGTTGCCCTGGCAGAGATGAGTCTCCTGGACAGAGAAAACCAAAGGAACATTTGCTTTGTGCCGTAGAGATACCCCAGACAAAGGGAAATGTGAGTGAACCTGCACATCTTCCACTTACGCCCTGCCTTCCTGCAGCTCCTCAGCAGAGAGGAAGGCAGCTCCTGCATTTACCTGCTGTGTTATTGAGGGAGACAGAGCACCTCTGATCCCAGACCTCCGTGGCTGTCATTTCACACCTCCTGGTGCTTGCTGCTGAGAGAAGGACTGAAGCAGCTGCCTCCTCCCAGTCACTGCACCAGGGCATCTTAGGTGTTTAGAAAGCACCAAGGACTGAACTCTGGAAGTGCCTGTTGAGTCCTGTATCTTCCTGGTCTCTTGGTTAAATCTGCCATGAGAGAATTAAATGAGGCAAGGAATCTCCTAAAGCATTTATGTTGCGTTTTGCCCTTCTGTATATTACAAATTGCACATTTTGTGACAGGAGTTAGCATGTCAGATTGCTGCTCCATATAATTATGCATGATGCACTCCCTCAGCCAGCCCTCTGGTGACTCAGCAGGAGGTAAAGCTTTGAATAGGAGGAAAAAAACCCTCAGACACATTTCTATGGGCTCTGTGCAGCCACCAAACAAACATCAACTCTAGCCTTTTTGTGCTGCTGTCTGGCTGTTGAATCCCACATCAGATGCAATGAAGGGAGTTTTGTGACGAAGAAAGCTGCAGAAGATAGTCTGCTTTGGAGAGAAGTGGGGATTTTAGTGGATTTGGTGCTGTCTCCTGTTCCTTGCTTTGTTTTGCTCTTCTGAACCACCAGGTCCAACAAAATGACCTGCAGAGAGGGAAAATAACCTTCTTCAGGGTGGGACAAAACTCTACAGCTGGTTTTGTGGTGTAATGCTGTGTACCAGGGATGGCCCTGCTGAAAAAGAGCACCAGAAATGGGGACTGTCCCCCTCCTCTCCCCCTCCCCGTGTCTCCCCATGACCGAGGGCTGGGAAGAGACAGACCCTGGTGAGCTCCAGGGAGTCCCAGCTGTGCTGCTGGAGCTGGGAGAAGGGCTGGCACAAAGCTGCAGCAGGGGAGTGCCCACCCAGCCACCTGTCTTTTGTTTTTGGAGCCTGGCTGGGGAGCAGTGGGGTTCAAGTTTAATTAAGCAGTGCCTCAGAGAAAAAAGAGCCACAGAGAAACTTGCCATCAGATGTGATTTCACAGGAGCCCAAGAACAAGATCTCTTTTTAAGCATCTTTATTTTTGCCTGGCTAATGAGCATGTTTCCTCACAGAAAAACAGATTCCCAATGGCAGGGATTGCAATACAATCCCTTTGCTCGGGCAGCGGTGCTGCAAAGGGGCATGGCAGAGGCTCAGGCACGCAGACCCAGCAGGTCACGTCCTGCCTTGGGCTCATGAAGCCTGATGGCTTTTCCAACCCATCCTTCTCTCACAAGGAGAGGTCAGGGCCATCAAGCCCCAGCCCACAGAGCCATGACATGGCCAGAAACATCCCCTGTCCGTCCTGTGTCCCCAGTGCCCACCCGAGCCCTGTGGATGCCATGGACAGAGAGAGAGGAACGGCAAGCGTTTCTCACAGCGGCTTGTGAGAACTTTCAGGGAGCTGTAAGGATGGGATAACTTGTTAAGTATAAACAATCTGCAGGTGGTGTTTTTCTACTTCGTCTTTCTGTTCTTCTCAAGGACGGTGTGTGAGAAAGATGTTTTTGTTAAGTAGCGCGGTTCCCTTGAACAAAGCCTTCTTTGCCCTCTCTGCAATCCTGCCTCCCGCCTGCTCCTGGGTCATTCTCGGCCAAGAGTCACAGAGCCCGGGAGCCGAGGACTGGAGAAGTGTCACCAGGTGTGGCAGCTGGACTAGGAGGACCTGCAGGTGGAGTCACAGAGTTCCATAGGAAACCAGAGCAACAAATTGTTAGGAAAGCAAATAATCCAAAACAAATCCTTCTCCTTTATTCAGTAATGGCACACAGGCACAGAAAAATATTGGGACCAAATCTCTCCAAGTTTGGATGCACAAATCCCTTTTCTTACTAATGGGAGCAAAGTGACTAATGGCTTTGAAAATGTGAGCTATGATATGTCTGGTTACAAGACCCCCTTCCCTTGATCAGCAGGAAAATCCAGTCTAGGGACTCTTAATGTGGGAGGATCAGGAGCCAACTGAGATACAGGAGACTGGGAAAAATGCAGGATTGGGAGAAAAAAAATCCTGTTTAATTAATATCTTTTTCTTATATAGAAAACTGTATACTTGGAGAAGAAATGTAGAAGAAACATTCTTGTAAATTAATTTTGCTCAGAGTGAACAGTGAAGGTTAGAGAAATGTTTAACATGACATGACTGCTGCCATTCTCAGCTCTTCAAAATGCTTTCAATAACTAAAATATTTCAACTGAAGGTCTTTTATTTCAAAACTGCATGGTATTGAGCAACTAAAATGCTTACAGACTCTCTTCAATACCTAATTTAATGGTTTTGGCTGCTCTTGTGTCAGCTGCCTCACAGAGACTATGGAGAGAGAGAGAGCAAATGTTAATTTTTCAAGTATTTGCTCTATTCTCTTAAATTCGTTGATATCTTGTGGTAGGATACAGCCTTCTTTCTTACTTAAAAAAAACCAGCTAGATGGCTCCTTTTAATTTTTCAGCATTTTATTTTCCTTAAGTTAGAAATATATTAGTAGGCAAGACATGTACAAGTAAGTACCTCAGCATATAGTGGTCATGTCTCTCACAGTTTGAAAATAAAAACTGAAACTCAGCTTTGCAAATGTATCCATCAGGTCCTTTGTTGAGCTAACTGCATAAATCATATTTTCACCCTTAAAGAATTTTAAAAAACCAATAATTCTGATAAGCAGCATAACTACTGAAATTATTTGAATTTCCTAAATTTGGTGGGGTTTTTAAAAAAATATTTTCCTTCTTAAGCCTTTAAAACTTCCAGAGATTTTCCATCTCTGGTCAGAAAAAGATTTCCCTGTCAGACCCCTGGCATCACATATTCACACATGCCAGCCATCTTTAGCCCTGATGTCCCCAAACCAGCCCTGCTCCTGAAGCCAGGTGAGTATTTTGTCTGGTTGCCTCCCCCAGCACCCCCTGCCCCAGAGCCTCCACTCACCCCTGCCCACCACTTCACCACCACCTCCCTCCATCCCCAGGCACTTTGGGAAGGGGTTTGGTGTCAGCAGGGGATGCTGGCTGCTCTCCCCTCCCATGAAATCCAGCTGGAAAGCAGGATCCACAGACCTGCTGAGAAATGCCAGCTTTTGTGGGAGGGTTCAAAGGGGCCTGCTCCCTCCAACCAGCTCTACTGCAGGCTTTTTGGATAAAAAAAACAGTCACCCTGGGGAGCTATTTTGCAAAATTTTAGTTGAAGAGAATGCTGAACCTTCCCAAAAGGATTGGGAAGTCATCCTCGTTTCCATGGATACCCTGTAACAGGACTGAAAACAAAGCTGAGGCTGTACTTTTTGATATGGCTCCCTGAGCCTCCCTCTCTGTCCTTTTGCACAGGGAAGGGACAAACAGCCTCTGCAGCATCAGGGGGTCATGTCCACATGAAAATATCCACACTTGTGGCTGAACAGGACTGGAAACTTTGTCAAAGCATCTGCTTTTTGACAGAAACCTCAAGGAGGCTGAGCTGTGCAGGGCTGTTTCTCCCCTCCCAATTAAATCTAGTTGAGTCCATGTATTATATATGACCTTGAGGAGATATTTGATCAAATATATTTCATTTCATCTCTCCATAAATGTCAGCATTATGGGGCATGCTGAAAAAAACCACAACAAACATAAAGAAAAGAGATAACACTTTGTGGGCATCACATAACTGGTGACATTCCCTCTGTTGCCAGTGACATCAATCTGCAGCAGCTGGGCTCTGTGTCGTGGTGAATCACAGCTGCTGCACTGCTGCAGGCACAACCACATGGCCCCAAAGCACTTGTATGTCCAGCTCAGTTCTGAGCTTCTCCTTCCTCCAGAGATGCAGAAATCCAGCTCCTTACTCACTGGAAGAGGCTGACGTCCAACACTCTCAGCTTCACACACCTCTGTGCTTGCTCACTGCAGCTCCTGAGTGCAATGTCCACTTTCAAGAAGCCATACTCTGCCCTGTGCCAGGCTGATTGCTGCTCTCTTTCTTCTGCTTCAAGAAGATGCAGAGGATCAAGAAGATGCTCTGCCTGACTTGCTGCAACATTGATGCTGATGAGTACAGCTAAGAGAGGGTCGGCTATTTTATTCTTCAGTGGCCTCATGTCGACTTCATCCCAGAAATATTCCTCGCAGCAGCGTTGCAAACCATTTCACAGACAGTCACATCTCATTATTCATCAATGTGTCTCTCATGGAAGTGTTCAGAGAGCTGTAGAAGTCCAGGATTCTGTTATGCCAGCTGCTGGCCAGGGCAGAGCTAAACCTGCTAGCACCCTACTCTGAGCATGTGCTCGGCAGCACCACTGCCTCCCCAGTACTGCTGTGCCTTGTCTTGGTCATCTGCAATGTTATTTGGAAAATAAAATGAGAAAAGAAGGGGTATACTAATGTTAAAACCAGAGAGATGTCAATATTGGTGATATGCAAGTACTTCACTAATCCTTGGAAGAAGCTATTTTGTTGTAAGGAGCTTTGATTATTCTGTTGGATGGGAAGAAGCTTTGTGTAGATGTAGAAGGACCTGATGGAGCTTAGGCCCTCATCCCAGCCAGGGTTTCTGTTCCAAGTTTGGCAGCCCACCCTAGGGCTCATCAGTCTCAGAGCTTCAGTCTGAAAATCCCTTGGGAAATGGGAAGCTCAGCAAGGACCAGACCCCACAGCACGACCACCACACTGCTTTACCCCAGCTCTGGACCTGGGCTTGCAGGAGATGGAAACACTTAAAGACCAGAAGTCAGCACGAGGGAGGGAGACAGAGAGTTAACTGAATATTCAAGATAACCAGTGTAAAATGTAGCTTGCCGAGATTTTCTGTCAATATTATCTGCTGTCATTTAGTAATTGTATGTACACACACGCGTGCATGAGACCCAGAGTGGTGGGATGTGGGTTTTGGCATGGGCTTCAGCAGATGCATTACGCAGGGAGAGAAGAGGCACCAAGTCAGCTGCTCAGATCGGCCCTCACGGGTGCCAGTAAAGTCTTTATACCATGCCATTAAGCATTCACGACGCACCATCTGGACTGCAGGAAAGCTAATTTTGGAATGTTTTAAACACAGCACTTTATAATCTCTGGTGCATTAGTTTCCTAGCTACCTGGAGGGCAGTTTTGCAGGATTCGGAGAGAAATGGTAAAAGGCACAAACAAACTCAGTCTGCAACTAGGTGGTTTTAAGTCCTCCATCCTGGACTCATGCAAAAACCCTAAGGTCTCTATCACTGGAAAGTTGCAGATTGCCCAAGTCCCAGTGGATAAGCTCTCCTTTTCCAGCCAAACAGTGGAATTACTTTTTTAGTACTTTTTTACACATAGCTGATGTTAGCCAAATCTTCCTGACCAGTAACAATGGAGCTAGAGACCAGAATCCTAAATGACAGAGCAGAGGAGGACAAGGAGGAGAAGGAAGAAGCCAGCAGGTGGACAGGGTTATCTGTGCAATCAGTGTCTCTTTGGACTGTTTGGGGCTCCTCAGGCTCAGTGATTTGCTGGCTGCACTCCAGTGCTGTAGTCAGGGTTATTTGTTCCTCCCCTGCCTGGGCAGTGGGTCCCACTCTCCAGGCATGCAGCCTGCACTGCCCCACACAGGCACCATGGTTCATCCTCTGCCACCCCTCTGGCTGGAAGGAGGCTACTGGGACAGATGAGAGCCCGTGTAAATTGGATCTACTCTTCCAACCTGAAAACAGGCATTTTCCTTTCATCCCTCTGAGCGCAAGGGAGCACTGCGAGGAGCCCCAGCACTCTGCTTCCCTCCAGGCCACTCAGCCTCATGTCTGCAGGCAGGAGCCCTCCAGCCCTTGCTTTGCTTTTGTAATCAGAAAAGCTCTGGTTAACCCACCTGATTTATCCCTGCTCAGGCCAGGTAGACTAACACTTTCCTTAGGTTCTTTTCTGCACCCGCTTTTAATACCTAAAGGTTGCTCTTTCTGCTGGCTTGGCCCCATTGCTGCCTTAGTGAGATCTGCAATTTCATGGAACCTTCCCCTCCCAGTGATGGTCATTAACACCTGCAGAGCCATAACTGTGCACATATCCACCCACACAACTTTTGGGGAAAAAAACACCTGAAAATAGGGACTGTATATATAAAATGACCATGTCTCATATATTAAATGGGTTTACTAACCAATAACATTTTGAATAAGAATGTCTTGCATTTGAGGTTAAAAAAACTTTCTATATATTTTCACAGTAGTTGAAAGAGTTGTCAAGCTAAAATGTTATGCCTTTCTCTTTTTCTAGCTTCTTTGCAACAGTGTATTTGCCTTTTTTCACTTCACATGTAAGGAAGCCCAAATCTGGCTTTATCTGAGGAAGACTTGGGATTTTTATCCAGCTCTGAACTGTTGTTTTGTGCCGACTTCTCCTTGGAAAGACTCAGCTCCTCCCTTCCACCTCAGAAACTCCTTTCTGTGCCTTTTAGGCATAGAAAAACCTTCACAACGTGCTTGGCTGCTGTCAGTGCCACATGAGCATCCTTTTTGGCACACCAGAGTGAGGGAGGTTTTGCCCTCTGTGCTGATGCAGAGGGCAGGTACATGGAGAACACTCTGTCCCTGAAGGGGGGGTCTGGGGGAGCACCCTGCATAGCCACAGCCTTGTCCCTGGTTGTTGAGGTGGCATCTCCATTCCAAAAGCTGGGGAGGTACAGTGATATGAATCTCTTGAGTGCATATGTGTGGGTAAATATAAAAATAAACTGAAATATGGTTGTCCAAGGTGTATAAGGAAGCAGCAATAAGAGTCAATAAGTTGTCTCCTATTAGAATTGCTCCCATCCTGGTGTTGTGATTAAATCATGGATAAGTCAAAACCAACTGCTCATAAGATGTAACCTCAACTTTAATCTGTGGATTCCCCTTTTACCTGTGCAGGCTGATCCCCTAGGCTGGGTACAGCACTGGAGGAAGATGTGCTGCATTCTTTCTCATGCATGGACAGGTCCATGTCCACACTGGAGAAAGCTGGGGGAAAGTCCTGTATTGAGGGCTGGTTGGCAATATCATGAGAGTTTTCCAATTCAATTTATCAGAATTTTCATTATAGCATCCAGGGTTTGAGCAACCACCCCAGACTGCAAAATGTTCTTCAAGAAAGCAGGTGCAGCTTTATCATTTTAATGATGGCAAAGAGAACCCTCACTTTCCTCTGCACTAAACCCCCATAGGTCACCTCAGCCCTTTTCCACCTGACCCAAAACACACTCACACCCTCTCACTCCCTACCCAGCACCAGTCACATCCCAGTGCACCCATCTCTGTGATTTCCAGATCTGAATATTTTTGTGGCTCTCCCTGGTGCTTTCCCTGTTTTTCCCTTCCCCTTGGAAATTGCAGAAGGGGAATCAGAAGCAAGAAACTGTCAATTAGCATTGCTAAAAAAATAGCCTAACAAGGCTATCATCATTTGGAAATGAGATGCTTCCCACACCAGCAGCTGCAGGCTACTGGGGATATAAATGTTTGTATCAGTCTTCTCAATGGTAAATTATGCTGGTCCTCACCTGGTGTTGGCTAAGGGGAAGGGTCTCTGTTGCCCTGAGACTTGCTGGAGTCTGTGGTCATTAGATGCCCCTTTCCCCCCAAACCTGCAACTGCAAAATCACCCAGAAGATGATAACCACAGCAGAAAAAGCAGGGAGACATCATGCAGAAAGTTTGCCCATAAGGGAAACTGCAAGGGAGCGTAGGGTTTTTCTGACAAACTTTGGTATGCCAAAAGATGGGAGAAAAAGTCTGTTTCTCACTGTTTCAAGAAGTTCTACTGTTAGTTATTTTGTGTTGGTCCTCCTACCCAAACCTCCTCTTTGCTGGGACAAAGTAGGTATAAACGGCTCTTTGACTGCCAGCATTTTTCAGTGACTCCCAGGGATGGTCAAACCTTGCTCAGCCAGAGAGGGAAAATCTGGGCTCGTCTACATGAGGAACTGCACTTAACCACATCAGTGCACTGAATAGCAGTCATCCTCCAAGCATGGACATGCTTCCCTCAGTGCACTCAAATACTAGGATAACACATCAAAAGGGAAATCACTATGCTTCAATA
This sequence comes from Pyrgilauda ruficollis, assembly GCF_017590135.1. Taxonomy (NCBI): domain Eukaryota; kingdom Metazoa; phylum Chordata; class Aves; order Passeriformes; family Passeridae; genus Pyrgilauda; species Pyrgilauda ruficollis. The sequence continues at coordinate 1,984,713 of NW_024525712.1, forward strand.
AATTATATCTGTATTTTATGTATTAGCTGGGTGGTGGAACCCTCAGCTTCTGCAATATCTGGAAAAACTTGTGGATGCAAAGTGAAACACAGACTTGGACCAGTTCACAGTGAGATCCGCACGTACTTCTGCCAGTGTGAGGGATGGAAAGCCACTGTGCTGCATTCACATCATCCCTGCCTTGTGATGGGGGGGTTGCATTTCACATTCACCTTGCTCCAGTGACAGCCCTCCTTTGCTTTCATCACCTGGGGCTGCAGGTGTGGGGGGAAACAAATGACGATCAGAGTCCAATAAATGGCTCGGGAGATGCTGGAGTGGCAGCTGACCAAGTCTGCAATGTTCAGAGACTGACCTTGCAAAATGAGGCATGGAAATGGGTCAAAATTTCCAGTACAGAAAGTGCTTCCTCAGTTTGTGGTTGTTTTCTTTTTTTCTTGATGTGTAAATTCTGTCTAAGGATGTGGAAGGTCTAGGGCATAGCATTAGCACATTGTCAGCCTAATCACACAATAAAACCTGCCACTGTGAAGCCAGAATAACCATTTATGGAGTGAGATGATGCTGAAAAAAAAAAGTTGTTTACAGCTTAACATCTCCTCTGTCTGAAAATCACCCAAAGAGAGGAAAGAACTGAGAGAGGATGCATTTGGTGATTTAATGTTTAAATAAGAGTGTGAAATGGGTATTTCTGTCTCCACTCAAGAGGGCTCAAGATTTGATTCCTCAATCTCCCTGCAGCCACCCTTATGGGATGAGCACATAGGCCCATACTGTGGGTGTCTCCTGAAATGAGTGCTAGCAGATGGGGAAAAATCCATGGGAATGGGATGCTTGTCACACTTATAACAGTAGTGGAATGGAGAGAGGTAAACCCACATTTTCAATTACTTCATCAGGACTGTGTTATTAGTGTCTAGATAAGGGATGTGAGCCATCCTGTCAATGTCTTTAGGAAGAGTGGGAACTGTGGAAGGAGCAGATCCCAATTTTCATATCAATTTCCAGCCCTTTGTAAATCTATGCACTCCTGGTCTGGAGCAGGTGGTGGTAGTGTTGTACCCACACAGCTGTGCAGCTGCAGTAGCAGTAACACGCTACCAGCCTGGATTTTACATGGATCAAAAGCCTTTGACACAGTCCCCCAAAACATCCCTCTCTGCTTGGAGAGAGATGCATTCAGTAGATAGACCGTTGGGCAGATAAGAAAGTGGTTGGATGGACACATCCAGGGGATTAAGGTCAGCAGCTCAGAGTCCTGATGGACGTCAGTGACCAGTGGTGCCTTCAGGGGCCCATATTGGAAGGGCAGGGTTATTTAATATCTGCATTAATAATACAGATGAAGGGCTCGAGTGCATCCTCAGCAAGTCTGCAGATGGCACAGAGATGAGTTTTGCTGTTGACACACCTGAGGGATGGGATGCCATCTGGAGGGACCTGGTCAAGCTCGAGAATTGGGCCCAGAGGAATCTCATGAGGTTTAACATGACCAAGGGCAAGGTGCTACACCTGGGTCAGGGTACCCCTGGTATCAATCCAGGCTGGGCAATGAACAGATCCAGAGCAGCCCTGCTGAGAAGGACTTGACGATGGCATTCTGAGCCATCCATAATTTAATCCCTTTAGAATTATGAACTGTATCAATAGTCAAAGAAATAATATCCTGTTTATTTTTATTAGTTTAAAGAAATTGATACCTTCTTCCAATTACTAGAGCTAATGGTATCTAGCTCCTATAGGAAGAAACATTCCTTATTTTCCAAACAAATTGTATGTTTGGGCTAATTGTATAGCCTCTTGTATAGCCTCTGTATAGCAATACAGAGGCATATAAGCCTTGTATAGTCTTGTATAGCCTCTGCAAGGCAAATAATTATGATCAATGCAGAGTAGCACGGAGCATTTAGAGGCAAAAAAAAAATAGTAATCACAGCAGTTGAAACAAGATTTTCAGGGCTTTCCATGCTACCTGCAGCACTGTGCCTTTCCTTAAAAAATCCTATATAGGTGCCCAACTCCATTACACGTGTATCTGCCCTAGCCTCAGTGTTTGTTCCTCAGTGAGCTCTTTACTTTTGGTGTGCTTGTGTGCATCCTCAAAGCTGCATCTGCAACAGGACCCCAGCAGCCCTGTGGACCAGTAACCCCTGGAGGAGTTGGAGCTATGCCAAAAGGCATGGAGGGCCATGCCAGCCCATACTGTGGCAGTGCCCTGAAATCTTTTTACCTGTCTGTTTTTCACCTGTCCAGGCACTGCATAGCAGACTGCACAACACAAAATGAGACCTTGTTGCTTTGATTAGTGTATGCTTTTCACTCTTTTAAGACTATTAAAAACAGTTGTTTCATAAATCTGGCTCTGGATTTATCTGCTTTCCTATTTATTGTGCAGCCTGCTGTGTCACTTCCTTTACATGTTGTGGTGCCTGGAACATATTATTTCAAAAGTGTTTTTTCTGAAAGTGCTTTTTTCAATGAAATAGACATGAGCAAGAGCAAGTGTGGTCTTGGGAGCTTTCAGACATAGTGTCTGCTCTAACATAACATCACGGCTGCTGAAATGCTACCCTCAAATCCAGACCCATTACAGCCACTGGGGAAATTTCACCTAAGCAAGGCAGTAAGGTTGTTATGGACACAGTACAGCCTCTACCTACCTACCATCACCTATTCACCAGTGCTGCCAGACCATGAGCCCAGTGCTTGAAGTATGTGACACTCTGAGAGACTGCTGCTTGCCATAAGAGATGGCAGCAAATAGACATGGCATGTCTTCAGCCTCCCCTTCCGTGCCTCCTGCTGCTCTCCTCCCTGCCCAGCATCAAGCCCACACTGTGGAGTCCTTAGCGCCAGGGGAGACTTGTTCTGAGCACTTCCTGACACCATTTTCTACAAAGGTCAGTACCAAAGGTCAGAACATCAAAACCTGCCCAACTTTTCCCCATCTTCCTCAGAAGACAGCAGGGTTACTCAAATAAGCTTGTACCAAAAATCTGCACAAGGGCATGAAGAAACACATCATGGTGTGGGAAAGTACCAACATAATGATGGAAGATTTTTGAGCTGCCTCACTGAATTCTTCTGGAGGGATTTTTAGTTTTTGCTGGCTTCTCAAAGACTTTCCTACCAAGGGGTTCAGCAAGGTGTTTTTCTGGATCAATATGCCACTACATAACAAAAATAACATAAGGAAATTCAACACTCTGGACTGAGTGCAGAACTGGTCATGATCCAGACTGCCAAACGGGGACAGCACAGCTGTGCTGGAGCAGCAGTGCCACCCAGGAGAGGCAAGGCCATGTGAACATGGGTGGCACAGGTCAGGAAGTGGTTAAACAACGTGTGGGAGGAGATGACCTGAAGGCTGGAGGATGTGGACTGGTTCCCTGCCCTCGGACATAGGCAGGAGCACTTCCAGCAGAAGACCTTTAATGAAGTAGGAAACAGGAGCAAGCCTAGGTCTCCCTCCACTCTTGCTGGTGAGAGTTTAAGGTGGGCAACAAACAGCAGAGATATAATTAGTTAATTCTGAAAATCTAATTAGCACTATGTCTTCTGTGGAGCTTTTTGGGAATACCAAAGCAGCCACATCCTCCCTGTCACACCGCTGCTCTTCCCTGGCAAGATGGCCTTTGCTGTCAACAGCTGACTTCATGTCTACCAATGGCTTTGTCCTTCATGTCCACCAACATTTCCTGAGCCCAGAAAAGCATTGGCTGTTGTGGGCTTCAGGAGAGGCTCTCCCCGACGATGGATGTGGCATTTAGCTGGAGGCACAAGCCTTCCCCATCCAGTGAGAGGCCACAACCTTGTCTCTCCCATGAGTGAGACTGACTTGTTCTGTGCATGATGGCTTTCAGAAACACTGTGCACATCTGGAGCAGCTGGAGACCATCTCTGGGGAGGGTGATCTATGGAACCTCCACAGGGACAGAGAGTGTTTGGGAACTAGAAAGCTAAAAGCCATTATCTACATTCCTAATGCCTTTAATCAGGAGGCAGATTCCCTTCTTCCAATGCTATTGGCTTCCAGGTAACACTGGGAGGATGAAATCCCTGTTCATGTGCGGTAACTATCCAGAATAGCCAAAGCATGACAAAGCACACAAAGCATGAAAAAAACATAACCCCTTCCACACACAGTCCCAGCTTTCTCCTTGCCCAGGAGGAAATGTTGGTGTTTTAATAGGTAGAAAGCCTCACTTACTCTGGGAAGTTGCAGGAGGCTCCAGCTTCTTGCTTTCCCTTGTGTCAGAAGTTATTTCTCCCTGAACGCAGTGGGAAGACATCACACCACCATGAAAACACAAATATTGCTGAGACTGCACCCAGGAACTTGTGCATACTTTAGGCAGCCCTGTAGCTGTAGCTTACTGAAGGACTGTGTGGCACTGTGCATAAGGGGCAAGGGGGTGCCCAAACCTCACCTGCACACCTTAAGGCTGTAACTGGAAAAGTGTGAAGAAACTTCAAGCAGGCATCATCTGACACCAGCACTCCTGGCTAGAAAGCTGGATTTGACACACATCCTTGCCAAAGCACTTGCAAGCACCACTTGGCATCATCACATTGAACATTTCCAGGGGATGTGTGGCCAAAATTATAAACAGAAGGACATAGCTGGCATGGACAAAACCCCAGGTAGGCCAGTTGCCCACACTGCCCTTTGTAGGGCTCAGGTTCATACCTGCACCAGTGGCAGCCCCTGGGACAAGTGAGGACACTCATCTGGCATCAACCTCAACATCTCAGACCAAAAAACTACTAATAAAATAAAATAAAATAAAATAAAATAAAATAAAATAAAATAAAATAAAATAAAATAAAATAAAATAAAATAAATTTAAAATGGCTATCTAGACCTTATTTTTGAAGAGGAAAAATGCTTCTTTTCAGGCTAAGGAGCTTGAAGAATGGATTTATCAAGTTGGCCTTTTTCCATAAGGCTCCAAAGATAATTATAATTATCTTAATTCTTAGTTCATGTTTTAACAATCAACACTTAATGACCACTTGGAGCAAAAGGCTAACTGAAAATCATATGAATTGTGGCTGAAAAGTTATGGCATGAGGCCAAACAGTCTGGTTCCACTGACTTGCACTATTTCTTGGGACAGCAGTAAATACTAACACAAAAACCTGGTGGTTTTGTTCCATTTTATGTCTAAGACCAGAACACTAATTTTGACACCTACATTCATAAAGACTGTGTTCCCTAATTCAAACATATCAGAATATAGGGAAGACTAATGGAAATCTAATAAAACCAAGTAAATTTTAGGGGAAACTACTTTTTTTGAATGCTAAAATGTATGGCGGATGTTTCACCCATAGCTGGGAAGCGGAAGAACAAAAGAGCTGCTCTTTCCCCAGCTTACCTCCGAAGTGTAACCAGGGTTTGCCAACGACAGACCTTCCCTTACATAGGCATACTTTTGTAATTCATACAACACAGGATGGCAAAGAAAGCCCGCCAACTGCTGGCAGGCTGGGATTCACCCTGCCTTTGAACATGGCATGTTGGCTCACGGGGACAGCAGCACTCCTGCAGGCCTTGTGTGGTGCAGTGCAGGAGGATGAGCAGAGCTTTCTGAGGATAAATAGTATTAAAAATACATCTGAGCTGAAATTTTTGCATCCAAAACTGAATTCAAACTTGCCAGAAGTTCAAGGATGCTCAGGTCTGAGGTTCTCGTTCAGTCGTGTCTCTGGAGACCTTAGAAACCCATTTACTCTGCAAAGAGAAAAACAGGAAGCAGAGACTGTGTCACCCCCGGGGCCTTTCCTCCAGCTGAGCCGACTGGTCCGGGAGAGATTATTTTGGTTGCAGACACAAACAGGAGGAACTTTCCTCTGCTCTTTAGTTACAGCTTTTTCTGTGGAGCGCTAACCCCCTGACAGGAGGCAGTGCCTACTTGCAAGCTCTGAGCCCAACTGATGGAAACCCAGGGGTTACATCAGTGGTGTCTCAGGCTCACAGGCATTTGGAGGTAGCTTGCTTGAGGCATCTTTTCTCCACCGAGGTTCTCACCTGGGCTAAACAAACAACTCAGTGTTTTTTTAAGAGGACAACTGAGTCTTGGCCTGCCCTGTCACTGGCTCTTGTGTCTTCTCTTCCAGGTGGCTTAAATATTCAGGTCATTAGGATTTATCAGGAGAAAAACTCACAAAATAGGACAACAAAGTGCTTCTTGAGAGTGAATTTATAAAATCCATATATGTGCCAAAATCGCATGTGAAGTCTAGAAACCACAGCACGCAATTCAGGAAGCTAATCAGCCGAGCTGTAATTGCAAACCCTTGCATCAGGCAGCTGAGTCATGAGATAAAGTGAGAGAATTGGGGATGAACAGCAAGAAAATCCACATTCTTGGCTTGGAGAGAAGCAGAGCATTTCTAGTTCCCTTCCTGGCTGCTGTCAAGGCTTTGCAAGTAAATAACCAGCATGAATAATCTATGCATTTCATGTACACTACTCCCGTAGAGTAGTTTTAATGTAGAGAGGGTTTAAGGGATTTTGAGAAAAACTGCTCAGAGTGTTTCAAAAAATTGCTAGGTATTAATGTCACATTTGCAAGTCCTGGTGTTTCCCTGATTTTAGCAGAATAACATTTTCTGCTTATTAAGCATTCATCTTCTTGCTCTAGCTGTAAAAATACTGGGGACAGATGCTAAATTGCAGGTAAATATGCTGCTGTGCTGGGGAATGGCCTTGTAAAAGATGTAATTGAGACAAACACTCTGGAAAGCCAGAAGGCTAAAAATTTTTCTTTCATTCAATCTGCTAAACAAGGTTTGCTGAATAAAATTAGGAAAAAATTTGCTGAATAAAATTAGGAATTAGCTGATTCATGATTCATTCAATCTGCTAAACAAGGTTTGCTGAATAAAATTAGGAAAAATTAGAGCTGATTCATGGGCTATATGCTGGCCAGAAGGGAAGTGAATGCATAACAAATACATTTTATAATAAGTAGTTCAACCAAGTCTAATATCAGAATTGCTCATGCCATGGCAGTGTGCCTTTATTCTTTCTCTGCTTTTGAGATATCACTCAAAGTATTTAGTTCTTCTCCCACTCTCTCCAGCTAATACACCAAGCTCATAATAACACATCTGCTAAATTTGCAGTGTGACCAATCCCACATATGCAGAACCCTGTGTGTCTCATGGTTTCACAACATCAGGATTACATGTTTCCAAAAACCCTTTTTCAAATGTGCAATTTGAAGTGATGGTTTTATCCACTATTTAGCCACTATTCTCTGCCTGAGCTAGCTCTCCTGACAAGTGGGGAGAAAACCTACTCAAAATTACAACTTCTGTAGGGAAAGAAAATTAAATCCTCTTTAAGAAACTTCAGAGAGACCTTAATGGATGAGGGAAATGCTGTGAATGTGGTTTACCTGGACTTTATTAAAGCCTTGGACACTGTTTCCCACAGTATTTTCCTGGAGAAACTGGCTGCTCATGGCTTGGACTTTCTCTTCCCTAGGTAAAGAAGTGGCTGGATGGCCAGGCCCAGAGGGTGGTGATGGATGCAGTTACTCCAGCTGGTGGCTTGTTGCAAGTGGTGATCCAGGCTTGTGTTGAGGCCAGTCCTGTTTAATATCTTTATCAATGATCTGGATGAGGGGATCGAGAGCACCTTCAGTCATTCTGCAGGTGACACCAATGTGGGTGGCAGTGTGGAGCTGCTGGAAGGTAGGAAGGCTCTCCAATGCTCACCAGAAATCTGGGACAACTGTCTGGGTTAAATGCAGCAACAAACCACCCAGCAATATCCAAAATGGCAAGTTTAGATAAATTTAGATAAGGTCTAACAGCCCTTGATAAGGTCTAACAGCCCTTGAGACACAGTTTCACAGCACCTTCTTTCTTTTTCAATATCAAAGGCCTATTCTGTCTTCTGCCATCAATACCATGATGCAGCTGGACTATAAAAGTCAAAGGAAGGTGTTTACCACGAATGGGATGAGCCATGGGCCACATCAGAGCAGAGCTCAGCCTGCTCTGCCCCCATCAGCTCCATCACAGGTGTGCACACACTCCCATGCCCCGGGCAAGGGCTGGCATCATGAGACAGAGAGCAAAGCAAGCAGTGCCTTGGAGGACATTAAGTCCCCAAGGGTTGTCTTGTGTTCCCCACCAAAATCAACCTTGCTGTGATTCTCAGTTGTCTCATATGAGAGAAGTTTTCATCATGGTCTCGGTCATTGTGGGTGTCCTCCCCTTTCAGCTGCATTTATTTTTCAGGGTATCAGAGCTAGGAAAAGCAGGTAGAGCTGATAGTCCCCAGGAATATCACAACAGAACACAGCTGTCAGTGCATGAGTGAGGTTTTAGGGCAGGCATACCCAAGTGTCTGCAAACCATCCTTTCCCAGAATTTTTGTCTCAGAATGTGGCCTCACCCCTTTTCAGACTTATTTGCCAGGTATTCCTGGGAAAGGGTTATGCTGTTGTGACATGCCTGGAAAATCCCACATTTGCTCATGTTAAGAAGTCAATCACTAAAATATGGAAAGTAGGCCCAGGCTATAAGTGATTTTGCAGTATGCTTAACTGGTTTCTTTGGAGAAGCAGCACAGCAGAGTATTTACTTGACCTTACCAGTCTATACCTTAAAAATTTTTGATTATAGAACATTTGGGTTTTGTGTGTGTGTGTGTGTGGTTTTTTTTTCTTTTTATGTGTTTGTTTGGTTTTTTTTTGTTGTTGTTTTTTGTTGTTTTTTTTTTTGTTGTTTGTTTGTTTGGTGGGGTTTTTTTTGTTGGCTGGTTTTTTGGAGTTTTTTTTTTTTGTTGTTGTTGTTTGGCTGGTGGGTTGTGGGTTTTTTTGTTTGTTTGGGCTTTTAATTTTTTCTTTTCTTTTACTTTACAGGGATTTTAGACTGCAAATTTCTTCATAGAATAATAGGCTTAGAATATCCTGCATTGGAAGAGACCCATAAGGATCACCGAGTCCAACTCATGGCCCTGCACAGGGCAACCCCCAGAATTAAGCCATGTGCATGTGAGCATTGTCCAAGTGCTTCTTGAACTCTGTCAGACTGGTGCTGTGACCACTTCCCTGGCCACCCTCTGGGTGAAGAACCATTTTCTAATATGCGACCTAAACCTCCCCTGACAATTTCAGGTCATTCCCCCAGGTCCTCGCAGAATCTGGCACTTGTGTCTGTTACTCTTCATATGTTTGGTCATTGTCCAGCCCTCTAATTCTTCAAGGTTTCCCTGCAGGACCTGTCTGCCTTTGAGGGAGTCAACAGCCCCTCCCAATTTAGTATCACCAGAATAAGAGCCCAAATGTCCCATACAGGCTTTCAAACTGGCTTCTTGGGCAACGTCTTCGGCTAGCTTTTACTGCTACTTTATAGACAGGTTCTTTTTCATTTTTCTCATTTCACTTCAGTAGTTTGTAAACAGCTGGCTTTAATCTCATGGTAAAAGCCTAGAGCTGTGTATGGTGTCCTCAGCCTCAGCAGATTACCTTGATTTTTGCCACAGAAAGATCTGTGACTGATCTGTTGTGTTCCCTGTTTGCTGCCTGAAGAGTAATTTTTCCTTACCTGTGCACTCTGGCCTACAACATCCAGATCCTGAGAGCTTATGGGTGGAGGCTACCTTAAAATCCACAGACATCCAGACAACTTTTACATGAAGATCCCAATTTAGGTTTGTCCTTAAAAATGCAAGGTGTAAATTTGATGAAATGTCACAGGTTTAAATCAGTATGAACCTAGTGAAATCATTGAGGTTATTTGGGTTCACAGCATGAGGGCTGACTCCATCCCTGCTCTGACTACAAAACTTCCCAGCTCAAGCAATGGTACTTCTTTGATTTTACTGTTTAAGAGCCAACTTTATTTAGTATATAAAGGAATTACCTTGGCATGAAAGGAAGAAGCGAGACAATGACATTTGTGAAGAGTCAGTGCTGCACAGCACAGGGACAGACTGTCCTATGGCAATCCAAAGTAGACCAGGCTCTGGGGATGGCTGGGAGGGAAAGCTTGGCCAACATGAAGAAAATAAGTTTAATTTAGCCTGGTAAATTGGGGAAAAGTGGGGATGGTAATGATCTCCATTAGTGCAGCAAACATTAGGGATAAGGATGATGATTAAGCTTAGGGATGGCACAGCTGGTGTCACCAGTTGCTCTGCCAGAGCAAATGGGCTGCTGTGCTCGGGAATGGCTTCAGTCTGAAAATAAAATAGTGATTCTGGCCTGTCAGAGCAGGCAAGGATTGAAAAGGCTCCCTGAGGAAGCAGAGTGACAGAAAACACCTATGAGTTTGTAGATGAGATTGAATTTGACTGTGAGAGGGTGGGAGGGGATGGTGGGTGGCAGTGAGGTCCCTGCTCCTTCTCCGCATCTCACGTGTCCCCTTGCAGCCACCGTCAGGGTCTGCTCTGCCCGTGGGATGCTCACAGCCCTTTCCATGCAGAGCTCATCTCTGCTAACAAAAGTGAGCCTCTTCTGCAGTTGGTTTGGCATTTAAACCCTGCCCCACAGCCACTGGGCTGTCCCGAGGAGCCACATCTTGAGGCATGCAGCACAAACTGGGTTCAGACCAGTAGCACTGGAGTGAGTGGCTGGGTTGTGGTGCCAGTGCCCTGCATCTTCCAGTTCCTACAAACCCACTTCTTTGTTCATTAATGTGGACCCACATTGACACAGTTTTTTTTTCATGAACAATCTGCTTTTTTTTTCCTCCAGGTGTACTGTCTTTTCAATTATTATTATTATTATAATTAGCTGATAAAAGTCTGGACATGTGTATTAAAGACCTGTGCATCTAACTAAGTTAGTAACAACACTTTTATTTTATATTTTATGTCTTTAAATGACAAAAGCTTCCTGCCAGGCCCTCTTAAAGCATAGAGAAGATAAGCATAATAAAAATTAAATCAGTGTCAAGAAAAGAAGCCTACAGATAATGCAGTCCACAAAGAGGTCCTGGGGAGGGAGTTGCACTTATCTTTTCAGTCAGGTAGAGCTTGTGTTTCAACATTAAACTCTTAGTTACATCAAAACTAACACTTGTTTCCATTGAAGTCATAAGTCATTAGCTGTGCTCAGTTGATAAATATGTTATTAAAATGGGGTGCTAATAGAATAATCTGCAGCAAAGATCAAAACACAGATTTTCACTCAACAAATGCTTGGAAATATTTAGTGCATGTTTTTCTCGACTGCTTCTAAAATTTTGATGTCTTATGGAGCATATTTACATTTACTATGATGGCAGAATCATCTGATAGAATTTTTCTCTGAGAGGGCATTTCTATAGTCTGGGCAATCCTTGTGATGAGGCATTAGGTGAGCAATAGCTGCCCATAAGCAACTGCACAATGCAAAAGCAGCAGGCTGGGCTGAACAGACTATTGTGGTTTGATAAATGAGGTGTCTGTGCTGTGTTCCTACAAACACTACTAACGAGCATTGTATGGTAAAGGAGAAAAAGGACTTCTTTCAACCAGCTTTTTAAGTGCAAGAGCAGGTGGAATTGCTGCAAATTTGGTCCTGATGTAGAAAATCTGGCCTGTAACTGAAAAGAAATGACCAGAGAGCTGCTGAATGGTACAGTGATGCTCCTGGTGTATCACTCTGACACGAGCCAGGATCAAGAGGAATGTTGAGAATACCTGGAGTAGGCTCTGTTCTCTTCTGAGTCTAATTATTTACAGCCAGCTGAAACAGAAGCCTTCCTGCCCCTCATGCCTTCCTTCACCATAGTACATGGGACATACCAGGCTCAAGTCTGGCCAAAAATGTCATGGCCCTTGCTCATGTATCCTGCATTTGTATGAGCTGTACCACACTCTTGTGGCACATGAAGCTGTTATTTCCTGGGAGTTCCTCCTGGACCCTGGGAGCAGGCTGGGCGGAGGCTGCCATGTACCCTGGGCCCTGGGAAGGTGCTGGGGGGAGGCTGCCATGTACCCTGGGCTCTGGGAGCAGGCTGGGGCGAGGCTGCCATGTACCCTGGGCCCTGGGAGCAGGCTAGGGGGAGGCTGCCATGTACCCTGGGCCCTGGGAGCAGGCTGGGGGGAGGCTGCCATGTACCCTGGGCCCTGGGAGCAAGCTGGGGCGAGGCTGCCATGTACCCTGGGCCCTGGGAGGAGGATGGAGGGAGGCTGCCATGTACCCTGGGCCCTGGGAGCAGGCTGGGGGGAGGCTGCCATGTACCCTGGGCTCTGGGAGCAGGCTGGGGCGAGGCTGGCCAGCCATCTCCCTGCAGACCAGCAGATTCATGGGGGGTTTAGGCGTCTTGCAGACGAGACAGGCACTACTTTTTCTTGTCTGAAGATCTTCTTCCTTCCTGACTCCCTTCCTGAGACAGACAAAAGTATGTAAAATGCCAGGGCCTGTTCTCTGCAGGGGAGATAATTTCTGTCTCACTTCTACTTCCACACTCCCATGTAAGTGGCAGTCATGGGTATTGTTAGACTTCATTTCATACAAGGTAATTTACCTGCCAACATTTGAATGTGAAGGTCTTGTTATCCTGTTCTACAAAAAGAATCTATATTTTAAAGCCATCTTTTTTCTCTAGTTAAAAATCACACAAATAGTTTAGATTTTGCTTTAAACATGTGAGGGGTTAAGTATTCAGGATAATATTTCTATTATGGCCAGCATTACTTACAGAGTCACAGGGGATGAAGAAGCTCTTCAGTGGCAATGACACTGCAGGAACACTGAAGAACAGAAGCTTGTTACCAGCATTATCCAAAGAGTAACAATGCAGAATATCCTGAGCTTGGTATAATAATAATAAGCCTGAACATAAGAGAGTGATTAGTTAGAGCTACAAGAATATGAACACTAATGCATGTAAATCAACCCCAGCCTTTGAAATATATAAGGAAACAATATAAATTGGACATATATTCCTCCTCGGAGTCACTTTGAAGTTCCTCTGGAACAAGAGAAGAATGTGGCCAGGGTATTTTCCAAAGGCCAGGTTAACATGGACTCCAAGAATACAGACTCAGATCTGGTAGAATGCAGATGAGAAACCTGCTTGCTTAACAGAGAAAAAAGCTACAGATGAAACCCAACATCCTCAAGTGGACGATGTCAGGGCAGTGGTGTGTGCCTGTTTTCTGCACTGTTATTTTTGGACACAGCCGCCCTTCTCCTCTGGAACTGACTCACCTCTGCAGGAAAGCCTCTTCCCTCCCCAGGCAGTTGTCTGCATTTTCCTTCCATGGCTTCTGTTTTCCTTCTAAGGGTTTGTACCAAACCTCACAGACAAACAGTTTTAGAGCATGACCACTGTGACTCTGTACAAGGAGACACCTGAGCCAAAGAAAACAATAACTGCTCAAACTCTATCCTGTTAATCAGATCTCAAAGCATGATTGCACCAAATCTTATAAACGCCAACACGTAATTCCTCTTATCCTCACTTTGCGTACTTGGACAGTCAGGCACAGACAACTCAAGTTACTTTCCCCAAATTCATGCTGTGTAGCAGGCCCAGGAATAGATTTTAGATCTAGACATTTGTAGGCAGCCCAAACTGGAAGGGATGAGTTTTCAGTCAACATCAGCTCAGAAGCTGGTCTGAGCTCTCCCTTCTCAGTGCCTTCACTTCGATTGTACCAGCAATGAAGTAGGGCAGGAACACTCTGAGCACAAATGAGACACAAACCTTTCTCTGAGCAACACTGCAGTTACTCTCTCTACAATAAGAAACTGTTCTTTCATGTAGAAAATGAATCCCAGGGATTTAGGAAGCAAGCAGACACAATTTTGCACAGCCTGATGGGAACAGGCACCCTAAAACAGGGTCCATTCAGAAGCTCCAAGAACCTTTAGCAGAAGCTCCTTGTGGTGAATCTTTCCTTCAAATTCACAAATAAATCAGCCTTAAAAAAACAAGCTGCAGAAAACAAAAAGCAAGAATCTTAGTAATCATTGTAAGTCTTTAAAAAATAAAGGGAGGGTGAAAGTGTCTCATTAGAGCTCAGTGGCTGGGTGGACCTGCAGGTGCCCAGGAGTGGGTGTGTGTGGTGGCAATACCTGCTGGGAATGGGAGATGAGGTCATGCTCTGTCCTGGATTTTTGGGTTGTTTTGGGATTTTATTTTATTTTTTTTGTCTCTTTGCCTTCCTCTTACACATCCTCTCAGATGACACATGAACATCTCGTATCTTGCCAAAGTTTACAAAACTGCCTTTTGGTGATTTTTTCATTTTAGCAGATCCATCTCCCCCAGCCCTGGACATGATGTAGCATCCAAGAGGAAAGCCAAATGCTCAGCATCGTTCCTCCCTGAGCTGCACCATCAGGTCTCAGCTCACTGAAAAACCTTCCCTGTTTGATCATAACACCAATGAAAACGACAATTTCCTGACTAAAATTCAGACATGAAATCTGCATAGAGGTGAAGTCTTGAAGGGTCATATTATTCTCTGGTCTGATCACGTTCCCCTGCCCACTCTTTCTCATCTGAAGATTTTAATGGCTTTAATATGTAAGTGTTTGGAGCAGTCACAGTTTGTAGCAGTGTTTTAGAATAAATAGGAAGTGAGAAGACTTGAGCAGCAGTAAGGTTGCCATAGCAATTGTTTGTTGAAGAAGAGAAATTGCGACAACAAAACCCTGGGAAACTGTTACTGTGACTCTACCCTTTGCATCCGGCCCATCTAGACTTCAGAAAGGACAGGTGGCAGGGGAGAAGGGAGCCCTCCTGGCCCCTCTGCTGCTCTTCCTCAGGAGTCTGGGGAAGCTGCCTGAGGGCACGGCTGAGGCAGTGAACCCACGGGCTCGGTAGGAAGTTCTGTGGAGTGACACACGCCCGAACTCTGCAGACACATTAAATCACGCATGACTCATCCAGTGATCCCATCCTTGTATCAGCACAGGTACTTACTTATAAATCATGGATGAATCATAAGGCATTAGTTTGACTCTTCAAGCCATGGAGTATCAATCAGGTGTTGTGTCTTAGATTTCAGTCTGCAATCACTTTGAAAACAAGTTGATCTCTGGTGTAGGAAGGTTATCTGCAGGGTGCTCTTGTGCTACTCAGCTGAACATTGATGGGCCACAACCCAGAAAAGTAGATAAATGAAAAATAAATCCTTGTGCAATGTGGGAGATCTACTTTAACTTACATGAGAATGTCTGAGAACCAAACACCACTTTTACCAGTGTTATCTGAGCAATGCAGTGCAGTGATAAATTCACAGCCTTTGTTGGGAGTTTTTCCTTGTGGCTTTACATTTGATGTTTTATATATTTCATTTTTTTACTCCTGGCACCAGCCTTTAGTGGCTGACTTGCATTATTACTCTCATCTTACAAGGGAAGGGACAAGAACAGAATGTAAATGGGAGCCAAGGTGAGATAGACACAGCAGAGCTGAAAATTGATCTTGTTTCCAGGCTCCATTTGACACAGACCCTGCCTAATAGTGTAAACTCATGGTTCTGCTGCCATGACAGCAGATGCTGCTGGACCTCCTAGATGTGAGGGTCACACCATGTCTGAGCATCAGCATTTCAGTGACAGCATTCAGAGACACCCGTGGGACATTTATATTCACATGTCAACATCACTGGCCCAGGAAATAATGTTTGCATAAAGAGTTTTAAAATGCTGTCTGGAATATCTTAACCACCATAGGACACTCTTCTTTAAATACAACAGTAAAGTGACCCCTGTGCCTCAGGAAGAGGGAGGGGAGGAGAGCAGTGTCTCACCAGTCACCAAACCAGCAGCCAGCCACACGGGGCATCAAACAGCACTTGCAGAATGCCTCCACCCTTCTCACCCACAGGACAATAGCTCAGACTAGAACAGTGATGCTCTAGTAAGGATTTAAAAGTTCACTTCATGACAATGTCTGTACTATATGACAGTGACACACAAATGTTTCAGCTGTACAAAATACACATGGATGATGGCATATCCAGACCAGGTCTGATTACCTTATTGAGTACAGCTGGCCCCAAATGATCTTTTGTTTTAGAGTAATTGCCAGCATTTTGTCAGGCAGAAACAGTCCTGTTTTGGAGGAGGAAGGTGGACCAGAAAGCATGCCAAGATTTCTTCCAGCTCTATTTTCTTGTGGACCATTTTCTGGTTAAAATCAAATCCATAGCATCCAATTTGAGCTATTAGAGCTTATGAAGCAGAACAAACTCCTCGGGTACTTCTTCAGTGCAGGGAATAGCCAGAGATCCAGTGGTGTGAGATATTCATAAAATCTGTGGAAGAACACCAAAACTGCTTTCCTACATAAATCAATGAGCCATGTAAAATAGAAGCTCATGTCCAGCAGTCAGTTATGCCAAAGTCAGAGGAAGATGCAAAGCAGCACTTGGTGTAAAATCACAGCCAGCATATCACACAGTGCTGACCATGGGTTAATACCATTTGCTTTCAGAAAAACAAGGCAGCTGTAGGATAATTCACGCCCACTTGCCCTGTGGCTTTACACAGAACACAACTCCCTCAAAACTGGCTGGTGTAGGTAGTTGCTGAGCAAATTTTTCATGCACAAAGACCTCCTTGCTCTTTAAAATAAAAAACACCTTGTCATAAAGAAATTAAAATTTGGGACCTTTTACATATTCCCAAGGTAGTTTCCAAGACAGGATATGAAAAGCTAGGGCTGCACTTAAAAGCCTGCATTAACTGACTGCTTATGTTAGAGAGGGAGTAGCTGCTTTGCCGTAGGAAAAGACAGGTGAAATTTTTGAGGTGACAATTCACTTCATCTGCTTGGACCAGCTCATGGAGGAGCGACACCATGCCAGGGAGGGTTTATCCCCAGCTCCTTCCCCATGGCTGCTCCAAGGCACGGTGTCTGTGGTGCTCCCAGTACGGACAAACATTTCACCCACTCACTGACAAACCTTCATGGTCACCAGGAGAGCCCAGAGGTGAAGGTCGCTGCCATCAGCCCTGCGTGTTTGTCACCATTTGGAACCAAACACCTCCCAGCCTGTGCAGCAGGGCTGTGCAGAGCACATTTCTGCACAGCCCTGCTTCTGCAGCTTCAAAACATTATGAATGCTTGGCATCTTGCTACTTCAACACTGAAACACTGTTGTCAGGCAAAGATACCTCCCTGGAATAATGTACCCAATGGCAAGGAACATGAACTGTCCTACAGCAGGAAATTTAGTTTGCTTTAAGCAAACTCAGATACCAAATCCAATTTTTTTTTTTTTTTTTTTTTTTTTGCTATAAGACAGGTTTGATAAAAAATATTTATACAAAATTATCTTCTGGAGGGTTTGAACTACAGGTTTGGCTTTCTTACTGACTCTGCTTCAACACTCAAATGAAAGCTTTTTGTTTTCCTACATTTCTTTTTTTTTTAGCCTGGTCAAAGATCACCTCTCTTGCCTGTCCGCAGAGCACATCTTCTGAAGTCTGAGTCAGAGCCCATGGGTGCTGTCTGTCTGTCAGCACTTGCACTGAGGTCCCTGGTCTCAGAGATATAAATACTGACTTGATATCAGCCAAGCTCCATTTCTAAAGCAGTTTCCAAATCCTCCATGCTAGGAAGCTACAATTGTCTTAGGAAAGGCTTCAGCAAGCAGAGACAGATCTGCTCATGGATCAGTTCCTTCCTCTTGGATTACTGCAGATATTTACCTGAAAGTAAGATGCATTGTTCATTAAATAGCACCTATCCTTCAATGCATTCTCCCTCTAAAATCCAGGTATCATAGGTTGGTATCATAGCCTTCCTGCTGCAGAATTAGTAAGGTACATTAACAGGATCAGAAAAAAACCCCACATTTTTCGGAACTCTTATGGAAAACAAGCCAAGAGTGGGGAGAAACATAAGTTTATACTGTCTCAGCAAGGCTATTTTCAACTGGAAACCTTTTGGATTTGTCAGCATTAGATTATGAAATTATACTTTAATTTCTTAGCATCCTCTCCTTCAAGGTAATACATCCACAGGAACTCTTAAAAATGGATTTTTTTCCCTACCCCTGACAGAAGGATTATCAGTATCCAATACATACTCCTGGCCTTGCCCAGCCCTCTCTGGGGTAGTGACCATGCAGCACCAGAGAGAGAAAGCAGGACAAAATCTGTGCAGCATATGGTGAGCGAGGCGAGTCCCCTGCTGCCGCAGCTGCCGAGGGGCAGGGGAGCTGCGTGGGCTCTGCAGCGGCCACGAG
Organism: Pyrgilauda ruficollis; assembly: GCF_017590135.1. Lineage (NCBI taxonomy): Eukaryota > Metazoa > Chordata > Aves > Passeriformes > Passeridae > Pyrgilauda > Pyrgilauda ruficollis. The sequence continues at coordinate 2,002,879 of NW_024525712.1, forward strand.
GAGCAGCCACGAAGCCCACGAGGCCGTGGGGAGCCCAGGCGGGCTCTTGGCCAGTGGCAATGTGCACGGCATTGGGCTGGCAGAGTGGCACAGCCAGGCTCTCTCCCTTTGGCTCTGCACAGCCCAGGGGCAGGGGAGGGGGAAGCTGGATCTTGGCTGGCTGCAGTGATGGAGGGTGGCTCTCACAGTGGTGGGCCAGGGGCATGGAGGGCTCCACGGATGAAAATGCAGGGTCAAGTTAGAGATGTGGGAGGTGTTGCTTTGTAGGAGTCTTAAGGCGTTACAGATGGCAGAGATGAGGAATTAGGAGGGACCCAGATTCTTGTGGAGAAGAGGAAAGAGAAACTGAGGGTTAAATATTATGGGTGCAGGGAGTTGTAGCCCGGTAGTGATGTGTGATGGCCTCTAAAATCCAGTGTGCCCATGAGAGCTGATCTGCACTGGGCTGTCTCTCCAGGCTTCTGGAAACCAGCTTCACCTCAGGGAGCCACTTCACTCTTTGCATTTGTAAACACCAGGCCCACTGAACAGTGGGGTGTGGATCTGAAATGCTGCACAGCTCTCTTGAGTCCTGGTCAGGCAGAGCAGCATTCATGCTTTACATTTTTCTGGTTTTTTAATGAGTTTTGTATTCCTTAAGATTGCTGGCAGACTTTTCCAAATGGGGACTGGGTATCACCCAAACACATCGCCTCAAGCTCCCACTTCACCACAGGGTATAATTAAAAGTGAAACCCTTCTCTTTCTGATGAGCTTCCTGTGAGACATTCTGGTTAAGAGTTTGTAATCCTACACTCCTTTGACTGAGCCTACAGAAGGAAAGTGATGGTAACTCTAATTTCTGTAGCATCTCCTGTAGCTTTGGCTGTGCTTGGCTTCAGGCACAGGTGAGCTCTGGAGCAGACAGACCTTGACTCCAGCGAGGACTCAAGGTTACCAGATCACCCAGAGCAGAGGAATTATGTTGCCTGTTGCACAACAGCCTCAGGGTACCTAAGAAAACCCAATATTCACCATAGGAGCAAAAGTTGTACAAATTATCTCTGAATGCAACATTTGTTATTTATTGCATGATTATATTCTTAAAATAATATTATTATCTTTACAGGAAAAAAACACCACAACCACTTTTCTTAGCAATTATTCCTTTTTTTCTGTGCTCATTATAAAATTTCTTAGAGTGGGATGCTGGGTGGATCTTAAAGTACAGACAAATAGAATTTCATAAGCAAGTGTGTTTCATTATCACCACCTGATAACAGAATTACCTATTCAAAGACCTCTGAAATATTTGGTATTCACTGAAGGTGAAGCATTACATTTATTAACAAGATGTATTTGCATGAGACATCTTCTCCACATTCTCAAGAGGGCATAAAGGCACCACAGTGTGTGTCAGCCTGTGTAAAGAAAAGCAGACACACCAAGACAAAATTAAAGGACTCAACATCTTCAGTTTTGGCTTCAAAGGAAAACAGAGTGTAAACTTGCTCTTCTTTCTACTGCCACTAGAATGTCCCAGGAGGTTGTACCAGCACTCAGGCTTTGGGGATGAGAGTGGTCCTGGGTGGATGCACACTCTTCACTCAGGCCCAAGCAGCCAGGAAGAGCAAAAGCCAGGAGCCTTGGTGGTTTAAGTGCTGCTGGGACTGTGAGTTGGTGTTGCCTCACATCATCACTGGCTCATGGCAGCAAGGCACGGGTTCAGGTGGCACTGCCTCTTTCCTTTGCTCTTCCGGCAGCTCTTCCAAGATCTCCACAGCTGACCCATAAACCAGCAACACCTTCAACCTATCCTGATGAAATATTTCCCTTCTCATTGCAAAAGATATGTGCTGTGCAGCACTGCCAGCACTGGGCACAGCAGTGTCCCAGCAATTTCTAGGACAATTTCCAATAGTCCCAGCAAATCTGGGCCTTTGTTGGTCAAACACATATTCAGAAACCATCCTGCAGGAGTTTAATGCACATTCAAATCCTCTGTCAGGTGCCATTAGATTAGGACAGGTTTTCAAGAATGGGGCCAGAAGAGCCCAAACAATCATGGGCCGACACCTCATGGTCAACCCTTTTTGTTCAAATAGTTAAATTGCAAATCTTTCATACACTTTGCTCTGTCATCCCATAGTGCTCTTCTGCTGCAGGGAGCATGGCCAGAGTAAGGCACGAGTAACACCCCATGTGTGACCCAGCTGGGTTCCTCTGTGCAGAGCAGACAAGGTGCATTTTGTCTCATGCTCACTAACTCTGGCTAAGTCTGCAAGCTTGTCTCCTCCTAAGCCTCCTGAGAAGGAAGGGCCTTGCTGGAGCAAATCACCATCAAAAGACAGGGAAAAAAGCCATAGGAATGGGCAGGAAGTGTTTTTAGACAATGGCAATTACCAAAGAATCACACAGGAATCTCTTCCAGAGTTTAGATTGTATGAACCATATGGATCATATGACAACATCTTCATAAATGGTTGAAAAAGTGAGGAACAAAGATTGATGATGATATGAACTGATTCAAAGCAATAAAACTGAAAACTGACTGTATGGAGTTGTAGTACAACCTTGCAAAAAAATGGCTGGATGATAAAAAGCCAGATGAAATTGATATTGATAAATGTGGAATAATGCATACTGGAAAGACAACTTTAACTCCAGGCACACAGTGATGGGCTCTGACTGGCTTGCTATCACTCAGGAAAGAGATCTTAGAGAGGTTTGTTAAACTGTCTACTCAAAGTTCAGGATCAGTTTGAAAATGCTAATTTTAGTACTACTCTTAGGAAATTATAGAAAACAAATTGAGAGGAGAAAAACATATTCCAAGGATTGTATTTCCTGCATTTTACCATAAATCTCTACAGCAGGCATTGGCATTTCTTCCCAAAGCAACAGAGTAGCAGCAGAAAAAGCACAAAGATGTGAAGCAATGGTGATACAGGGAAGACCCTGACAGAGATAAGAAATCTTCAACCTAAAGATAGAGGACCATGAGGAATATGTTAGGGTTTGTAAAACCTCAAGGCACATAGGATGAATTAACAGGAAATAATGATTTAACTTCTCATACTACTAATACTAGTACTAGTAATAACAATAATAATTTAGGAAACCTCACCTAAAATTTTCTAGTGGCAGATTCAAAGCCAAGAGGTGCACATTGTTAAACTGGAGAGCTCACTGAGGCATGACATTGGTGGATGTTACAACTGCATGTGCTCAAACAGTGAATGGAAATAGTTGATGGAAGACAGAATATATCAAGTATTATTAATCACAAAGGTATCATACTTGACTTAGGAATTTCTTGGCAAAGTCTTCTGGGGAAGTTCTCCTACAGATTTCACACTTTTGTGCACATTTCTAAGCATCCACTATCAGTCACCTTATTTTTTATGGGCATTAACTTCCTCACAGTTCTAAATATCATTCTGCAGTCCCAGCAGAGGTGAGAGAATGCAGCAGTGAAACCCAGTAGAAATGTAACTCAAGCTCACAAGGGACTAAATGACACCAGGGTGTGCTAACCCAGGCCACAGAAAGAACAGGTGCTTCTTGAAAAATAATTTCTATGTCAATAAAAATTATGATATCCTTGTTTGTCTTCACATTTTTTGATCTGCAGGAGCCTATCGCTTGCACAATCTTTACTCTCTTTCTGAACATGGGCAGAGACAACCTGCTGACCATCCAACCATCTGCTACCAGCAGTCTGGATTTGGTCCTAATGCTTTCTGGCTGGTGGGGATCCTAACAAAAAATTTGGGAGTATATGATGTTTGTAGTGTGCTTAATGAAGTGGAGGATTAAGCTGACAAAATAATACAACAAAGAACAGTATAGATTATTACTTGTGAACATAATAACAAGACAAGATTTGTTTCTTATGTGCTGGGGGAAAATAGGATTTTTTTTGTACTTGAACTTGAACTTGTAAAGAACTTTGCAGCTTTCTCTGTATTCCTTCTCACTTTTGGCCAAACTGCCCCATGCCAGCCTCTGTGCACTTAGGGATAACCAGTAAAATCTTTACTGAAGGCTGCTGTGCAAGACCTTTTTCTAGGCTTCCTATGTGTCATGATACCCTGATTGGTGCAAAAGTGAGCTACAAGACACAGCTACTAGGCTGACTCTCAGCCAGCCTTTCCACTTGCCAGGGTTCCTCTGCAGGGTGCACAACACAAGTCTCTACACAGGAAAGGCAGTGAGCCTCTCAGAGTCTGGGAAAAAATACAGGCAGCCTTTACTTTCTGCAGGTTCAAACATTTCTTCCTCACTGTGGGTGTGCTGAGCATCTGCCAGAAGATTAAGGTAGTTGTCAGTAGAGACACTTCACTCAGAAATGAGAGATATTTCTTATTCCAAACTACTGCTGCCTCATCTGAGAAAGGGTGAGCAGGTGTTAGACGTGATTTCAGAGCATCTGCAGTGTGTGAATGCAAGCTATGTATTAAGTAAGATTATTAATTTAAAATTGATCAGCTTAGTGCAGCTCTGAACAGAAACATCAAGTTTGGCTGCTAATGTGGGGGAAAGCTGAGCTCAGAGGATGCTGGCTAGGTGAAGGAGACAATAAAAGGGGTACTTTCAACAAGTTTGAGAAATATTGATTTGAATGGACTATGCTGGCAGTAAAACCAGTGTGAGCAGGGTCTGGTCTGCTGTGGGTGAGGGGCTGTGCAGTGTCCCCAGGGATACTCCCCTGTCCCGTGGGTGCTCGTGCCAGCACAGTGCCTCTGCATGGGCACAGCTGAAATGCCCTTTAAATGTCAGTGAACAAAGTAAGGAAGACATCAGTTAGGTCCTGCCCTAATTTATGCCTTCTCTGGCATCAAAATTCAATATTATAAAATGAAGGAAATTTATAAAGAAAACAAAGTATCTAGAAGAAAAAGCTCTTGTATTTTCTGGGTTCCCTGACATTGGAAGGAAATGATGAATCTGACTCCATGTTCTTAAAAGACTAATTTATTATTTTATGATATTATATTACATTAAAGAATGCTACACTAAAACTACACTAAACTATACTAAAGAATACAGAAAGGATACAGACAGAAGGCAAAAGGATACTACTGAAAAACTCGTGACTCTCTCTTCAGAGTCTCGACACAGCTTGGCTGTGATTGGCCAACAAGTAAAAACAATTCACACTGAACCAATTAAATAACCACTTGTTGGACAAACAATCCCCAACCACATTCCAAAGCAGCAAAACACAGGAGAAGCAAATGAGATAATATTGTTTTCCTTTTTCTCTGAGGCTTCTCAGCTTCCCAGGACAGAAATCCTGGCCAAGGGATTTTTCTGGAAAATATGACGGTGACAAAAGGCCATAGGTGGGAGGACAGGGGACAAGGATGTCCACTTTGCTGTGCCATGTGTTGGATAAACTTTGTCTTCCTGAGCGGGTTGTGAAGCCTAGGAGAGGGCTGCTATGGCAGCAAATTCAAAAATAGAAGGTTAGCACCTCTCAGCAACCGAAGGACAGCAAGTTGGGGTATTAGACAAAAAAAGTAAAAATTGCTGAGGGACAAGAGTAAAAATGTAATTGTGGAAGATAAGACCTGCCAAAGAGAATATTTCATTCTTTGAGGAGATTATGTGTTTGATTTATAACTGCAAAGACATAATAGAGTTTTGCAAGGTTTCTTTCTGAGCACCATATTGGCATTCTGATTAGGAACTGTCAATATGCAATATTAATAAAGCATTATGTGGATAAAGAAGTGATGTTTTCTTCATCAAAGAGATTTGTTATCTATTGGATATTATGAAGACCTGCAGGATCTTGGTACCTCTCCAAAATTTTTATCCATTAATGCAGCTCTAGAGAATACCAGTCTGCAAACAAATGTTCTCCTGGCAGCTGGAGAATGGGACCAGCAATGGTCATGCCACCGCTAAGGAATTGGTAGTGGCCAAGGGTGCTGCTGCTGGGGCATGCACTGCTTTGTCAGAGCGCTTCATTTCTCAGTGTTTTTGAACTGCCAGTGCTGTACACATGCCACTTTCTAATTTCTTTTTAGCTAATGAAGTTTCTGAGAAGCAAATCAGATTGCTATTGACACTTTTTCTAATGCAGCCCCTTCTTTGTCACAGTCAGTTTCTGAAATGAAGTTATAACAGTGCTGTAAAAAAATCCTGATGTGACAGGCCTGGAAGATGAAATGGTTTGTTGATGTCAGCCTGTGCTAATGGAAGCTGAGCTGAATAGCTCAAGAGCAACAAATTACATAGATTTAGGGCACAGAACAATTTCAGCTACATCACCTTAATGCCCTTTGTAATGAAAACAAATTGCTTTGTGCTATATAAAGTGGTGCCAATGGGAGCTGGAAAGTTCAAAACAACACAAGGACGTTGTTAGGTTCCCCAACCAGCTCAGTAGAAATGTGGCAGAGTGAAAAACAAGGAAGGAACTTCACTGGTTCCTTCCATAAGAATTTAGTCCCCAAGACATAATCCTGAACCTTTGTTTAGATAATATACTAAGCCAAATATGAAGAAATATTCTTGTTTTATACATAGCAGTAACTGCTGATCACTTGACTTATCAAAGTATCCATCAAATGTCGCTTAAATTTGCAACACCTCTGAAGCCTGGCCTGTGTCTCAAAGAGTTTAGCCATTTAAACTACAGTGATATAATTGCAACAGAAGAAAAAACACCTCTAAAATAAGTGGCTCTACCAAGAAGCTCTTGATTCCATACAGTTTATTTAAACAGTGCAAAGCAACATTAGCACTTTGATAATCAATCATTATTTCCATGGTGTGGCACCTTAGGCTCCCAACAACAAACCTGCATCACTCTGTACTGGGTGCTAGGTGAATATACAATTCTGAAGCCAATATTTTTATACTAGGCTTTTAATATCCAAAATATATTTGGAAAAGATCAAGTTTTTAATTGATGTGGAGTAACCATATCCTTGTTTTAAAGAAGAGGAAAACTCAGTTCTTTCCATTACAAATAATACTAATTACTAAATAATACTAATACTAACAACAATACTAATAATACTAATATTAATAATAATACTAATTACTAAATAATACTAATACTTCTTTCTATTACAAAAGTGGAAAAGGAAACATTTACATAACTCCAAATAAGAGACACCTTTGTCCACAAAGACACTGGATTGCTGATTCATATAATCATATAATGAAATCCTTTTCTCCTTCCCAACCCTGACAATGGAGAAACACTATCTTTTTTCTTTCGGAGATGATTACATTATAGTGCCTCTCTTATATTGTAACAGTGATTTTTACAGGAATAAACCTTCTCATTTTTACATATATGTTCATAAATGACTCAAGGCTCATCTTTAAATCTTATATAGTCTTACTGGATCCAGACATATCTACCTTTTGTACCGGAAAAAAAATTGGAATAAATCCAGGCATCACTATATCTGTGTTGTTACAATTGGCCACTGACAAGACTGACTTTGGCCAGGCTGGTGAGCCAGGTGCAAGAGCTGTGGTGCTGTTCAAAGACAACACAGGTGTGAGAGAGCTCTGGGACTGCTCTGGTAGGTCTCAGATGAGAATCATGACAGTCACCGATGCTTTGTTTTGCAATAAAAGGGAGCTCTTACAGCTGTGACGGGTATGTGTTGCTTGGATCATCTCCCATTTCCATTTTTTGATGCTTAGATGACACACTAAAGATTTTGTTCACTTTCAACTAATGTTTCCAGTAACTAACTTTTTGCTAATGCATCTATCAGAAAAGCATCATAAATACTTCTGGAAACAGACATTAATTGTGTGGCTTTCAGGCAATGTGTGCTTGGCCAAACTGAAATGCATGCAAGAGCTGTCAGTCAGATACACAGAAAGCAAAAACCGCATTGAGCTGGGTGACTTTTCCTGCAGCATGAACAATGGATTATCCTGGGAACACAAGCAAAGTCTAAGAGGAAATGCATTTACTTAACCACTGGCAAAATAATTTGAATATCAAGTACATTTGTAGAAGATCAAAGTCTATGCAAGGATGACTAAAAAGGATTGGTCTGATAAAGCACATGGCCAGAGAAAAAATTTTCTTCATTCTATGCTCCATCAAAATTCTACAGATTTCCAGATGGCCTCCATTGCTTTGCACACATTATTAGTGCTTTGATTATTTGTACACAGATGTACAGTCAACAAACCCATGAAGATGTGTGAAGCTGTGTATCCCAGTGCAGCTATTACATCTTTCAATTCACTCCCATGCCAAAGTTAAATTTAAGTCTAAAATGGCCTTGGCAATGAACTAATTCATTTGAAAAATTACTCTGCTGAGCAATGGCTTTTTTATTCCTTGACAGCACATAGAGGAATTGTAGGCAAAACCCATGCTGCTGTTACAGAACCTGGAAGCTGGGAATCTCCCCAGCACAAGGAGGATGTTGACACTCTGCAGCAAATCCAGCGAGGGCCACAATGGTGATGAAGGGGCTGGAGCAACCATCCCGTGAGCAGAAGCTGAGAGGTGGGACTGGTCAGCCTGGGGAAGAGAGGGCTCAGCAGGATCCTATGAATGTGTTTGACTACCTGAAGGGGAGGGAGCAAAGAGCACACAGCCAGACTCTTCTCCATGGCACCCAGAGACAGGACCAGTGGCATTAGGCACAGACAGAAACACGGGAAAATAGGTTTAAACAAAATAGGAAGATTCCTCTTATTGTAAGGGTGGTTGAACACAGGAACAGACTGTGAAATCTCCATCCTTGGAGATCCTCAGAACCCAACTGGACACAGTCCTATGTGACCTGCTGTGGGTGACCCTGACTGAGCAGAGCTTGGACTCCTTGCTCTCCAGAGGTCTCTCCTGCTGGTACCTCACCGTCCCTGCCCCACCTGAAGGCCAGGTAGAAAGTGGAAAACGTTCTTGAATTTTGCAAAATTTTATTACTTAGTTTCATTCTCCTTTTCTACCTTGCTCTTCTTGTATCTTAAATTTATTTCTTGTGAGTCTTTCTGACCTCTGAACTGCAATTTTATGAGGCAGCTGGCTGAGTTTTGCTGTGGCTACACTGGATTATGACTGGACAAGATTATGGCTGGACTGCGTCTCTTGTGGTAAAGGCTATCTTGGTGCCAAGGACATCTCCTTTATTAAAGCAACTCTTGGTCTTCTATCTTAAAAAACAAAGGAAGATGAATAATAATAATGCAAACCTGGCATGCTAAAATCAGCCGACACAATACTGCAAATTTTGAACCTCACCTGTTAAGTTCCTGAGGAAGAAACCCTTTCATTAAGGACTGGAGAAGAGAAAAAACAGAAAAAAAATTTAGAGGGTTATGGTGGTTCTAATTGTACACACACACACATATATATGTATATGTATATGTATGTGCCTTTTGCAGTTCAGTTGTGGTACTAATAGCTTGTCTCATTTGTGTGACAAGGATCGCTTACTGAGGTAGGAAATAGAAATGAACAGGACATTCATAAAGATGACAGCAAGCACAGTAAATCCTCAGGATCCAGGCAGGGCAGGACACTCACAAACACACACAGTCCCTGACAGCCCTTTGCCAGGGGTCTGTCACTGATGAGACAGCTCTTGGCCTGAGACACTATCATGCCTTTCCTGCACGCACAGAGGATGGTAACTAGTTTGCTTGGATGGGAAAAACCAGAATTTTCATTATATTTGGTACCTGGGCAGGCAGCCTGCTGCCTGCTGAAACCTGACATATGTGACTGCTTCAGCCCCACAGGAGGCAGAGAGAGAGGAAATCCAGGGTAGAGAATAACTCATACTGCAAGAAGAACAAGAGAAAAATAAAAAAAATATAAAAAAAAAACAACCCTATCACTTAGGTGCAAACACCTACTAGGTGTAAGACAGATGGTTTTCCATGGCAAAGAACCAAGATTTTTTTTTTTTACTATTGGCCAGAAATTGCATGAAATCATGTTATTTATTTATTTACTTAGTCTTCAATTAAAAATACCATTGAACCAAATCTGACAGTGTTCAAATTCAGTTTACTCCAGCCCTATCATTTCATCCACTGATGGGTTTAATTCCCTTTTGATCTTTGTTGTACAGGATTTTTATAAGGGCTGCTGACAATTTCACCCTGCATCAGCTCCCAAGATTTTCCAGCAGCAAACCCACCTGGGCAGGTGTGGCAAGAGCAAGACTTGCTCCTCTTTGCCCTGCTGGAAGATGATGTCGTGGTGATTCGATGACATCACGTGTACGCTGGGAGGGAAAAGCTGTCCCACACATCTCCAGCCAGGGGGAGGGGAAGGGAAATAAGAGTCTCTGTGTGAGATGTGCTGCAGAGGCTGTGCCCCTCCTCAGCACAGCCACACTATTCACCCTGATGGAAGGTCAAGCCCTCCGTGAGCACATGAGGTGGTGATTGCATCCCTGCTAGCAATGGCACCAGATCCCCACCACAGGCTCACAGAGGGGTGGAGGCTGGAAGGGACCTCTGGGAGTCATCTGGTCCAAGAGTGGGTATCTGCACTAGTGGAATTATTTTGTGTTATTGCATTCTCCCCAAACTGTGTGAAGTATGCTGAGACCCTCACATCTAGGTTTGTTTTTTAGATTATTGGAAAAAATGGGCTATGAAATCTATTAATCTCTTTCTCTTACATTTTTGCAAAGTGCTGCCACACACATTTTGAAGTGATGGCTTGGCATCATACTCAGCCAAGTTTCCCTGAAGGTGAGGATCATCTGGGGGCAAGGCGGTGATACAAGCAAGCTGCAGCAGAGCTGTGCTTGGGGTGGAAACACGGAGTGAGAGAGGGACTGGCCTGCTCTGTGTGATGGGATCTTCCACCCACCACACCCACAGTGCTGAGGGCTCACAGCCAGTCCAGCCTCACTGAGACACTGAGTTAAAAACATGTAACATCAACCAAACACAAGGCAGAAGGGAATAACCGACAGGAACTCCAGGATGAGAAAACCAAGGCAGAAGATGGCATGGCCAATGGGCAAAGGACCAGCAGCAAGCAAGGCACAGCACTGCCAGGCTTGGAGAGCTCCCACCTCCTCTGCTCTCAACCACAGCTGAATCAGGCAGGGAAGGGGCTGGGAAGCACCTCAGGGAGCTGATGGGCTCTGACAGACATGGTCTGGGAAAAAACCCAACACATTAAGTAAGCCTTTATCTCAGGGCTGACTCTGAGGTATTGGCAAATGTGAAGAGTTTGTGTCACATAATTACTTCTAAAAACAAAAGTGGTGGAATTTTTTTCATGTAAGAAAGGTCTGGTTATGTGATCCAGCTGAATTTTTCTTTAAAATCCTCTCCCCCAGATTTTGTCATAACATTTTCTCAAAGCAAACTGCCCGAGGACTGAATTAGAATAAGCCAGAGCATTAAATCTGTTAATTCACAAGCTTTTAATTTTCTCTTTGTTAAATTTAGTGAAAGTTCTTTTACACCACCCTAAAAGTGTTATTTAAGAGAAAAATTGATTTTAGCAGTCAGAAACAGGACACAAGATGTCAGGGCTTATGAATCAAGTTGTAAAGGGTAAAGCAATGAAAATCCTCTGACTTCCACTAAACTAAAGCCATTTTACACCACCTGAGCATCTGGTCCTTCAGCTTCAGCTCACCTCCACTGCCAAGTCTCTGTTGTGATAATGTCCTTCAATGCAGGACATCCATTAATGGAAACAACAATATGATTTTTCTTCCCTTTCTGCTGTTCCAAAGATAATTGCAACCAGAGAGTTTCGAGAAAGGTTGTCTTTGCTTTAGGTTTTGTACAAGGACATTATTTTGCAGTGTTGAACACAAGGTTTAATCACAGCTTGCATTACCTTAGTTATCCTGAAACACAAGCACCAAGGGAATGCAGCCCTTCGAGCATCACTGTGCAGGCTCACACGTGTCCTGCCTTCCTTGGCCGTGGTGGGGCAGAGCCATCTCCTCCAGGGTTGGTTTTGGAGGGCTCCCTGCTAACAGACCGGCTGTCCGGCCTCTCAGGCCAGCTCTCCATCCTCACACACATTTCAGGGGCTTGGATAAGAAAGGAGAGGCAGACATCACATGCTCACTGAGCAGATAAAATGACTGAAATGCTAAAAGAGAGCTATGAGCCCACTGCCCCAGCTGGAGTATGGGAACCAATAGGGCAAGATGCAGAGGGAGGAGCTTTGCACTGCCGTAGAGGAATCATAGCCCTTCAGAAAGGAAGCACAGAGAATTTATTAATGTTTTATGGGTTCTGTCTAGAGGTCAGACCACATGTAAGGCTCCCTCTGGGGATTTACTCCATCATTCACCCTCAAGAGACTCCCAGAGTTGCAGCCTGCAGGTCGTCCATCTTTGCTCATAGATGCATTTCTCCAGAAGTCCCAGTGTCTGAGCAGAGGCAGGTCCCAGTTGTACCCACACCTGGCATTCCTGTGCTGGTTCACAACTATTCATAAGTCTTTAGGTTATACTCTTCAGAGCCGGCTGAATGCTGTGCATCTAATGCTTGCTTTTAAGTGTGCAGCCTGTGGGAGACGACCCATCATGGACTGAGAGTGCCATAGGAGAAATCCTCACATCTGGGGAGTGGAAGCCTTGATCAGCTTTAGGTTTAATAAATTTCCTTTTCTAGGTAACAAACTTCACCCTAGAAAGGGCAGCAGAGTGCATAGCAAGGAATTCAACATCTCAGCATGGTGCAGACAAGCCTCAGAGCCTGCAGAGCAGCCACAGCAATCCCAGCACCTTCAGTCAGCGTTAGCAATCTTTCCACCTGTGCAGTAAAGCTGGGAGAGATGAGACTCTGAGGAGTCCCACACTCTTTCCAAGTAACTCAGTCTCACACCTGAGACACAGTGATCCTGCTGGCCAGAGAGAAGGCAGGCTGCCAGCCTGCACAGGGAAGGGGCTTGCTGATCATTCCCTGAAGCAGAAGCAGTACCTTCAGTCACCAGGGCTGTCTTTCAGCAGCACAGAACTCATGTTTGTGGCTGTTAGCAAGTCAGTTACAAGTAAGCAAATTACATTATTAAAAAATTTGTGTGAGACAGCACGCCTTGAAACCAGGTGAAATGGCATGACTGTCCCTTTTTTCATTCTCAGACCTGCTGTGTGATGATTCCTGCCAAGGATGCCCATGTCCTTGTGGTGGCATCCCTGGCAGACCAGCAGGCTCCCCTGCCTGCCCCAGCCCTCTGCCCCATCACACTGCAGGCTCCTGTCCCACCAGGGGAAGATGCCCCCTCTTACCAGAGGTCTCCCACCCCAGCCCAGCAGCTCCCAGCCACAGTGGGAAAGGCAAACAGGACCATGGTCCCCACCCAGAAACAGGCTGTTGGCAGCACAGTTTGAGGTGCTGATCCAGCCCTGAATCAGGCAGTGGGGTGGAGACTGCCATCAAAAAAGTCTGCATTTTGCAAGCCTGGCATTTGGTCCAAGGCTCACCAAATGCAGAGGAAAAAGCTCTGCATTTTATGACATTTGGATTAGACTCCCCACCTTTAATATAAAATAATGCTCCCTTGGCTTACTTTTCATTCCATTATTTAAAAAAAAAGACAGCACAAACACACAGTAAAAGAGCTGTTACTTGAACATAGATAAGTCCCTCCAAATCATTATTCTCTTGTATTCCAGGACACCTGTGCATATTAAGCAAAAGAATCCATTATCTACTACAAGGCAGGTGTTCTAGCTGTATTGGGAGTTAGAAATGAGAGTCTGGCTAAAAACTAATTCAATTCAATGAGAAGTTCTTCAATTTACACACAAATTTATTTGTTTTGGCTGATCAGTTGTGATAAAAATAGAAAAAATATGCTTTGAATTAATTAAAGAAACATTTAACTGGAACAAAATGTTGACTACAAATGCCTGCTGAATGAGAATAATTTTCACTTCAGTTTTCTGAGAAGAGATTTGGAGCCAAAAATTATGTGGACCAGTTTTCTAATATCGGGGTCCTTGCTGCTTACAGACTACTGAAGTCATGTGCTCCATTTCAGAGTAATTATCTGACTTTAGAATGTAGCATTTAAAGTGATGCCATCATTTTTTAATGACCTTACTTGCACATTGTGTTACAGTCCTTTTTCAATATGCAATTAAATGCTCTAAAAACCTGAAAAATATATAGGAGAAAAAAATTACAGGTCTTAGTTTCTGAAGTTCCTCTTCATTTATTCCCTTCCTGAACTGCTCAGAAACTGTAAGAATCTTGATAAATCCAGAAGTATCCTCCTCTACAGAGAGTTACATAGTGTTTTGCATTACAATAAAGAACCTGTGACATTGTTGAGTGGTTCTTCATCTCTGTAAGAAGCAAAGAATGACTTCTTTGATCAGTACTTCTTGCTCGAAACTGAGGGGTAACTCAGGATGATTAGTATGAGATGGAAATTAGTGGACTTTCTAAGAAAAAGGTTTTTAAGCAAAACCCAGAATGCTGCTATTTGGCATATCAGAGTGAAAAGTCTGCACTGGGAATCAAATAAAAGCAGCTTTTGTTTTTTTAAGTACATGAACCAGGACACCTGGAGCACTCCTTGACAGACATTAGCATAATTTCCATTGGAGAAGTTATCAGAAACTATTAATAAAAACAATTCAATAATATTTTCCAAGAATAAGCATCAGTGATTTTCTTTGGTTTTTAGGAATTTTCTTTGTCTTTACACCCACAATGACAGCTGTGTAACAGATTCTTATGTTCAAGCAGGGTGTCCTGGGCTTTGCTGAGTTACATGATGTCATTCATATAGGGTCCATGGCATTATTTTATTACAGTGGTCTGTGTGGTTTTGGGTACATTGAAATTGCATCAAGAACTTGTGTTTTTCAAATAGCTTGAAAATGCTGCACAATCCACTCAGACAATCCTCCAGCATCTTTATTGCGTTACAATTTCCAAGGGATGCTGTTATATGGAGTAAATGTTTGAGCCATCAATATTGCAGCAGGAGAGTGAGCTGATCATGGAACTGGGAAGAAGAGCAGAACCCCAGGGTTGTCCTCCTGCTTGTGCCACCAACCTGAAGGGTCATATTCTGACCAGCTTCCAACAGGGATTTCCTTCCATTCACTATCTCAGGGTGAGTGCAATCCTGCCTTACCACAGTAACATTTCACTCACAGGTGTAAAATGGACAGGTTGCGTTCACTATACCAAGTAAGAACATTTTCTAGTTTTATTACCCAGTAAAGACAGTCTGAAGGTCAGAAGTATTTAACGTTAACAAGTGCCTTGGGAAACCCCGGGAAAACATCATAGCCACTGAGAGCAAAGGGTACCGTTCTTTGTCACCCCACCTGTATTTTTCTAATTGTGCTCTCTATACATCTTTATAAATAGAACCATTGTGCAGTTAATGTAGTGTCTGAATGAAATGTAAGCTCATTCTAGACACCTGTACTAACAAGGAATAGGGATAACATTGGTGAATCTTCTAATGAAAGAAGAAAAGCTACAGAAAAATCCTAAAGTGTGCCAAGAAAGTCTCTGCCTGTGTGAATGCAAGTGCATGGCATTGGCAATTCATTCCATGCAGCCTCCCCTCTAGAGTGTGGAAGAAGAGGCTGGGCCCGTGCGAGCAGTGCCGCGAGTCTTGCAAACCCCAGAACATGAAATTCCCCCAGAATATGAGCATTCACTGCCTTCCCCCCCTCAGGGCAGGACTGCTCAGTGTTTCCTTTGCATGGCAGTCGGACCCTTCGCTACAGCAGAGGTTTGGCAAGCCTGGCTCTAAAACACATTGCAGAGGTTCGATTGCTCATTCACTATAAAATTCTGCATGGTAGTAAGATGTCCCTGACTCACAGCTGCTGTGCTGCCGTTGACACAACAGAAATAAGAAATAAGGCAGAAAGAAAGGAAGGAATGTGAATCACCAAAATCCCCAGTAAAGCAGACTGCAGTCTGAAACACGGATTGCCTGTGGGTACTGCTTTGTGTGGGGGGCACCAGTGAGATCCCACTGAGATCCGCAGGGCAGTGATCCCACAGAGAGATCTACGGGCTGCTGTCAGCCTCCAGACACGAGTCCTGCCCAGGAACGGTGCTGGGGCCAGGCCAGGCCAGCTCCCCTGGAGATGGACAAGCACACGGGCCCATCAGCCCCAGACAGTGCCGGAGCTGCGGCAGGGCTCTCTGAAGCAAGTGCATTTCTTTAATCGAGTATGTGTCACTTTTGACTCACACTCACACTTCTACTCCCCAGACACACTGATTCAGCCACCCTGTCTGCTCGAACCAGACTGCAAAAGCTCAGGCACTCCAGAGCCAAGCTCTGCTCTGAGCTGCACAGGGAAAGATAAAGTAATTCCAGTGGAGACAAAGTCTGACACAGAGTAAATAAGCAGACGTTGGACTTTTTTGCTTCTATCACTGACTTCTTACATTTAGTTCTAGCCAAATCTCTCCCGTGTTTTTGGCAGGATCCTCTCTCTGATCAGACAGAGCTTCTGATAAAGACAAGATGTATCTTGCATAAAGCAGGATCCTACTAAAGACAGAACAGTTTGTTTGTTTTTTGGTTTTTTTTTTTAATCAAGTAGCAACTGGTAGGGAAAGAAAACAACACATTTTTAAACTTTAATTTTTTAAAAACTTGCCCTGCAAATCTGTGTCCAAAATTTATGTTACCCATCTACTTGCTTGCTGTTACTGATAGTTCAGTAGGTCAGGACTGCAGAAGCTTCTTATCATGGGGCACAGAGACTCTGAGCCAGATTCTGATCTCAACTGCACGTGCTGTAATTTACCTTATGTTCATATTGCACTAAAATAACTGAGATGGAAATGTGTTTCACTCTTCCCATCCTTTTGCCTTTGGAGTTGAAGCAAAGGGAAGCTTTATTTTGAAACGTAGGAGCAGTGAAATGATTAACAAAAGCTAAATAGGGCAGTTTCAGGCCGAAAAATGTATGACTCATAGCAACTTGTTCAGACATATTTCTAAGTCATATACATTATGGCAATTTAATTATGTAATAGAAGGGATCAAATACTGTTGCGTGCCCACAGTTCCCACTCGTTCAGCTAAATGCAGATGGGCTCACACTACACAGAAAGCAATACACCAAAGAGAGGGAGAGAGAGAAAAGTGGTGCTGGAGTATAAGAAAAAAACACATAGGAAAAATAATACCCAAATGGCAAGTTCTGTACACCACAAAGTATTCATTTGCTCAACTGTAGCAAAAGGCTGGGCAGGACAGCATCAGCAACAAGCCAAGGCAATCTCAGCATAGGATTAATGCCATTAAATGGAGGAGAAATGTCACAGCATGCATAAGAAATCTGAAGACTTCAGACACGCAAGTACGGGTGGATGTGGGTGTTTTTATTATACAGCTAGATGTAGAATATCAAAGCCTTTCTAGCACATTTCTCCACCTAAATCAGAGGTTTAAAGGCTGCTGAGTGTTGCCTCAGCTTCTTTAGCCATTTGATAAAATCTAGCAGTGATTTCTGAATAGTGTGAGAAAGGTGCAGGTATTTTGTAGACCATTCATGCCCTCATCACTGCATCCTCCCTGAGCCCAGGACGTCTCCTACTTCATTGAAAGATGTACTGTCTTTGAAAACACCTGGATTGTTTATGTGCTGGAAGATTCAGGTCTATGGCAACATGCCTCCTCACAGATTGGTGTCATATTGATCTCTTTTGAAAGCAGTGGTGGCAAACAGCAGCTGAACATAAGGGATGCAATGTTGGCACTGCTCACAAAGATAATTACTGTTCACAGTGATAGGAAATCTTCAAAGGGGAAATGGCCTCACGTTGTGCCAGAGGAGGTTTAGATTGGGTATTAGTAAAGATTTCTTCATTGAAAGGTGATCAAGCATTGGAAGAAACTGTTCAGGGAAGGGGCTGAGTCACCATCCTGGAAGGGATTTAAAAGATGTATAGATGTGACACTTGGGGACGTGGTTTAGCAGTGGACTTGGCAGTGCTGTGTTAACATCTGATTTAAAGGTCTTTCCCAACCTAAACCATTCTATTATAGTGAAAAACTCCTTCAGTCCCCTAAGGTGCCAAAAGTGACATCCCTCTTTTGGCTTACCTTCATATCACAGAACAGCATGGGCACAATCTCCTGTAGCCATCAGTGCTGAGGTAGCTGTATGAGACATAAAGCCTTGGTATGTATGAAATCTAGATGTGACACCAACAGGTACCTGTTGCTGGGACTCCATCCTGACAGGGAGGATTGCTCCCAGGAAGAGGGAGGAGGGCTAGGAGTAATATGAAATATAAAGATATCTTTTAAAATATATGATATTATATCATCAATCAAAAAACAAATGAAAATCAATGCTTTGGTGGACTGCCAGACCACCTGGGTATGTCCCCAGATGCATCCTCTCTGTGCCAGCACTAGCAGAGCTGTAAATGCACTGCTGCACTGGAGGAAAACCTGCCTGTTCCAAGTAAATGGCACTTGAGCCAGGAGCAACATAAGTAAAAAACACATATTAGGGCACACGGTGTGAATGGCCTCTGAGCAAACAGAGTGGACACAGCCTCCAGCAAGCCTTGCTCCCTCAGATTTGACTGCTCCCAACGGGAGGAGCAGGCGGAATGGGAACCTGCTCACTGGCCTGACACCTTGCCCTGGCCACCCAGATATGCAGGGCGACACAGAGGGACACAGAGGGATGCAGAGCAATCCAGAGTGATGCAGAGGGATGCAGCCATAAGCTGAAGGAAGCAAGTGCTCACAGGAAACACACACAGCATGGGCTGGCCCCCAAGAGAAAAGGGACGTTCCGTTCGACGTGATACCTGCAGCTGCCACAGGCCAAAACCTGCACCTAGGGCGTGATGGAGGCTTAAACCCTGGGGGAGGGCAGAGAGAACTGTTGTACGGGGGAGATGTTCACGTGCAGTGCAAGAAGAAAACCTTCACTTACTAATCCATGCCCCCATTAACCAGCAGAGCTGGGCTGTGGCATTTGTCTGCAGGATGTACAGAGAAGAAAGCATAAGGAAAGCCTGAAGAAAGGGGGTTAATCAATTTAAAGGAGAATAGGAAAATGCAGTAGCCTCCTGCGGGAGCGAGGTCTGGGAGAGGCACAGCCCCCATGCTCAGCTGTCTCTGGATCTCTGCTCCTATGGGGGAGAGCAGCCGCCGCCCAGCGTGGGGAAGCCAGCGGGAGCATTAGCTCATCCCGCGGGAGTGACTCAGAGCAGCAGTATCACCTCTGCATGCCAAGTGCATCAGGTCAGTAGAATTAATTCAAAGTATTGAGGAAACAGGTCTGGCACACAAGAGAAAAGGAATGGTCACAAACTGTAGAGAAAGGCACATTATTGTACCTGCCTGTATATCATCCGTCCAGGCAGTAACATGCCCAGGTGATCAACTTCCATCAGCTGTGATGCTCTTCCTTCTCTCCAGGAAGAATGCAGCATATCCATGCTTCAGGTGTGCATCTCCCCCCTCCCTGCTGTGTGCTGTGACCAGTGAACACAGGTGCAAAGAAGCTCACCTGAGTTTGGAGCACAAAGGGGCATACTCCTAGGGACTGGTAGAGCTGGTTGCACAATGTTGAGATAGAAAAATGAAAAATGGCAGCTAAAGAAAGAGCCCATATTGCACCAAAAATATTCATCATCGAGTTTACAGATCAGCTAACGCAGCAAGACCTTTGGGCTCTCTTTGCAGAGTCATGGACTATTAAGCTTGCTGGAGGCTTAGAAAGAGGAGTAAGTCTGATCACTGAAACCATTCTGGTCTGGATGCAAGCTGGAATACCATCTTCTTGTATGAGAAATGACTCCATAGCCATCATATAGAAATGTGGAGCTATTCTTTGGGAGTGACGCAAGGAATGTGCTTCAGCTTGCCTCACCTTCAACAGCTTCAGGTGAAAGAAGCTGTTTCAGGAGAGAGAAAAACCCAAGCCTGATTCTACCCTGACTTTGTATGTCAGACCCCCACTGAGCTGAGATCCACTGTTCCTGAGCTGGGATCATCCCTGCACAGGTACCATGTGTGTGTCCTTCATCAAAGCAAGCAGAAGGGGATTTTGGTGCGCTTGCTTATGGAGAAAGCAGGATTCAGGTTTTAACACTTTGTTAACACATAGTAAGGCACTGGTCAAAATGGATTTAGTGATAGGATAATTTAACACACTTTCCTTAAAAAATAATTACAGGTAAAAAATACAGCTATTCTTACCAGTGATGGGCATCACCTTATCAATTATTTTAATACCAGAACCCTAGGACATAGGAGGCAGATTTCTGACCTCAGATTTTAACTGTGAAATCTTCATATAATCAAGTTGTGAGGCAGGAATTATTTGTTGGTCCATCTTTATTCACAATGTTTTCAGTGGCTCCAAGAGACATTTTGCACTTCTTTGTAACCTAGGTTTTCAAAGGTTTGCATACACTAAAGCAAAACCACAGGATTTAATTTTCTTGACGGAATAAAACCAGTAACGTGTATATTTAATAATCACATAAGGAATACCCATTTTAATTCAGTTTGCCTTTAAAGAGAATACAAAGGCACCAACTTACTTGATATCCAAGCATTGCCATCAGCCAGCAGTGGACTCTGTCCCCAGGGCAGGTCACCACCAATGGCATAGTGCACAGCACGCTGCCAAGCCAAGGAGAATTTGCTTAAGAACAGCCCTTCTGGCACCGAAACTGCTGACTATAATATTTGACAATATTGCATCTTTTTCCCAGTCTGATTGAGAAATGGAAGGGGGATCATTCTGGTTTCTGAGGTGTAGCAGGTCATGACAAAAAAGGAGAAATGTCCCCAGGGCTAAAAGTCAGTCCTTATTACCAGCTCAAGCTCAACCTTCATGCAGAGACTTGAGCCAGTTTCTGTGCATATGGTTGCATCCAGCTGGAGAAGATAAAGCTAACCAATCTCATGGGGGAAGAGTTACAGAATTCACTCGTTCTTTTCTACAAAAACCATTGCTTGATGCAGTGAACACAGGGCTGGGAACCAGACTAAGATAACTCCTGGAGAAATGCTCTCTGCTCTCTGGGCAAAAGCCTGTCTCAATCCAACCCCCTCCAGTTTCTGCCATCAGCATCAGTAGGGAAAATATCTGATTTTTTAACCAAGCACAAATAAACCAGGATGTAAAAGTGGGAACAATAATGTTTATGGGACAGTCTCACTGCTTTGAGGTCTCACAGACAGGATTACACCACTGACTTCTGGCTTTGCCCAGCCCTGGTTGTAGCAGCAGAAAGCACCTTCCTGTAAAAATGTCAGAAATCAGCTTTTCTGCTTGGGCAGCTCATTAGCAGCAGGCTCTAAAATTTAAAAAAAACAGGCTCACAGAAATTTAAAAATGCTGGAAGAAGTATTAACACTGCCTTGAACCTGACATTAACCACAGAAAAGGGGAATTACACCACTGTAAAGAAGGTGTGAATTTAATTAATTATGCTGGCAACTTAATTCCCCATGTGAGTATTTCTCTTCCAATATGAACCATGGCCATTTTCAACACAGCTGATGTTTCTTAACATCAGAAGAGGTAGTTTAAACTAAGCTGAAAAGAAGTCACTCTTTAATAAGAGGATACACGAGAGATTATATGGCATAACTGCAGCAATACAGTTATAATTACAGCAGTCTGACTTCCCATGCAGATGAGTCCTGACCCTGGTAGAATTATTGATTTGTGCTGCTCCCTTTAGGAGGGGAACAAGTCCATTGTGTCTGAATTATCCTCTCTGCACAGCCAAGAAGGAGGACAACAATTTTTGGTAAAGAAAAAGAACAGAAATTTTCTTTCTGCACTTCTCACTTCACAACTTGCAACAAAATTATTTTATGTCAAACCACTTAATCTGTAGGACTGTAATCCTCCCAAAATACCATTTGATTTATGGAGGAAAAGGAATACCAGAAACAGACTGCTTTTTATTTCTCATTTTTGCAGGTGCTAATGGAGTCATTTTAGATACTAAACCATGGGAGAACATGTTCCTCCCTTTTCCCCCTGCAGCCAAAGGTTAGATGAGCTGGCACTGTAGGCTGAGCCTGCTTTCATGACATCTTCCCTGACAGCTCATTTTCAATCCCTGATTCAGCCATCCCTGATCACAGGTACATTGCATCACACCTACAAGCCCCTGGCATTTTATCAGGCTCCAAAGAGCAGACTGTATTCCTGTGCACCGTGCTCTGTATGGAAATAGCTGAACATGAAGTCATATGCAAATGTCTAAACACAGCCCACCATTAACTGCCACAGAAATCTATCAAATACAGGCATAATGAGGTGAAGGTATGAAACACAGATTACTCCAATGAGGATCTAAGCCCAAATGCTTGTGAAGTTCAGCACTGCCTTTGTTTGGACCAGGCGTCATTCCACATGCAGGAGACAGACCCTATGACAACTTTTAATTAGTTGCATATGAAAATGACCATGATATTAATAGCACAGCTTCTGAAATTTAGTGTCATGCTCAATATTTGAAGCCTGTGGGCTCTGGTCTTTCATCAGGCTGCTGATATAAACATGAATTTATGAACCAGTGTCACTACCTGTCTGATCAGGGTCATGGACAAGTAAATGTAATGACTTGGGCTGAGAGACGTTTTGTCTTGGCAAAAGAAGACCACAATTTCCCTCAAGGAACAGTTTTCACCTAAGCTATCAAAAGTAAACAGCACATGGAACCCTAAGTGCCTATTAAAACACTCCCCTTGATGAATTATTCAATACATTTTCTACTTAACAATATACATACTCCTTGTCTGCTTAAAAATTAAATGCTCTTTTCTGCATAATGAACAAAAACATGGAAAGGCAAATGGTGAAGAATCTTGGAAAGTTTTATGAATTGCAAACACCTCATTCAAGGCATTTAAGAACCTAGTTCCCACTTTCTGTGTAAGGTGGAAATGCCTGGCCAAGAAGTGCAGTCTGGCATTTCAAGATGCTGTCTTTGGAGATCCCTTCTCCCTGCCCAGCCTCATACATTATTTGGGGCACACAGAACATCCTTGGCAGGCAAGGGGCAGCAGGACAAAACCTAGGCCAGCTGGGATGCCAGTGAATCCTACTTCCACAGGCACTGTACAGGTTGCCCACAGCATGGATGGAGACCTGAGCACCAAATGACCATTACGAAGCCCTGCCCCGAAGTAGAAGCCACTATTAAGGAGAGGTAAGATAGTAGGTCAAAAGCTCAGCAGAATCTTGAGAGGTTGCTTTCTCTTAATTTGATCCTCTTAGGTATCTCCTGGACAGGCTATTCCTCCCTTTCTTGTTTGAGGGGGTTACATTCCTGAAAGGAAAGGGCTAGCTGCACCTGAGATGGTGGTGGGAAGGAGCATCAGCCCTGCAAGCAGCTCTCTGTTGCACAGGAGAACACAGAGTGTGCGCAGAGGAGCTTTGGCTCAGGCTGGGGCACAGAGCTCTGGGTGTACTTGTTTTGCACACACAGTTGTGTCAGTGACACAAAGCAGGTCTGCAGCTTGAGCTGCCCTCCAGGGACCTCCCTCTGAGGCTTCCTCCAAGTGGAGGGTCCACAGCAGAGACAGGAATGACTCTGATGTGTTTGTGTTGTTTTTGAACTGAAGATTAACAACAGTAAACAACAAATGAGAGTTCTGTCCTTCCTGGGGTCTCAGCCGGGATGCTCAGAGAGCAAAGGGACTTGTGTCCCTCTCCTGGGGGGGCTGCCAAGGCTCACACTAAGCTGTGAACAACTACACCTACTGGAGCTCTCTCAGAAAAAGGTTTGCTTTCCACCAGCCAAATACTATGAATCTGCAACTTCCCCCCTAGACACCTTTTATTCATCCCCAACAAAACCAAAATGACGTGTGGCGAGGTATAACACCTCAGGCACCCTCAGGTCTCCCAGCACATTCCCTTACCCACGTGCATCCTCTCTGTTTGCAGGCCAAGCAAGTTGCATTTGCTCATCCTCGGGGGCTGGGAGCTCGCAGCCAGCTCCCTCAGTCTCCAGCTGACACACCCCTGCAGCCCCCAGCTCCCTCCCTTCCTACAGGGTTCCTTCACTCGCAGTTTGGCTTGCACCCCTCTCCCCAGCCTTCCCAAAGCAGCCTCCCAAAGACAGGAGCTGGAGTTCAGGGATCCCCCTCCATCCCTCTCAGCCTGGTTATCCATTTCTGTCCAGGGGAATGATTTTTATCCAAGCCATTGTTTTCTCTTTCCTGCCTGGTTTCTTTAGTTCCAGTACTGCCTCCTTTAAGCCTGCATTTCCAGTTAGCAACACAGAGCCAGGCTGGGAAAGCAAATTGTAAGGGATAATCATTTAAAAAGGAAAAAAAAAAAAAACAACCCACAACAAAAAAAACCCACCCCATACCAAACAAACCCAAACATTTTGGGTGCTTTTCCCCCACATTAAGAGCTATGCAGAAATTGCTGTGCACAAAAGCACAGGGATCTCCTGTCGGGGTGCTGGAGCACAGCGGGGAGCAGCAGAGCAGCAGAGGCTCCAGCGCCGCGGCAGGCAGGCAGGCAGGGTGCTGGGGAAGAGCCTCCCCCGAGGTCTGGGCTTTCCTGTGTTTTCCAAATAATCTGACATGTTGAAGGTTGAATCCCACAAATGAGTTAAGTCCAAGCCTTAAGTCAGTTGGTTGCAGTGAGAATGAGTTTCACCATCCCTCTGCTCCTCCCTCCCAGAAAACTGGCACACTGCTCAGGTTTTTCTCTGCAAACTGCCAAACCACTATTAAACCTCAGACTTATGCCACTGGAGAGAGGAAACTATTTATAGAATAAAAAATTGAATGAGTTTGCTGGCCTAGGTTCATGTTTGGTGACTTCAACAAGTTATATAAAGGGCAAATTTTAAACCAGCACTTTTGGAGAATCCTTCTCAGGGTTTTCCCACTTTTTCTTGTTCTTTTTCTCTCCTCTGCTGATTAGAGCTGGGTATCATTCTGCAGGAGTGTTTTAATTGGTACATTTTTAATGTTTTCTTCACGTGAGAGTTCTTTGGCCTGGCCTGGCCTGAGGATCTTGCTCAGCCTTGCTGAAAGCAGTAGGATCCTGCAGCCTCCTGAAGTCAAGGTAGAATTCCCCTGTAGTATACTCACAAGCCTGATAGTGTGGTGATGGTCATGGAATGGATGGAAGATATTCCCTTCCTTCCCATTGTTTAGCATTTATCAAAAGTTCTTAATAAAAGATATGTTGTAAAAAGCACTACAACTTAACTTGACCTATTGTTAACAAAAGACCTGTCTTAAAAAATATGTCATGGCTTGCATAACAAATGCAGGATAGTTAATCATAGTTAAATATATAAATTGAAACTCAGAACTGAGCTGCCAGAAGCCTGGGAATCATGAGTGCTCAGTACTTCTGAGGACATTAGTTGTCCTCAAAATTGAGATGCAAACAGCTACCTGATATTGACTTTTTCAGTAACACAACTCTGAAGATCAACCTCAAGACACAATTTATAATCCAGAGGAACAGAGAGACCTGCTGTCCCATTGAAAATAGCTTCTGCAGACTTCTAAGAACCCATCACAAAATGATATCAGCCCCAGCTGCCAGCAAGAGCCAAGGTGTTTTAAGTGCTCGTGCAGCATTTCCATGAAGCAGAGCTCTGGTTTGCAAGTGGTGAGAAACAATCCACAATATAAACAGGGAAGTGTATCCCTATCAGCATGCAGTGCTGCTCTCAACTCATTAAGAAGAAGAAGGATTACTTTTCTTATTTCAAGACACATCACAGCAATACCTGACCTTTCGATTAGACAAAGGTTCTGGTGCAATCTTCAAAAGCATTGCAATGCATTTGACATCTCCCAGAGCTGACATGCATTAGCTGCTGCAGAGTTTTATAAGACAGCAGCCTAGGGATGGTTTTGGCATCCCTGCCTACCTCAGGTTCATATGGCACGACAGAAAGCAGTTTCTCAGGTCACATGGAAGGTGTGTCTTGTTTCCTCCGGTTAACGGAGACAGGGAAGTGCCCCCTGGGGACCATGTTTTAGTTGTAGTATTTCCTTTGTTGTAAACAACAAGTTATGCTCTAGGAAAGGACCTGCTAAAATGATCTGTAGGGTGAAATGTGCTTTTCTTGTAGCTTGGCTAGTCTTGGCTTGGCTTGGCTTTGCCACCAGGCATCAGCCAGCTCCCACAGCCTTTAATGATGCTTTTGAGTTAATTGACAGAGAATTAATACTCTTAGTGCAAGAAATCTGTTAATATTATCTCCTTTTTTTTTCATAACTGAGGCGGTTGTAACGTTTAGGAACCTTAGATCTGTGGAACCTTAGAGCTGAAATTCTAAACTGAACTGAGAAGTGTTTCAGTCCTAAGGCTCAATGAGTGCTTCAGGTTTCCTAATGATTTCAGCTAAATGATGTGATATAAATTTAAATGTTGTGTAGGCATACACCAAAAAAACCCAAAACAGGCAAGGAACTTGCCACTTTAAACAAAAGCAAGAAGTTGCATTAAGTGCAAAAGGAAAGAAATTATATAGAGTGTTGTAATATTACTTAGATGTTAATGTTCAGTTTTAACAAGCTCTTAAGCAGTGCTTGATTAGATTAGGTTAGATTAGGGATTAGCAGGGATTAGACCTAATTAATGAATCAGACAAAGCCTGAAAAACTCTATGAGAGAAATGTGGGCAGGAGGTTTTGGTAGCACATAAGTGACATCCAGGCAGTGGGAGATGATGAGAGCAGGGGCTGTGTCCAACAGCCTCCCTCCTGTATCTGCAGCTGCTAAGGGTGAGCAAAGCTTTCCTGGCTGCACAAGTGAAATGCTGCATTACGCTCCAAATACTTCTTCTTTAGAAAGATCCCAGTGTCTTCTCCAGCTTCTGTACCTCTGGAAAGGGCTGATATTGGAGGCATGGGCAGGACTCAATTCAGCAGTAACCTCATACCTGCAGGGGTCCTGCCCCTGATACACCCAGTACAGGCATGATGACAAAGTGATAGGAGCTTTACAAAGGTACTGTAGGCAGGGCATCACTGCCTGTTGCCCAGGCATTGCTTGAAAACACACAGGACTCCAGGTTATTGCCTTTAAATTGTTTACATCCTCTTAACAACTCACTGACACACCTGGGTGAGGCAGGCACTCTTCCACTACCAGGCTTCAAGCTTTAAAGGGGGACTCAGCATCTCTCAGGATGCAGAATGACAACAGAAGGAGAATTGTCAGGGTACTTTGTGACAAGGGCAACACAAATTAGAGTGCAGGTTCTGTTGCCATAATTGTAATGCCTTTTACAGGCATGATGCACATCTTTGAAATGCTTTGACAGAGATCAGATTTCAGTATAAAGTCCTGATTACTTTATGGCCCTAATTTCTCTATTCAATTAGATTGATACAAAAAGCTGCGAGGTGCCTGTTTCACTTCATTTTCTTTGAGCAGCGAAAAAGCAACAATTCCATCTATTTTCTCTAACAATGGGATGCACTGCTGTGGCCACATTCCTCCTTTCAGCTCAGAAGCTGGCATAAAACAGGTTGGGATAGTTTTGCCAGGCATTACAGAGGAAATGTCTGCTTTGGACAATGCTTCAAAGGACAAATGCTTGAAGAAAGCAAACATCATTCAGAGCAGATCCATCCTGGCAGATGTATACCTGCAGTATCATAGGAACTAAGCTTCTCCCAAATATTTGGCAGTGAAAGCTTGCAATCAAAATGGGAATGAGCTAATTACTGTACAAACAAGGCACACTGTCTTTAGTGTACCTTAACATGTGTCACATCCTTCTGGAAGTGTGCTAGGAAGTGTCTGTCCAGATTTGGGGAAACATGAATGGTAACATTCACCCAGGAAGGTAGACAATATGATGTCCTGAGTTCAGGGACCAAATCTGCTGCTGGTCATGACTTTTTCACCAGGGGAAGGAAACCTTTCCTCTCCCCATCCCTGGAAGGGAATAGAGTTGAACAGAGGGTATTTGTTCCCTTTCCTTGTAGAAACAGATTCCAAATCCTTCAATGGAAAGAGCAAGATGCTCCACGAGGCACACTCCCTGTTCTCCTTCAGGTTAACATTCACTAACATCTATCCCTGTGCCTCAAGGTAGTGGCTTTGCAGTAGGCTCATGATCTGGTTAGTTCTCCTCCAGACCCAACCCTGACTGTGAAAAAATGTAAAGAATGTGGCAAAACGGAAAAAGAGTGATCTACTGTAAGGGATGACCCAAGAGAGTGATTTTTGTCTTTTCCTTTCCATCCCTCACTCCAGCTAGATGGGTGTCAGAGACAGGAGTTATGTACAGTGCATTTCACAAACTTGCTTTGAGTTTAACAGCATCAAGATGAAAACTCAGTACACATAAACAGTGATAGCCATGTCCAGCTGGGAGTGGTAACTCCTACTCCAGAGCACTCAGAGATCTGCTTCAGCCTAAGGACTGGTACAACAGGGGAACTACAGCTAAAACACTAATATAGGAATGGAAAGGGCAGCACTGCACAGTCAGGTGTATCTCAAGTCAAGGAGCCATGAGTTTTTCCACCTCCCTTTTGGCCTTCTGAGACAAGAGAGAGACCAATGCCACTGAAGGAAGAAAGTCACCCTTGCCTTCTCCATGGATCCTTGTAGGACAGCTTGTAGAATAGTGTTAACTAGGCTTGCTCCTGCAGTTCATGTTTTTTACTGCAAACTGGCAAAGATTTAAACCCATTTTGCAGGCAGATTCAGTAACCTGTTAGAGGAGCCTAACCCTTTCAGGATAAGAGGAAGTGGACCCGTCTTCTGAAAATATACCCTATTCTTCTACTGATATCCCAACATATTTTGCCAGATACCTGTTTTTTTCTGCAGCCATTGCCTGCCTTCTTGCATTTTGGCAAAGAGCAAAGTGCTGGTCTTCAGTATTCTAGCTGGTGGCAAGCTGATTTACCACCAGAGTTCCATACTGAAGTCTGGAACTGATGGCCTTTTGAGAAGCCTGCCTCTTGGCCAAATCCCTAGCAACTGCTTAGTGCAGAAAAAAACACAGATGAGTAATAGAGAGGGATAGTTAGGACCCTTACTGTGACAAAAATAAATAAATAGAGCAAGACTTCAAGGCTGGTACCAGGGCCTACTACAGTACACTGTTACCAAGACCTGACTGCACTCTGGTTCTGAGTCCCAGCTGGAGCATCTCTCTATGTTGTAGACAGGGAGGTACCATTCCAAAGGATGGGGCACTGGAACAAGTTGTTCAGAGAAACTGTGGATGCCTCATCCCTGAAGGTGTTCAAGGCCAGGCTGGAAAGGGCTTTGATTAATCTGGTCTAGTGGAAGGTGTCCCATGGCACTTTTCCTGATATAGGTCAGGATGTCATTGGTCTTCTTGGACACCTAGGCACAGTCTAGCCCCATGTTCAGCTGCTCCCAACCAACATCCCCAGATCCTTTTCACCAGAGAAGCTTTCCAGCCACTCTGCCTCCAGCCTGTAGCACTGCATGGAGTTGTTGAGACCCAAGTGCAGGAGCCAGCACTTCTTGTTCACGCTCATTCCTGGCCTCAGCCCATGATCCAGCCTGTCCAGATCCCTCTGCAGAGCCTTCCTGCCCTCCAGCAGACTCACACTCCCACCCAAATGGATGTCATCTTTGAACTATCTGAGGGTGCACTCAATCCCCTTGTCCGGATTGTTGATGACACGTGTTGCCTCCTCCTCCACTGAGCTGACTGCCCAGGTGATAGGGCATTATTACATCAGTCAAAAAAAAAAAAAAAAAAAAAATCACAGCTAAAGGAAAACCACAACAGTTGGAAGGTAAAGTTCTTTTATTCTAAAAGTGCTTACTGTAAACAGAGGAAGAAAACTTCTAGGCTTACAGTTTAATTGGTGCCCTCAGTTTTGAGCCAGCATAAATCATTATTATGAGGGAAATTGCTGAGGTCAGGCTATTCAGACACTTGCTAAAGGAAAGCAAATCTGAGTGTTGCTATAGGGAATTCTCTGCAGCTTTCCTGTAGTTTTCAGTGTACTTTACACTGACCTGCTAGAATTAAATTAACTTATACCAAAAGTAGTGCTGTCCCTTAGCATGAAGATTGTTCACTGACACAGCTCTCTGGTGGTGCTCAGACTGGGAGGGAGTGTGCTTGTGCCTAGGGCCCAGTGTTCTGGAGGAATAGGATTTATTTTTCATTCTCTGTCCTTATCCTCATTTTTAAAGTCCAGTTTTTCTTGCTTGCAACAAGTTTGACAGTGAGATCGTTCAAACTGAGGGCAGCCCTACACATGCCCACTTACTAATTTGCCTCTCTTGCATACCCCATACCAAAAGCAGCCATCAACCCTCCTAATGGAGACACACACAACCCCTGAAGCCTCTCCCAGTTCACAGCCTTCTACCCTCTACTCTTTCCCTGGCTATCTAGGAATCCATGCCATGTTTAATAAATTTCTCCTTGAGTTACCAGGAAAGCACTGCCATTAGACAACTGCCTTTAGGCTCAGGGGACAAGGAAGAATTTGGAAAGATAAAATCCTTGTAGCTTCAGATTTGTTTAGGTCTGGACAGAGTCTGTGAGAAAGAAGACCTAAACCTAGGAAAAAGCTAAAGGACAACTGCACTGGGTTAACATCTGTAAATTGGAAAGTAACTTCTTGGTTTTGTCCTTTGCGTGTCCCCAGATCATCAGTGTGATAAAGAGGAGACAGAAGAGTGTGAGAAAAGGGCTGATACCCTTTAGCACAACAACTTTGGGGGATCCTGGAGGGGCAGATAACTTTCCTGAAGCTCATGGTTTTAATACTCTTAACTGCTTTTTCAGATGCTTAGTAATGTAGTTTTGCTTAGTGTTTATGTGCTTCCTGCTATTTAATTTTAAAAAAGCCCACTGAAAATGTATTTCTTTCCACAGAAAGTGCAATTAATTCTGCACATAAAATAAGGTAAAAGGTACACATGAATCATGACGACAGTATTCCATATACAAGAAGACATGCTATACGCTTGACTGGTGGCTTATATAAAGACATATCTGTAGTTCACAAATGGCTGTTTGAGCCATGCCAGGAGCACAATGCATTTCTGATCTGATGGCCCCAAGAACGTACAGCATTTCTGTGAGACTCCTCTTCTGCCTACTCAGGGGTTTGGCTTGTGTATCCTCTACTTTTTCCCACATCTACACGATACCCTCTTGCTTGTTTTTCCCTTACAAAGTTGCTGCAGGAGTATTTCTGTCCTACTTCCACCTCAACATCGGTGCTGTCCATTCAATCATGATTCATCCAAATCATATTTCACAGTCCTTATAAAGCTACCCAGGCCATAGGATAGGGGGCTGTTTTGCTATCTGTGTGCAGGACAAATGACTGAAATGAAGCAGCATCCTATGAACAAGCAGAATAACTCTACAGAAGACATCAGGATTAGGCTGATTTGCTCCCATGAGGATCTCTGCTGTGTCTTTTGTTTATCTACAAAATGTACCCTGCACATCCAATTAAAGCTTCTTCAAGCTTGAGACCTTGGAACTGATCTTATTTAATACTTTCATTAACAACCTTGGCACAAGAAAATGAAAACATGCTAATGAAATGAGCATATCACAAGATTCAAAGGCTGGGTCAGTGCAGAGGAAGATCAGAGTATTGCACAGGTAGGCTAAGAGTAAAACAGACAGACTAGAACTGAAGATCATGGAGTATAAAGTCACGTATTTAGGGATTAACACCAGAATTTCTGCTAAAAACTTAGAAGCCCATAATTTAGCAGCCAACTAGGAACACCTTATATTTCCACATAAGCACAATCATCCCTTGCTAAGGTGGTGCAGGGCTGAAAAACCAAAGTTTGATGCCAAGAGATATGAGTTAATTTCACCAGTAAAAAAGTTATTGTGCTAGTACTAAAAGTCTGGAGGGGATCTAGCTGGGATATTCTAAGGAACTGGGGATTTTTTTGTTGAACAAAGACAAGTTCAGGCTCAAGAGGTACTGAGGCTGTTTTGGTAGAGGGAAGGAAGTAGATACAAATGGACTAGCACTTAGGTTTAGGCTGCACTTGCACAGACAGCATGAGTGAATTGTAAGGTAGGATTGCAGAATTTGAGGCAGATATAGGCAACCAGACATGCTCCTGCCTCGAAATGTGCACAGAATTTGTTCTCATGCTTCACTGAACAAGCACAGAGCCTTCCAACATCCCCTGTACTGCCTTCCCCCAGCATACTTCTGCTGTTCATAATTAAAGGCAAACGTGAGAGGGGAGACAGGCCTGCTGGAACAACTCCCTCAGAAGCTGCCATAGCAAAATGTGGAAAACTGATGTGGATCTTCCTTGCCAAATTGGACTAGACATAGCCATCTCCTTCCAACTAATGAAACACGTCTTTTTGTTCCCATTTCTCAGCTGTGGCTCCTATCCTGGTGTTTTGATATTTGATCCCATTTTTCCCCCTCTGCTCATATATTCTCTCCTCCCTCACCCCAACCTATTCCCTCTGCAAGTTGCCTATGTGTGTCTGAGGGATGAGATGAACTACAGAAGGGAATGTCTCACATCAGGCTCCCGTGCTGCAACATGGGCATTAAGGAGCTCTTTTGCAATGAAGAAGCATCAATAATTCAGCAACATGAGAAGAGTGCAAAGCCCATGGCTGAGTTGGAGCCAGGCAATCATTTGGGAATGTAAAAGATGCCAGGAACTAAGTATTCCTATGTTGAAGCTTTGGGAATATAACAGCAAAGAAAGCAAAGTTTCCAGGGATTGTGGACTTCCGCACTCCCTCCTGCATGTTGACTGACAAGCTATGTACAGAAATACATCTCTCCAGTAATGACTACAAAGACTGACGGAAGGGAGAGGAAAAAACACAGAGTGCCTCCATCGATCCCAGCGCAATGGAGCCTGAGGTGCACAGCCTTCACCACTCAGCAGAGAGCCCAACACACCCCATTTCCTCTGCCCAGCCTTCCCTGCCACCCACAGGGTCAGCTGCCAGCCGGGGCAGCCTAGCGTGCTCTGACCCCAGATAACAAGTGCTTGGCTCTGAGGCTGTAGGAAACACTCATCTGTGGGCTCCACTCTTTCAACTCCTACAGGTTTCTTGGAACCACTCTGAGACTCTGATGCCACCACAGCTGCTCACAACATTTTTAATTTTTTTTTTATCCAAACTGTTTCAAACTTCAAACTATGCTAAAGTCTACTGGGACAAGATTTATTTGGCCACCTTCTCAGATGCATCAAGTTGTGCTATTGTCACTGATACAAGCAAAAAGGTGGGAATACAGGCTTTACTTTTCACTCAGGCTAAAGATAAACTGTATGGTGCCTAAAGATGTAGGCTACTGCTCAATGTCTTGACTAATGGTCTGGAAAAGTGTGTGAATAGGGCAAGTTTACAAGTGACACAATGTTATCTGACAGTCAAAACAGAACTCTGAGACAATGTTGTGGAAAACCTTTACAGACCTAACAAATGCTGGTTGAATGGACAACACGAAACAGAAGAAATGCCATGTTATCAAGTATAGTCTTGGACAAAATGATTTAAGTATTGATGTGGTCAGCAAAATAAGAACACGTGCACAATGTTCAGTGTCATTTTATAAAGCCAACAGAATATCAGAAAGAATTGTACTGAGAAAAGTCCTGAAAGCATTAAACCATTGTTTAAATCAAAAGTCTCACCTTGAAGCAGTGTCCAGTACCAAGTCTTGCATTGCAGAGATATATGAGAAAATAAAGAGTCCACAGAGGTGTAACTGAAGAATTTCAAAAGTAAGGACAGACTAAATGAGATGGTACAAATCCTACAATGGGCTTACAATAAGAAATCTTCAAAAGAATTAATTAAATACAAAACACACACATTCAAAACAGGCAGCATTTTTCTCTGATTTACACCAGACAAAAATCAGGCCTTACCCTTTTAAAGTGAATCAAAAGGAGCTTGTGCTCTGGGAAAGCAACATTAAATGACTCTTGATGACAATCGCCCTACTTATCACACCCTGCAACTACTGTTCCTTCAAACAAATTAAATGGCTGTGCGCCAAGAGTAACAATAAAACAATTGCATCAGAAATAAGGAATATTCCTCTCCAGCTGAAAAAAACATATGACTTTGAATGAAAGTACATAAGTATGATGCAAAAGGGGAAAACGTAGAAAATTCAGTCCCCTAGCAAATGCCACTTTATACAGTATGAAATTGAGCCCTTCATACAGACCTGATGATCATTTATGTGCTTTCTGAGTGAACATAACCTGCTCATAATTAATATGTAATGTTTGTCTTGATCCATTAGGAGTAATCTTCAGCCATTATGAATATTCATTAAATTGTTCTCATATTTGTAGACTTTGGCTTATGTTCAGCCTATTTCGTTTTATTTAGTTGCTTAAGGATCTGGAAACAGACACTTTCAGAATCTCAGTGAGATGGAAAGAATCATTCCCTGGAAGTATTTTCCAAAAGTTACACTGAGATGCTGGGGCTACTATGCTCAAAAATCCAGTAACTACATCTATTGGAGAGAAATCCAACTCTGTCTTTCTGTGGAGCATCCTAACAGTCTTGGAAAACAGAACTGACATTTCCAGTATACACACTTCTCTTTATCTGTAAGAGAGACCTTATTTCAGCCTTTCAGTATATACAGGGGACTTACAAGAAAGATGGAGAAGGACTTTTTACCAGGGCCTGAGCAACAGGACAACAGTTTTAAATGGAGAGTTTAGATCAGACATAAGGAAGACATTTTTTATGATGAGGGTATTGAAGCA
Organism: Pyrgilauda ruficollis; assembly: GCF_017590135.1. Taxonomy (NCBI): domain Eukaryota; kingdom Metazoa; phylum Chordata; class Aves; order Passeriformes; family Passeridae; genus Pyrgilauda; species Pyrgilauda ruficollis. The sequence goes on from NW_024525712.1 coordinate 2,037,546, forward strand.
TTGGTATGCGTTGTCCAGAGAAGTTGTGGATGCCCCATCCATGGAAGTGTTGAAGCACAAGTTGGATGGGGCTTTAAACAACCAGGTCTAGTGAAAGATATCCCTGCCCATGGCATGGTGGTACTTTCATTCATACTATAGAAGCATGGGTTTGGTTTTTTTTTTTTTTCCATGAGAAAAATTTTGCAATCTTCTTCTTCAGGGTAAGAATTCCTGAAGAGTTTGAGAAAGCAGGACATTTGTTTCCTACCTAGCTGTGATGACAGTAGCATGGGTACAATAAAGCAAGCTGGTCAACCAGTACTCCTCCAATATCACACCCAGGAAAGTAAGATACCACCCCTCCTGGAAAACATTTTAACAAAATAGCTAACAAAGGTGGTAATCTGTGACAATAGAAAAAAAACCTCTATGAAATATTTGATACATTTAATATAACATTTTATGTTATATTTCCCCTTATATTTCCAAAACTTTCACCTTAATTATTTTATTATTTTAATGATCCATGTATAGCTTTTAAGCTCAGCTAAATATGTATAGAAACTTTGTATTTAAAAAGGAAATAAGGCCAATTCATAGAAATGCCTGTTCTTAAGAAGGGGAGCAATGCTAACTACATAACATCTGAACATTCACATACACTTTACTGAAGGTTACAAAAACAACAACAATTTGAGGAACGCCATAAAGGAGCAGAATGAAATAAATACTGGCATTTGCTTACAGCTGTTCTGTGTGCTCTATCTGGAAGTCTCCAGTGTTCAAACACATGGAAATTAGATGTGAAAACTCCTCCCAAGCATCAATGTTTAACACTGTGAACATCTAGCACCTTCAGACTGAACTCCTCAAGTACTCATCCATGGATCAGGACCACACCTGAATCTCCTTGTTCAGAAGTGTATCTCCTGCTACAGAAGTGGCTTTAGCTGCCAACATCAGCATGTTACTATGCTCTCTATGTGGTAAGCATAGCTCTTCACCTCAACAGAAATCTCTGCTCCCTAATACGCAGTAGAACATGAAAATAGGGAAAGGGAGGTTGCATCTCTCATTTGATTTTTTCTGGAAGGCGAAACCTCCCACTGGTAAGCTCAACCCACCAATGCAGGAGGCAACCCCACACTCAGCCACTTCTTTCCCTCATCTGAAGCTTTTTTCCTTGCTTGTAGCTCCATGGACACTCACCCTGTGTACCTGAAACTTCCTACAACATTAATGCAAGTAATTATGTGATATAATTTGCATTACCACAGGTCATCATTAAGCAGTTTGCCTATAATGATGGCAGACAAGTACAACAGTGATAAAATATTTCAGTAAAGCAAAGATGTAGTATGTTAACTGCCAAAATTAATTCACGTACTTAAGACATATGAATAGTGCCCTGTTCTTGGCTTGTCAAAAGGGCATTTCAGCCTAAAATATGTACATATATGCATATGCTATGCCCTTCTTCCATTGAATAATTATTTTATTCTACATATAAATCACTATTAATAGTGTACCAGATAGATAATCATAAGTAGTGAGACATCTAATATGCTTTTTTCATAGTTCTCAGACTTCTGATTTTTGTACATGGAAGACAGTGCTGAGTCCCAATTAGACTCATAACCAAGAACCTTGTCATTAGAAATTGTATGGAAAAATTCAATACATACACATCCTATTGCCACATTGAGCTGATGGAAGAGCATGAACTTTTCCAAACCAAAATATCTCACCTTTGAACAAATTTCTGAGGGCTTCTACACAATTAATTTCGGTCTGTAAAATTCAGATGAGAAAAGATAGTTATAGTACATCTTCCCACAAGTATCTCTACTTAACCACTTGACTGCCTTCTTTCCATCAGTATCTTTTTTGTCTTCCCCCTTTCCTTACTTTATTCTTATGGCTGTTCTACACTGGGAATAGTCTGATAATCCTAGTTTGTTTTTATTGCTCCCCTAGCATGCACTGTATTTCAGAATAAAAGTGGCTTTCTTTATAGAATGCAGTTTCCATGTAAGGAATTACCCCAATTTACTTATAGTTTACAGATATAACTATCTATTCACAATTCCTTTACCAGTCAGTTTACCTGTATAAATGAACACTTGACCTTCAGACATCCATCAGTCTTAATATTATATGACACAGAACAAAAAAGTACATTTAGATTATACAGAGAAACAATACTAGTTCTTTCAATCAAATGCTTGTCTATTTTTCAAACTGTTAATTGATACAGTAAGAAATATTACCTTTCTGCACCATCTCTTCCTGCTGGCATCCCTACCCATCACAAAACCAACAGGAGTGGCCTGCAGTGACTTGCCTGCAGGACCCAAGGCTTTCTCAAATCATGCTCCCAACTACAACTCCAACTACAGCTCCCTGCTGTGTCACTTGGCTGACTGATGCCCCTTCTCCCATTTGAATAACATGCTCTTACAGCAATTGCAGAGGAAAGAGAAGAAGAGAGAAAAAAACAGGAAGTGCAGAGGTCAAACAGACAGAGCTCTCCCTGAATTCAGTAAATCTTTATGAAACCTGAAGCTTTTCCAAGTACCAGTGCATCTTCATGCATTTTGGTCTTATTCCCTAGTGCCCCTTTCCCTTCCAATACTTCTCATTCCCTAAAAGGCACACTAAATGTGTGCAGTGTTAGTGCTCTCTGACCTCTCCATATCACTTTTGCCTTGCACATCCACCCTCACTACCTGTTTCTCATTTGTCAATGATGACCATTGGCAAAACGGCAGAAGAACCAAAAATCTATACCAAGCTATTGCAATGCAGACGTTTTCTGAAACCACCAATCTCACAGCATTACAATAAACTGTTAATGGATGAGCAATTTTAATGGTCCACTCCCATAAACTGGGCAATTTTTCTTAGATAAAAGCAAAACATATAATTAGAAAAGGGAACTAGTTACTTGTAATGAAAGAATAATCAAATCATCATTAAAAGGACATGAGCTACATTTGTCTTAATTCTAGGGGCCCTCTGTTGCCTCCAGATAGGAGGATAAAATTTACTTGACAATCTGAATGATTTTTTCCAGTTGTGTTTGTTCATGTAAAAGGGGACCTTTTATCAACCTTTAGCAGAGCAAGTTGCATGTAACTGAACAAAAGCCATTAAAAGGCTATTTGCTTCATTTCCATAAAAAAGGACACACCTCAACTTTAAGGGATACCATGAACTCCAGCTGGCTCCTGTCCTCCCACTTGCAAGAGAAAGTAAAAGAGAAGCCCATGGAAATCTGCAAAAGCTTTTTGTCCAGCTAGACCAGTGCAGGGTATTCCTGGAGAATACCTTAACCACCAGAACACAGGGCCTTAATAAACATAAAATATGTTCTCTCGCCACTAAGTGAACAAACACAAGATTAGTTGTAAAGAATCTCCATCCCACTCGAGGCAGGACACAAAATGAGCAAGTTTTTCTACTGCTACCCATGACAGGACTATTTTGGATAATTCAGGAGCATGCTGCATATCCAAAGAGCTCACTCACACTGTTGTTCAGTGGTAGTCTGGGTAAATCCCATGACAGAAGTCTGTTTTGGGGGGTGTTTGTTTGTGTGTTTAGCTTCATTCACAGTGCTATACGTTTGCTTGGTGAGATGCCACTTTGACCTGCTGTGTACCTGTTGTACAGACAGTAGGAAGGAAGCTCCTGCCTGTACCATCTCAACATCCTTTGCTGTAGAGATGGAAAGCATTTGATGGAAGGGCCTGGTTCTGCTGAGAAAAAGCAAGAAAAGTCTCATAGCAAATAACAGAGGCTCTAGAAAACTGTTTTCTAACTCTGTTGTAAAGTTCACACGTAAGTCTGAGGCGTTTGCATTATATATATTCCTCATTTTTCTCCCACACCCCAATTGAGTAATTTGTGGTGTGAGCTGCTAAGATGCTGAATGTGAGTAGGTGCATCTGAAGTCAGTGGGAGGTGGACCTTCTCTACATGCAAAGTAGCATAAAGCATTTACCACCTTGGAAATTAAGGTCTTTGATATGGTATTTACCACTTGGGAAATTAAGGCTTAAATTTCTTCATATAGGTAACCAGAAGTGCTGATATTTTTAATTTCCTGCACACAAGACAGAATGATGCCAACCATTTCATAGTGGTGACAAGGGTAAACTCCTCAATGGTCAGTAAGAATATAGCACTCCTGAAATGCTCTACAGGAAATTAGGTTTTTTAATTCAATAAAGGATAATGTTATTCAGTAAACTGTACATTAAAGTACACATGGACTAAGCATGTATAAGAATATGTAATAAGCAATAAAAGAAACACAGATTTGGAAAGCTTCTGGAGCTTATTCTCCTGCTATCCCAGGCAACTACATCACATAAGCACTTTTATAAACTCATCAGGCTCTGCTCTCTAAGTGGATGGGCTTCCTGCCCTCAGCACAGGGAAACGGTCTCATGACCTCATGGCTCTGAAAATTCCAAATCTTCTAAGTTACAGTCTAAATTAATTACTGACCATTTTACACACATTTGTCTTCCATTTAAACAACAATTCTATATCCATGCCATTTACTCTTCCTTTGAGACAACATCAAATCTCCTCCTAACATTTATTTTTCTCATCTAAACACAAGAAATTCTTCAAGCCCCTTCTCTGAAAAGCTCCCCAAAGGATAACATTCCTACTCAACAATAGGATTCTTCTGGGGAAATAAGCTTATGGCTACGTGATTAAAATTGATATTGCTGGGCCAGCTTATGGCATGTTAGCCCACAAGACCCAAGACTGAAAAGCAAAGAGCACAGAGGGGGTTTGAAGTCAGACAGAAAGGCCACACAGCTGCTCTGCACACATACATCAGACTGCATTGGGCATGGAGTTCAGTCCACATCCATCACACTGCTCTGCGCACACAAACTGCTCTGCTCAGCACTGCCCAACTCTTAACTTGTTCTGTATTTCTGTATGCAGCCTCTCAATTGGTGGGAGAGAGACGGGAACTGTTAGGAGGGTAATTCTTAATATCTTCCCCTTTCTGAGGTGAATCAGTGAAGCAAGTAGCCTCAATTAAGTCAGCTGTCCTTCCTCAAATAAAACACACTCACCCATGCCTTAGAGGTGGAATGGTTAGTTGATAGAGACATGGTGCTAATAAAAAAAGTATTGTTATGCAATTGGTCGGTTTTGGTCTTTACTTCATGTAAATGAAGATAATGAATAGGGACTAATAAAAATGAGAACACATCCTACTAACAAGCAAGAATAAATGGGCATCCTAAAACTGTAGCAAGTTACCAAGAGGTAACTTCTGGGGGAGACACAGAGTGGTTTCTGAGTTTGATTACATTTGAAAAGATTGTTACCTATTGTTCTATTTTTTTTTTAAATAAAGCAATGTTTCCCAAACTCAAATGACAAAGTGTCTTGTTCACAGTACAGCTCGAATTTCCACATACATAATCCCAGTCCTAGTCCAAACACAGACCAAGAGCTTTATGAGTTGAGACAGTAACATCCTGAGATTGATTCAGAGAATTCATCATCCCATCCTGATGCTGAAGTTCCTCAGTATGACTATATTTGGTGATGCAGAAAACAAAGGTGAGAAATCTCATCACTTGACGCACAGACCTGGCACTGCACAGACATTGGAGAACCTGACCTCGCCTGAGCCCTGATTCACGAGATGCATTTGACCCGATTTTGTGCGGCAAGACCAACAACACAAACCCACCGTGTCCTCACCACATCCTCAGAGGCAGCATGAGCGCACACAAGCCATGCATCTGCTCAGCCAACGATTTGGACCTACATATGGCTATAGGTGCCTCACCTTTATCCAGCCACGGGTGGGTAACACGCTACTGTGGTATGTCAGAGCATGGTCTGACCTCTGGAGAATTAAGGTGAAATCAAGAGGATGAAAACAAGCAAGTACACTGATCGTTGCTTTTGGGAAATGCTGCCTTCACCCGCGTGAGGCTCCGGGAACACGTACTGGGGAATACTGGGGAAGCCCCGCAGTGCCCGTACTAGACCCGGCCGGCCCCCGGCACCTGGCGGCGGCAGCGCCCGGACTTCGTGCGCTCCGCTCCGCTCCGGAAGGGCCGCAGGCCGCTCCCAGCCCTGCCGCGCCCGAGCCGCCGCAGGGCCGGCCGGGCAGGGCCGGGCTCGCCGCCCGCTCCTGCGGGAGCTGCCGCCCGCCGGCGCTGCGGGGAGCAGCGGCCCGAGGGCGCGGGCGGAAAAACAGCCGCCGTGGTGCGGGCCCGGGCACCGCCTCGCGCCCCCGCTCCCGCCCCGCCGGCACGGGCACCGCCTCGGCCGGGCCCTCCCACGGGGAGCCCCGGGCCCCCTCCCATCACTTCCCCCATCCCCGGTCCCCGGTCCCGGTCCCCGGTCCGCATCCCCGGTCCCCGGTCCGCATCCCCGGTCCCGGTCCCCTTCCCGGTCCCGGGCGGGGGGGAGCAGCGAGGGCGGAGGGTGGGGTGGGGGGGGAGGGGGTTGTAGCGGCGTCACCATGGCGACAGTGACGTCACTCCACCCTGGATCTCATTGGAGGAAACCCCGTGGCCCCAGCCGCAGCCCACGGGCCCAGCCGAGCTCGCGCCCTGCCCGCGCTCGCCCCCGCGGCGGCGCGCTCCTCCCCGATTGGCCGGCGGTGCACGGCGGGGCGGGGCTGGGCGCGCAGGCCGGGCCGCTATTGGCCGTGTGGGCGCGGGCCGCGCAGCGGGTCGGTGCGCGCGCCAACGCCCTTCAGCGCTGGCTCGGCCGAGACGGGAGCGGCTCTTTCTCTCCGCCACAGCCCCGAGCGCGGCACCGACCGGGTGCGGCCCGGCCCCACAGCCCGGCGGACCCAGGTGAGCGCGGGGCCGCGGCCGGCGGCGGGATGGGCCCCGCTCCGCTGCCTCCTCCTGCCGCGTCCTCCATTTTGTGATCGCGGCGTGGAGAGCTCGGCGGCCCCGGGGAGCGGGAGGTGCATCCAGCGCCGCCATTTCGCACCCGCCGCCGCTTCCTCTTCCCGCCCCGTCGCCACGGGGACTCCGCCGGCCGCCCCCGCGCCCCCCGCCGTCCCAGGAGACGCGGCCGCTGAGCCCGAGACCGCACCCGCTGCCGTGTACCGGGAGCCGCCGCGCTCCCCGCCGGCAGCGCGGGGCCCCCGCCGCGCTGAGGTCCGGATCGGCGGCCGCCGGGGCAGACGGGAGGCCCGGGTGCGGGGGGGAGCAGCGAGGGCGGAGGGTGGGGTGGGGGGGGAGGGGGTTGTAGCGGCGTCACCATGGCGACAGTGACGTCACTCCACCCTGGATCTCATTGGAGGAAACCCCAGAGCGGACTTCGTGGCCCACGGGCCCAGCCGAGCTCGCGCCCTGCCCGCGCTCGCCCCCGCGGCGGCGCGCTCCTCCCCGATTGGCCGGCGGTGCACGGCGGGGCGGGGCTGGGCGCGCAGGCCGGGCCGCTATTGGCCGTGTGGGCGCGGGCCGCGCAGCGGGTCGGTGCGCGCGCCAACGCCCTTCAGCGCTGGCTCGGCCGAGACGGGAGCGGCTCTTTCTCTCCGCCACAGCCCCGAGCGCGGCACCGACCGGGTGCGGCCCGGCCCCACAGCCCGGCGGACCCAGGTGAGCGCGGGGCCGCGGCCGGCGGCGGGATGGGCCCCGCTCCGCTGCCTCCTCCTGCCGCGTCCTCCATTTTGTGATCGCGGCGTGGAGAGCTCGGCGGCCCCGGGGAGCGGGAGGTGCATCCAGCGCCGCCATTTCGCACCCGCCGCCGCTTCCTCTTCCCGCCCCGTCGCCACGGGGACTCCGCCGGCCGCCCCCGCGCCCCCCGCCGTCCCAGGAGACGCGGCCGCTGAGCCCGAGACCGCACCCGCTGCCGTGTACCGGGAGCCGCCGCGCTCCCCGCCGGCAGCGCGGGGCCCCCGCCGCGCTGAGGTCCGGATCGGCGGCCGCCGGGGCAGACGGGAGGCCCGGGTGCGCCGCGCCCCGCCGCGGGAGGAGAAGCGCCCAGGGCCCCCTCCCCAGCCTCGCGGCCCCGGCCCCGCTCGCCCCCAGGGAGGCGGGTCCTGGAGGGGTTTAACCCCTGCTGTGTTCCCCGGCGCCGAGCTCGCCTTGCTGCTTTTATTATGTATTTTTTCCCGCCAGTCCCGGCATTCATGCCCGTCTGCCTCCGGCGCTCGCCCGCAGGGTTGGTAGCGCACGGAGGCAGGAATTTGGGCGAGGGCCCTAGGCAGGGTGGTAACCAGGAATCATTCCACGAGCCCCTGTTAGAGGGCATATTAATATGCTCACGTAGGGCACGAAGGAAAAGCGGGGTGATGGTTTTTTTCTGATGGAAAACCGGCTATTTCCACTGCTTGGGCGGCTGGCTGCCGTCCCTTGGATAGCACCGGCCGAGTGTGACTTCTCCGCCTGGGTTTCTAGGTCGTGCTTTCCCGAGGGGTGGACCCTTGGGACGAGTCCTCGTAGCCTTGCATGGAAGGGCAGGATGTTGCAGTCCGCCTGTCCAGGAGGAGCACCTGGAGATGGGGAAGGGAAGGCAAGGCTCACAGTAAATCTCGTTTTTGCTGGGTTGCAATGGGCTGCTGTAGGACCGTGTTCGATGGTGTTTATCCTGGCATCATGATTGGTGTCTTCTTTCTGTCAGGTTTTGAGGCGCATTCTCGTGTTGATAGTGTGACATCTCCAGCTTCTTCTGCTACTGCACTGCTCTTGTCCCACTGCCAGCCACCATGGATAAGACCGAGTTGATCCAGAAAGCCAAGCTGGCTGAGCAAGCCGAGCGCTACGATGACATGGCCACCTGCATGAAGGCAGTAACGGAGCAAGGTGCCGAGCTGTCCAACGAGGAGCGCAACCTGCTCTCCGTGGCCTACAAGAACGTGGTGGGGGGGCGGCGCTCGGCCTGGAGGGTCATCTCCAGCATCGAGCAGAAGACAGACACCAGTGACAAGAAGATGCAGCTTATCAAGGACTATCGGGAGAAGGTGGAGTCTGAGCTCAGGTCCATCTGCACCACGGTGCTGGTAAGTGGGGACTTTGTGATTTCTTATATTTTGTTTAAGGTAGGGAAATGCAGTATTTAAGTGTGCTGCTGTACTGGGGGAAGCATTGGGAACTTGGTTGGAGCATATCATGCCGTGTTGTGCTGGGGTAGGTGAGGCCAGTACTGTAACTTCCTCCCGTGAGGAGGAGGATCAACTGCACTATGCTATTGACCCTGTATGTGTAGAGGTATATTTGAGATACTCAGTTTTGTGAGGTACATTTCTGGGTGCAGTGATCCATATGCAGTATTTCACCAGGTAGCTGTGGAGATACAGAGAATTTAGCCTCTGTGCTGTGGTTAGTAAACCTATGGGTAAGATAAGCTGAAAACGTGAAAACTCCTTTGTTCAGATCAACTAACAACTTGCTACAAACGTTGAAACCATGTGTGCATTTTGTTTACTTCCTCATGAAGAGAAATACTCTAAAGGCGTCTTCAAGAGACATTTTGAGGACTGTTTTAACATAAATTTGACTTTACAAACTTAGACATCTGTATTGAAGAGGGGAAAGAGACATGTAGAAATTGTCTTTGTTAGATGCAAGCTGACTTCTCAGGGTATCTTTGAGATTTTGCAGTAATTATGGAGCAATGTAAAGCTAAGGTGTAAAGACTGGAATGACACTCTAAGCATGCATCAAGCCTATAAGTACATTTCTGTGGAAGCAGCAGAATTCCAGATGCCGTTGATAGGAAAACTGTAGTGGGAGCTCAAGAGATGTGTGTCAGCAGTGTGGAGGCTGCTGGACCCAGTTCTACATGACCAGGGAATTGTACTGCAAGAAACTGCATGTGCATAGTGCAGTAGTAATTCTGTGGCAGATCATCTTCAGTGGTTGATTTGCTCCTCTTAATTACCTTTTCTTTGGTGTCTAGTGTTGCTAATGTGAGACCAGGAGGAAGCAAGTCTGTAAGGAAATAGACAATTTTGAGGTAAATTCATCCTAGATTTGTTTAGGAGATGTGAATTTAAAGGTGACTAGTTTGGAAGTAACTGATTTTTCTTCTTGATTAAGTGTTCTGGCTCATGTACAAGGGAATGCTTCTTTGGATTGTGCTGAAAATACCTGTATGCTTCCTTGTATGCTGCCACCTAGGTTTGTTCTTTCTTTCTAAATCAAAGTGAGTTATCTTGAAAATAATTTTCTTATTTATTAGCTTTATGGATCAGTTAATTCCTTAGTGCATTTAAGAGCCCATGCCTTCCACAAGAGCAAAATTGTTTCTCCAGTTACAGGTGTATTGAAATTATGAAACTTTCACCTTTGTGAAAATGATGGAACTTCTGTAGGATTCCTGCTTCCTGTGACAAGTTTCACTAGAACCCTGTGTGATGAAGTGCCAGCATTTGTGTCACTCTTTTTTCTCTACTCAGTGCCCCACTTCAGAACTAACTTCTTGGGACCTCCATGTAAAGCTCACTCTTCAGACTTAATCTCCCTTTGTCCTTTTACCAAATCTAGAGCCTTTGAGAAAGTGATGCCTAAAATCTCATACTGGTTGTGCCATTTTGACAAGGAACTTTTGTTTCCGTAGGGAGAGGCAGTGAGCCCCTTCACACAGTGTCTCTACTGAAGTTATTCCACCCCATCTGATGGTGGCCAGCAGGTATGCTGGTAGCTGTGCTAGCACAGACCTCTAGTGCAGGGAAAGCAAGCTCTTCCTGTGCTGGATGAATTTTTCAGTGCACTCTCGTTTCTCTGTTCTCGTTAATGACCTGTTGGCAGCTCTCACCTTCCGGCCTGGAAGGCTGCAGGAAGTAGTGAAGACCAAAAACCTGCAGCTGAGCATGCTTTTCCTGTCCTGACCTGCTGCAAAGATGTGCCTTCCTTTGGTAGAAGGAGATGGGGCTGTCTACTGCAAGCCTTACTTTTTTTTTATTCTTCCTTTGAGGGCCATGTGCAGTTCTGTTCTCTTCTGATTCCCTCCCTTTCCTCCTCCATGTACCACTCCTATGATCCGTGAGTCAGCATGAGAGGTTGGAATTCAGGATGAGCAGGCGTTACAAAGGATGGGTTTCCTAAAGCTGAGCCACACAATGCTTTTGGCTCCTCCTTTGAATGATAATTTCTTCTGTACTAGTACTATGGTAACAGCTTGTGGCTTTTTCAGATCTCTTCAGCTGAATCTCAGAGTTGCCTTTTTAATTCTAGGAAGGCAGCTAAACTAACAACTGCTGGCAAGTAGTATGGAAAGGTTGCTTGTCATCTGGAGTATTTGGATTTAGCAAGGGTGGGTGTGTTGGGTGGAGTGTGACTGCTGTTAGTCATACTACTAACAGTTTTTTCAAAAGGCTTTTTTTTTTAACTACTGGTGTGGCATATTTCTAAATTTTCATGTAGAAGTACTTGTGCTACCATTAAAAATGCTGCTAATTTTTTAATTAAAATTTCAGGAACATGGGATCTGTAATTACTTTTTTTTCCTGCAAAAAAATGCCCCAAGCCAGTTAAGTTAAGCATTGTTTCAGGTTTGATAAAGAACTTAATTACCACTAGAATACAAACATTCAAAGTTACGTTGAGATATCTGTATATAGATATACACATAAAAATAAAGCTTTTTCTGATGATTTACTGTCATTCTTTAACTGCCTATCTGCATGATCTGAATGCTTTTTAGCTGTTAATTTTATGACTGGTCTTTCAGATGAGAAGAGCTCTTTAATGGGGAAATGGTATGGCTGTCAAACAACTTGCACAAATGTTTTATTTGAAAGATACACTAGGAGGTTTTGCTGAACTCCCTGTATTGATTGATGAATTCTTTGGTAATGTAGAGAGTTAATGTTGAATCATCCCTTATGACTCATAGTTAAAACTGTTCTTGAAACTCTCATGTTGAATAAAGAAACAGGTTGGCAACTTAATTTTTTTCAAGATAAAGTTGCACTATGTTGATTCATGTACTCTGAGGACAAAGTTCGTGTTGCTTTCTCTTGACTTGAGTGATTTCGAGATGGGTACTAGATAATGTAAAAGGGGTGGATTCAGCAGCAACTTTCATATAGTTAGTGAAATGATGTGGACTCTTTGGAGATGGAACATACAGTATAAGGTCTGCTTAATTACATGTACACTCCACTGTTCAGTGACAATAGTTTTTCAAAAAAGTTAACTTTTGAATTGGAACCTTTCTGGGGAAGCACATTAAACTGGTGGGTTTTCTGAGAGCCTTGGTCGTTTTGCATGGCTATAACTTGTGTTGCTTTCAGGCTCCTTTGTTCTTTAGAGAGCCATAATGTGAAGGCAGGGAGGACAGCAGTCCTTGCCTGGAAGCGCTCTCCACTTACAGCTTGAGGGATTTTGTGTGTGTTTGCATGTGTTCAGTTTCTAGGTCCTGATGTGTTGGAGCTCTTCTTGGAGTAATAGAGATAAGGTTTGGTAACTATTTGCCCACAGTTTAAATCTTGATGAATATGTAAAATCATTAGGGCTTGAAAACAACTGTGTCTTGATTGTTACTTGTCTCTAGGTGAAATGTTAAAGTGTTTTTTAAATATTCTTAGAAAATTTTGTGTAGAAAAGTTACATACCTGAGGCTTTTAAGTTGTTTCCCATTATCAGTTTTCACAGTGTCCTCTGTAAACGTTTTTACATTGTATTGTGTCAGGCCCATGTTGGCTTGTTTCTCTGGAAATGAGCAATGGCATTGTGAACTCTGAGAAATGAGGGAACAGTCGCATTACTTGTGCTGTTAATTCTTTTTGCCACCCTGTGGCAGTGCCTGCAATGAAAACTATAGGTGTGTATTGTCTGTATTTTTACTATCTTAAGGCTGATGGGATGCTTTGATCTTCTGAGAGATTTTACTGTTAATTGTTGAAAGCATGTATTAGTGTGTTGCTCTTGCCAGCTCCTTCCTTCCTTCCTTCCTTCCTTCCTTCCGGTTGCAATGTTGTTCCTACTGCTGCTTCACATACTTAAGAAACAATAAAAGCTAATGAAAATGAGTAAAAAAAACCTGTCCACTTTTGATTATTATCCATTTTGTAGCTCTAGTTCTAAAGTTAATCACTTAAAATGAGTAGAACAAAAATCCCGATGCTAGAAGGTAATGTTCAGAGCAGTTTGTTTCAACAGCACAAGTTCAGAGGTCCATTGAAAGTGAAGTTGGCATTTTCTTGCAAATAGATTACTCATATCAGCTAAAATATCTGATGTCTGATGATGGATAACTTTGACCATAGCCCTGTCTCTTCCCTGCTGTTAACTTTGGCCTACAGAAAAGTAAAATCTTCGTGGTTTTTATTGTACATGTCATATTCAGTAGGTATCAGCTTCATGCTGCTATCTAAACAATTTACCAAAATTTCATATCTTGTGAATTCTTTGTCTCTGTGTTCCTATTGTCAGAGAAGAGAGAGAGTTTGTGCAGAAATATGTGGTGTAGAGGTGATACCCACTAAAAGGGTATTACATACAGTCTTTTGATACAGGAAACTGTGTAAGATGCAGTTTTATTTTGAAGGTCAGGCATGCTAATCAATTAATTTTACATTTGGACTTGAGTTAGTTGTCCCAGTTGTGGTTGGGACAGTGTTTCAAGTACTACTTTTAACCTTTTGTAAGTTAAAGCAACTGCTATTCTTAAGTGACTCACTAAAAGGAAAGGCTACTTCATAAAAGTTAGGTTGGGAATGTTACTTCTTGGTAAGTCCAGAATTGTAGAGTGAATGTGAATTGGATGAATAGTTTGGAATAAATAGTCTTTTTTTGTGAAAAGTAATTTGTGGAGAGAGAGATGGTTTTTCCTTTGTGTTCTTAGCACAACTTCTAGCAGCCATCAACACATTTGTGGTAAGAATTGTGAAATTTAATAGTTTAATTTTTTTTGGTTCCATATGCTTGAAACTTAGATCTGAACTTGACTTATTCATAGTTTTACCCTCTCTGTCATCTTTCAATAGAGTATATTGCTGGAATCCTCACTTTTGTGCGAAGAAAACGTAATCATTTCTGAAAAGGGACTTAGAACAAAGCCTAGAGTGCACGAAGGTTCTTGAGCAGACTGTGAACTGTTCAAGAGTCCAGCTGAGAATCGTTCAAGGAATTCTGATGGTAGCTGAAGCCTCCATCCCATGCAGTCATTGCCTGCTGCCCCCTCCCCTTACAGCTGAATGCTGTCTAGAATTACTAAATTTCTTGGAGGACATTTATTTCTTTGGTGGCCGTGAGAAAGTAGGATGTGCTCACTAGGTCTAACCAGACAACAAAGCCAAAAATTCTGTTTTTTCTGCTAATGCAGTGAAGCTTTTAACAGATTTTATAAATCACTGTCAGGCTTACCTGCTAGACAGTTGTCTCACAGGCACTTCTACTACCTTGGATACTAATGTGATGAGGTGCCTTTTTGAAGAAAAGCACAGAAGGCTGTATGTGGGCAAGAGAGAACTTGATGGGGAAAGAACATACTTGATTTTGAAGGTTATTACACTTGATCTCTTTATCATGGCACAAATTGGGGTTGTTTAGTACAGTGTTAAAGGAACAGATTGTACCAGTTTCTGTACAGGCACTGCAGCTTGGTATTCTGGTTTCAGTAGTGGGGGGGATGCCTGATTTTCAGAGGAAGGTAGTGACGAAAACAGCAGAGGAAGGGCTGGTAAAAGTGCATGGGTGTACTTTGGTAGGTGAAGGTGTATGCTTGATTAATCAATGTTTTCATATTTAGCTTTATGCTCTTGGCCTTCGAGCATGAGGGCCAGGTGCTTTCTTACTGCCAGTAAGAATCCAATTTTGTCACAGAGGTAAGTAATAGCACTGCACTTGTGATACTCAGTATAGCTCCACCAAATTTATTGGAGGGGTGTTTACAAGTTCCTCCTCATCCTTTCTGCGTTCCAGGAAGCTGGAACCAACATGAGAACACTTTAGTGTGCATACTGCTGATTTGGAAGCTTGTCATTTGCTAATCCATCCTGTATATGAATATATAACAGTGCCTGGTTTGTGTGAGCCAGGCACTTAGGAGAGGCAGCAAAACAGTGTGACTGCTCAGTTTCACATCTTGTAGTCTGTGCTCCCACCAAAATATCAGATGTCAATATCTAAGAACTGGAAGTCCTGAATTAGCTATGTACTTTTCTCTAAATTTGTTAAAGTAATCAAGGGTTTGATTTACCGGTTTCTAATATTGATAAGGGTTTCTTATTTGCTCTGTTACTCTTTATTCTCTCCTTTAGTTTATATGATCTATTCACTGAAGTAGCCTGATACATGAGTAGTGTTCAGCTCTGAAAACAGAAGAATTTGCATTTGCTTTAATAATAGTTTTTCTAAATACACTATATATACTCTTACTTGACTGACAGCCACATCATTCCTGGATAAAACTTCTTCGGGAAGTTTTGTTCTGAAGTCAAATATATTTTGCAAAATTATTGTAAGCAGAAATTGTTTTTAATAAAAGTAGGTAACGGGGCCTTAGCAAAAAGTCACGGCTCACTTTCTGTGAGATATAACCAGGTTATCTGAAATGTTGACTTCAGTTTTTCTGACCTAAGGTTAGACTTCATTGTTGTAGGTTGTCTCATTTGGGGAATAACAAATTACTGGCACACTCTCAGTCCCAGTAGACTGAGTAAAATAATATATTGCTGGGTTTCCTTCAAGATAAAGTTGGATGATGCGAAAGGCTCTTCCAAGCTATACTATGCAATGGGAAGAAAGTATATCTGTTGTGTTATCATTTTGAGGTTCAGTGATCCCACGCCTCTGATCGAGAGCTCCCAAAGAGAGACAAGAACTGAAGCAAGTCAAAATGAGTTCTTTGTGTAAGGGCAATGTACCTTAAGACCA
This sequence comes from Pyrgilauda ruficollis, assembly GCF_017590135.1. Taxonomy (NCBI): domain Eukaryota; kingdom Metazoa; phylum Chordata; class Aves; order Passeriformes; family Passeridae; genus Pyrgilauda; species Pyrgilauda ruficollis. Next base: position 2,053,367 of record NW_024525712.1, read on the forward strand.
CATAACTCCTGTGTGCTGTTGTTCCTCTTGAGTGCTGTTAGTCTAGGTATACCTTGGCCAGTCATTGAATTTTACCTTTGGGCTTCTGGAGCTGGAGAGCATAGAAGTATTTTTAAATGAAAATTTAGACTTTTTTGGTTGATTCTGTCATATTATGCAATGTCACAAGTAGATGCTGAAAGAAACTTTTAGATGGCCAGGATTCTGAAGGGAAGGATTTGGTGCCTAAAATGTGTTTGCTAAGAGAAGAGCACTTGGAAGTATTTTGAGGAATTAGAAGTATGTAAAATGCAGTAATGGAAGAATGTTAGAATCAATTTGAGATAAATATGTCAGATACCAAGGAATTTTTCCTGAAAGCTTTTGGCTGTGCTGTATAGCCATTAATTCATCAAAAATTTATAATTTTTGAAAAGAGGAATGACTTCTTTTTTAATACTCCTTTCTACATTTGATGGGGGGAAACTGGAAAACTTCAGGGCCTTCCATAAAAACTTAAGTAGTTCTCTGACTTTTGCTGGATTGTTCATTTTGTCTGAAAAATCTATAGAAAGGAGAACTTGTATTTCCATACACTTCTAGTTCCTGGCTTACATAGTTCTCTGGGGACCACAGAACTTTCTAACTTGAGGAGAAGTATAAGCAGTGAGTGTAAATTCTAGATTAAATTAATCTCAACCCCAGGTGGGAATAGTGTGGGCAGACATGCTGCAGCTCAGTCTTCCAGTGCATTTGTTAAGTGAGATTCCAGATACTTCATTCAGGGCCAATCCTAGGTATTGGCTGCCAGTTCTTAAAACTGTATAGACAAAGACATGGAACCAAATGGAAAAGATGAATTAGGTCACCCTCTCTGTTTTCATGTCAGGTACATTTGTCTCTGCTCTCAGTAGTGCTTTGTCAGGTCATCTTAAGGCCATGCCATTACTGGAAAGGAGCACACATATTTTCCTCAATACATAAACTGAAACACTTAGTTTGGAGAGGTCTGTATGAAAATCACTTAATGTTCTCCCAAAAGGAGTTGATGCATAGAGCTTGGATCCTGAAGGATGAAGAACTCAGTTCCGCTGAATTACACTGTTGAAAGTAAAGTGATCTTACTGTTGCAGCAGGGGACTCTCCCTTTCCTGTCAAGAAAACAACTGCTGAACGTTAAAAAACACCTAGGTTTCAGTGAGTCATACTGTGGACTTTGGAATGACTGATTTTACTTAAAATAGTCAAGAAGTCTTAAATACTACTCTGCTAGACGATTAAAACAGGCAGTCATTTGTGAGTAGAAGCCTTATTGAAAGGTCTGAGCCCACACCAATCATCTCTGTCAGAGACTTCGGAATATTTGATGTGTTGAAATTCACATTTAAGTTATATTAGGTGATTATGTTGGTCTGAGCTGCCTCACCAACTTTAGCTTTGCTTTTTGACTGTAGCTGGGGTGGAAACCATTTCTGTTTATGCTGCTTCTAGGTAATTTTTTCATATGGGGTCTGGATGGACTGTCAAAAATACTTGAGACTGAATAATTTTTCCAAATATTTTGCATACTGCAGCCCTGAATTTATGTAGCCTCATACACTCATGGTGTTCCTGTGAGATGCAGGGTGCTCATCTGGGTGGGACTCTGATGTTGAATCCATGTTTCAGGGTGGTGAGTTAACTTGCTAGAAGTGTTGACATGCACTCCGTGCCTTGTGCATTATTTTTAGGAACCTTGTCTCAAAATAGGTTTATTTTGAAACAGTTTCTTCACTTGCATGTGACTTTTTGGTTCTGTGGGGTTTGGCCAATTAGTGTATGGTACAACATTAAGTGATCAGTTACTTGCTGTTACCCAGATAACATCTGTTCTGGTGGCTGTGCTCCTTAATAAACAAAACAACCCAAAAGCACTTAAAGCTCAAAATAGAGAACATTCAGTGTCAGTTCAGAAAGCAAAGAAACATCTAGGAAACAGCAATAAAACTCAGTCTAGTTCCTGTAAAACCTGTGAAAAATTGGTACTCTGTGGAGTGACGGCACCTCCTCTGCTGGCAGGTCTGAGAACACTTGGACAGCTAAGAGCTGCTGAGCAGACGTTCAACTTGTTTTTTTTTTTTTGTTTTTCTTCTTTCTTTTTTTCCATATATGAACTTTTTCATTATGCAGTGAGGAGGAATATATTTATATTTTATAAGTATTGATATTTATTAGTTTTTTCTTCTGTCAAAAAATTACTATAGGATTTTGTTTTTTCTAGATGCTTTTTGTGTCATATGAATTCAAGCCAGGTGAAGGACATTGTTTTAAATTACTAAAACCTGCAAATGCCAATTACTTCACACAAACTGTTAGGATGTTCACTTTTAAAAATAACCTTTAAAATTACATTCCCAGAAGATGGAGATGGTGCTGAAATAAGGTATTTTAAACATCTTGAAGTAAGATATATGGGCTTAAGGCTCAAGGGTATTGTTGAAACACTCTGACTTGAAAAAACAAACTTTATCCAAAATAGACTTCATTCAGAAAATTCTGTGCCAGCCATTTAGAGTATTGACACGCTCCTCCTTGCCAAATACCACGCAGCAGCTTAACTTATGGGACAAACTTTTGGAGAGCATTGCTGTTTCTGATGGTTGCTTTTACATTGACTTCTTTCCTTTTAGTGAAACAAAATTAATGATAAACTGTACTCAGTGAGAAATGCAAATGACAGTGTAAATCTATCTTTTAATACCGCAACACTAAATAACTTGGTGCTGGTGGTGTGACCCAAACATGTCATAGGTGTTGACATCTGAGTGATGGTGATATTGTAAATGTTTTTGGTTACTTGAGTTTACCACATTGAGAACTTCTGTCCTTACTTAGGCACATGCTGTCTTTAATATGCTTTGAAAATTGGCCTCAAACTAGTTGTGATGAGTAGATAGTCTCTGGAGCTGACCTGGTTCACATTTATCCTCTGGTATTGAATGGTTAAGTGTGAAGAATATATCCACTAGCTAGTGGTATTGGAATATGTGAGGAGACTCACACTCATGTACTTGCTACTCTTATTGAAGTCCACGTCTAAATGGCACAACCACTGAAGGAAGCTAAAAGGTCAGTTGGGTATTCAAGATGGGCTTTTCTCCAAATTCATCTTTGCTGGTGAGATATTTTTACAGCTGGATATGTGGGAAGAGAGAACAGCACAGACCAGATAGCAGTGGTATTTTTCTGCCACTTGAACCTACCCTGTAGTTAAACTGTATAGAAAGTATTTAGAGTACACTATGGTTGAACTTAATGTCTCAATCAGTCTTGCCTTTTAAAATAGGCTTGGGTGGGGAGAGAGTGGTGGGACTTTCTGTTGTGATGTCAGCTTTTTCAAGGAGATGTTGCCCTGAAAAGAGAAAACAGAAAGCATATGTGGAGTGGGACTGGAGCATGAATTGCAGGGGAGATGTGCCAGTAAGGAGAGGTTGGCTGGATGCACACACCACAAATAATTATTGAGGAGATCTGTCTTCAGGGAGCTGCTTTGTGTCAGACATACCTTCAGGTAAAGGTATGCCTGACATTCCTTCAGGACTTGCTTTTCATAAAGCTGGAAAAATGGGGAAGTGATGAGAGCAGATAGACTGACTTAGTATTTCTGGCTCAGGTTAGTTGCAGTGGTCAGTGAGTACCACGTGTTCAACCCTTGAGCCTACTTAAACAGGAGGGAAAAGGGACTGGGGGTATACTTACTCAGTTGGGAAAGAACAAGAGTAGAATGGAGAAAGATCCAAAAAGGCAATTGAAATGTTTTCATTTGCATGTAGAGGAATATGTTTGCCAATGGCGAGAGAAAGAAAAAAAATACAGCTTTTAGGGGAAGAAGTATCTAGCTGCCAGGCTCCCAGCCTGCTCCCCATGGCTTCTCCAGGCAGCTGCAGACTTGTTCCAGGGAGAGTTAGCCCTTAGTTGCTGACATCTCTATAATAGATAAGTAAGCCTTCTTTTCATGGGAGGGGAAAAGAATATATATGAGAGTATGATGCTGTTAGGATGACAAGAGTGTTAGCACACTGTGAAGGCAGAAATAAACTGAGATGGATGAGCAGCACTTAGGAGAAGTGGAGTGGGGAATCTTGTCACGCTCCAGGAGGACTAGCAGGCCACTTGAGCATAATATGGCAGTGTGGGGGAAGCAGCAGCTACCAACCACAGACTGTTACACTGCAAACCTACTGTAATACAACTCCAGTGGGTCACAAAGGGTCTGGTCTGAGGATGGAGCTTTGATTCCTGCATCTTCATACTGCTCCTGGTTCTGAGAGGCACCCCCCCATCAGGGCAGATCAGCGGCTCACCATCAGGTGGCTTTCCTGCAGCTTCTGAGGCATGTTTTGTGTTGCAGAGCACATAATTGCTGGTTTTTCAAGGCTTGGCTTAGAAGGTGATGGGAAGAGCTGCAATTCTTAAGTGATGGTGGCAGCTGTATTTTAATACATAAAAGGGATGGGCACATTCACTGTATGGGAGCATGGATGGCAGTCTTCTTCATCCATTAAGTATTGCCTTAATCCCAGAATCATGCCTCTGGCAGTGCTTATCTCTGCCTAGGTAAAATCACAAAAACTTTGATGCTCTCTGTGGTCTACTTCATTACTTTGCCTGCCTGTAGTCATTTTACTTAATATCAGCTGATGTTTAAAATAAGAATTCCTGGTTCATTTCTCTCTGCTGGAAAAGTAAAAATGTCCAGGTGGGGAAAGATGAGAGAAGAGATGCAGGAAATCATGAGTTTTTCTGGCTATTACTGACTCACAGCAGTGTGAAGCAAATAATTTGACTTACTGTGCTGTCTGCTCTCACTGTCCCGCCAAGATTTTGTCTCTAAGAGGGAGGGTAAGATGCCTTCCAAGAAATTATGATAATCCTGAGATGAATGGCTCATGAAGTACACCAAATAAATTATTGATTTGAAAGATATAACATCTGGCTTGATAAATAATCAGCTTCACTCAAGTCTGTTTGGATTCTGTTCTAACCTACGTGATTCATAAATGAGATCTTATTCCACTTAAGGCTATTAAAAAAACAAAACTGAGTATGTAAAGTCCAGAACGAGAATGTTCCACCCTAGCTGAAGGAAAAGGCACAGGCCTCTTCCTTACTTGTGTTATGTAAGGATTAGGAGGCCCTTAAGATGAACTGGGAGTGAGAGGTGCTGGGCTACCTCAGAGCTGCTGGGCTGCTGAGCTTCTCCACCTGAGAAGTGCCTAGGAAATAACCCACTATTTGTTGTCTGAAAAAGTGCAGCTCATTCTCAGCATCACTTTTTTCTCTAAGTTTCTCGGAAGTTTGGACAGAGCCACTGGTTATCAGAGTAATGTCTCTGTGTAATGAGGGCAGCATTTTAAGGATGCACTGACACACAGGCCACAGTGCTGCTTGCTTGTGGAGGGCTGGCACAGCAAGATCCTTTCACATTCCCAGAAAAAGTGTATGGCCTACCCCATCTGGGGGGGGGAGGAAAAAGTGGGTACTGATGCTCTAGGGAATGTAGCTTTCAGATTTGGCTTAAATTTGCCATGCTAAAGCTTTCCTGTAAACATTCTTTAGTGTCCACTAGATTCCAGGGGTTAAGTATTTTTCAGCCATAACCAAGCCAGATCAGCTCCGGAGCTAAGCTGCCTCCAAAGCCAGAATTTTGTAATAAAATGGGTAATACTTCTTGTGCGCAAAGTATACAGTAAATTTCTGTGTTTTGGAAAGCATAAAAGAAAAATGCCTGATTGCCTGATTGTTCCCTTGTTGATATAGTTGTAACATCTTGAAAATTTTATTTCAGTATGTGAAAGATGAATCAAAGATACAGTTTTGTGAGATACCTGGTTTAAAATGCCATATAGCTATAGTATCTTCACTGCTTGTCTGGTCAGTGCTCCTTACACTGTGGCACAGTTAATCTGAGCACATTGATAGATCACATCTCTGCTGCTTACTGCAGTCCCAACCATAGGATGGCTTTTGGAGGCTGGTGGTTATTCTTCAGACGTCATGGATTTATGGAACATTAGTTCTAAATCACAGATGTATTATCTGTCACGTTTCATCATTCTGGGCAGTTTATTGGAAAATCAAACTCAAATGTTAGCCTTGAGGTTACCACATTGTTGTCTCTGAGACTGAAACTGGTTTGTGTAGTGTTGCCCTTTTATGGCTGACGTAGACATTGTCATAGGAGAAAAGCAGCAAAAAAACATTGAGCCAAAATGTGAAGTTTTTTCTTTGCAGAAATCTGTAGAGTGGGAATAACTCATTCTAATATGGAATGATTAATGCACAATAATAGTATTAATACAGTGTTGTATTACCCATCTGCCTATTACGTTTTAACTCTTGTTTTGAAACAGACCTAAGGTATTGCTGCTTTTTCCATAACACTAGTGAGCTGCACTGTTCTATATGTTTGCTCAAGCCCCTGCATACTTGGCTGTGTTAAATGTGACACAGATTCCTCACTTATGCCTTTGCCAAATAGCCAGTGTCTAGGCTTTGGCAGTGGTTTTATAGCCTTATAGAAACTCCTAAAAGTGATTTGATTTGGTAGGTGCAAGGGTATGTCAGGCTTGATATCATCTTACCTTCTGCTGCTTTCTCTAGGGTGGTATCAAGAGCAGGCGTGACTCTCTTCTTGCCTTACTGCCTCGGTGGGGATCTCTGAGGGAGCTTGTCCGGGCACTGCAGTGTTGCATCCATGGGACACGTACAGTTTGGATGCAAAAATGCTTTTTTAACCCAATTGGAAGTACCCTACTACAAGTGTCAGTTTAAAATAATTGCCAAAACCTCAAATGGACTGAGTAAACACTTTGAACTGGACTGCTTTGCTTCTATTGATCATTAAAGGAAGTCATAATGGTATGGTGGTATGCATAGGGAGTAAGTTTGTGTCTAAAATTAGCTTGTTTTGATTATAGTGCTCTAGTAGTCAATTAAAGTGCTAAGGATTTTTGTGCAGAAAGCTAACAGTTGCTTGAATATTTCCTTTGTAGCTGCTTCTTGTATTTGGATACATGTTCCTGTAACAAAAATCTTAACTAGCCAGCTGCAAGCTTTGTGGAAACTTTCTGCTCCTTTTTTGACCTGTTTACTTTCCAGATAAGTAAATGCAGATCTTTATCACTTACATTCCTGCTGTGAAGTTTCTCTGGGTATTGCAGGGTTTCCTTGAGTATGTGAACTAATTTGCATCTTTTGTCAACTCTGGAGAACATGAGTGGTTGTAGCAATGAGTTGGGTAAAATCTCTGGAGTTCAGGGGCAAGGTCAGCCAGAAGCTGCTCTGCTGCTTCTCAGTTCTCTGAACTACCCTGTTCTCTCCTTTCTTCACCCCTGTCTTAGGATGATTTGCAGCCTTGGAGAGAGACTTACTTTCTCTTTCTGGAGGCTTGCAAACCTTTCCTTGTCCTTCTGGTGTCAGGTAGGGGAGCTGTGAACAAGGGGAGTGGTGTTGGCAGCAGCTCAGGGTGTGCTGGAGAGCACTGTATAGCTCTTTCCATTCAGGGACTGGCAAGGTAGATACGAAGGACGCCTCCCTGCTGTGCTGCAGCCAGGTGTTCCTTTAGAGTCTTGTGAAGAGCTGGTGCAGTTTGGTGAGGTTGGCTGCCGACTGAATGGGTTTGAATCCTTGACCCCCTGTGGTAGGTAGGCTGGAGATTCCTTATCACAAGTCTAATAAACAGAATTGATGAAAAAAAAAAAAAGTAGCTTTGGAACTTTGTGTTGTATTTTGGCTTTCCAGTAAAAGCTTACTCATTTGCAATGTTTTTGAAATGAGAGTGTATTTCCTGAAAGTAAACTTGGTCCTGAAACTGTACATCAGTAAACCTTTCCTTGTTACTTGCAGTCTGATTGGCCAGTTGTCTGTTCATCTTAATGTAGTCTCTGGTTTTGTGCCTGTAGTCAGTTTATTGGAATAAGTGTGCATCTATCTAAAATGCCTTAGAACTCCATTTAGCCTTGTAGCAAACATTGGAGTCCATTCAAACTGGATGAACTCAAATCTGGGGGAGAAGTAGATTGAACTTAGTTGCATTGGTGTTTTCAATACGTCAATGTGTGTTTTGTTGTTGTTTCAGGAGCTCTTGGACAAATATTTAATAGCTAATGCAACTAATCCAGAGAGCAAGGTATTCTACCTGAAGATGAAGGGAGACTACTTCCGATACCTTGCTGAGGTTGCCTGTGGTGATGACAGAAAACGTAAGTACAGCTCTGCTCCATGGGTGAGGGGCCAGGAAATGAAATACAGACTCCAAATACACATGAGTTAGCTGTGTTTCAGTCAGAAATCTCCAGTTTTCATACAGACAGAGAGCAAAACTCTGACTAGACCTTAAGTATGCCAGGGAATTTTAGCTGGTGTTCCTGTCATCTACGCTAAATTCCTGATTAGTTGTTCCATAATGCTTACTCAAATCTTCTGGAAAACAATGTAGGTGAAGGTATGGTAATATATTTAATGTTTCTTGTTTGTAATTATTTACCAAAATAAAGTTGGTTGGGGTGAGTAAACAAATCTCTGTAACATTTTGTACTCCATGGTAGAGTCCTGTTGGTCTTCAAATTTTAACCATTTCACTGTGAAGCAGACTTCATTGCAGTCACCTGCGTTTGTGAAGAAGCCACAAAATTACTAGGTTGATACTCTAGCAAAAAAACATGAACTGTACTCTAATGTTATTGATTTTAATGGGAATAATACTGTTCCTGAAATTTTAGTTCGCCTTTTGGATTCAGCAGGAATAGCCTGGAAACTGCCACTTGATACTGGGCATGTTGAGACTGTAGACCTTTCCTAGGAGTTAGAACAGGTGCACAGGTAGTTGTAAGTACCTCAGGAAGCTCTCCTCGGGAAGATTTTAGCTCTCTGTTGAGCAGATGTATTGAATTCATTATTAAAACTGTCTTGCACGGTGCCCAGATAGTGTTGTGATGTTAAAACTCTTGGTATAGCATAAGCTAGTGATCTGTTTCTTCATAACAGACTAAAATCAGTTGTGCAGTACTGCTGTGACACAAAGGAGAGGGACTGCTGGAACACGTGGATGCTGCAGTGGCTGTCCCCTGGGGTTGGGCATGGCCGGATCTGACCCTGCTGGCCGCCCAAAACTGATTGCAGTGCACAGCAGGAGGATGGGGCTGGTTGTCTCTTCAGTAAAGACTTCGTTGGTCTGCCTCTATTGTAGGAGCATTCAAGTTGAAAGATGAAGACATAGAGAATGGAGTAAAAGTCTTTGCATTAATGAGTTCTATTCAGAAATTCCTAACCCTTAATTTGATTCAAGTAGCAGCAGCAAGTCCATGGGTAGCCGAGAAAACTTACCTTTGGCTTTCACAAAGATCATCTGATTTATACTTTGTCTCAAGCAACAGATACAAATCTGGGCTTGTCCAAGCATAGAAATACCAGCTCCTGTTTGCTAAAATGACTGAAGATAAATGCCACACATGCTGATAGGGGATACAGTGCAGGGGAGGTTGATTGATGCAGCCTCGTTAGCAGATCCTGCTGGGGTTTAGCTCTGAAGTTACAGTTTGTGTGTATCACCATGTGGACTTTTCTGCTTAACTTCTTGCAAGCTTCAAGACTTTAAGCTTTTCTGATGTTCCACCTCAAAACATCTGTTTATTTTCTCAGCTTCAAATATATTTTATGTACTTACAAGCTAATTTATCTCCTGGATTTGCTAGCTTTTTGCCTTCTTTCACCTGTTCTCAACAAATGGATAGTCCTTTAGCACTCATTACTGTGTAAGTACTGGAAAATCCAAATCTGTCTTGCTTCTTTTCAGTACTTATTATATTTTACTTATCAAGTTCTTTTACCAGCATTTGCTGGAGCAGTGCCAGTACTAGCGAGCTTCCTCACAGAATATTTTGAGCTCTGACAATGACCTTTCTTTTCCTGCAGTCTCCTTCCATTCTGCAGCATGTTTAAGGCAGCTGTTGGCCCTTTGGTTGTCTATCAGAAGTGAATCTGGAATAGATTATAGGTAGCACTCCTGAAGTATTCTCTGACCTGGTAACCTCTTTTCTCTGTGGTGTTTATCCCAGCTATTTTGGGCACAACATTTGGGCTTTTCATCTTGGCCTGTCTACATGCAGATTTTGGATGCAAACCTTCAGTTTTTCAGGAACATGCTGTACGTGCCTTCCAAACTTCCTCAAGGAATTGGGCCTTCTTTACTCTGCACCCATAACTCACATGAACATGTCCATCCTGAGAAAGGAATGAAGTACGAGTTCTGTAGAAAAAGTAATGCACAAATGCTTCCCCCCCCCCATCCCCAAAGTATCAAAGGCCACTGAAGTAGTCTTAGATGCTTGTGTTTACCAAGTTCTGTGTGTTTATCTCTCTTGAATACCTTTGCTCTGTAGTAGCTTAATTTGCTCCCTGTGCTTTGTCAGCGGCAGCTGTACTTAAGATGGGTGTACAATCATTAATTTGATTAAAGTAAATGCACTGTTTTCCTAAGAACAGGTTTATGTACAGCACTGTAGTCTCCTACTAATGGAGTCATCTAGGTAGGAATCTCTTTAAAAAAATTCAAACAAACCCAAAACCACTTTGTTTGTCATCCTTTTACAGAAACAATAGAAAACTCACAGGGAGCTTATCAGGAGGCGTTTGATATCAGCAAGAAGGAGATGCAGCCAACACATCCAATTCGTCTGGGTCTAGCTCTTAACTTCTCTGTATTTTATTATGAGATTCTCAACAATCCTGAGCTTGCCTGCACACTGGCAAAGACAGTAAGTCACTTTTTTTTTTCCAGTATGCCTGCAGGGAAAGTAGAAGAGAGTTGACGCTTAAAACTATGAATTATTGGTTCCTAGAGTTTGTGAATGAAATTATCATATTTAAAGTTTCTGTTTTCCTGGCTCATATTTTTAGTGGGATTGAAGGGGTACAAGCAGGCTGTATTTGCAATGTGTCTTAAATTTTCAGCAGCATGGGAAGCTTTTATTTTGTCTTTAGTATGGTTTTGTTTCAAGTAGAGCAGGTCATTTAACTTCTGATGTTGCCTTTTTTTTTATTTCTTAAGCTAACTTTTCTGGTAGGTTTAGCTTCTGCTTGCTTAATGATCAGTTAATAGAAAGGCTAAAGATGATTTAATTATTCCAGGCGTTTGATGAGGCAATTGCAGAACTTGATACACTGAACGAAGACTCATACAAAGACAGTACTCTCATCATGCAGTTGCTTAGAGACAACCTAACAGTAAGTTGCTTTTTTATGTATTATCTGGTTCTTTTCTCCAGGTGTTTGCTTAGACTGAATCTGTGATGGAAAAAACCTTATTTTCCTCTCACACAAAGCACAGCACTGACTTGGGCTGTTTCCTATGATACCTTTTCATAACTTAGTTTGAATGTTGTGTAAGTTGATGCCCAAGTTCATGCCGTGTAATCTGGAATAACAGCCTGGTTAGCTCACGTTCTTCCTGGTATGATGGCCTTTATGGTAGTGGGGAGAAGGGGCATTCAGCCCAACCTAATGTGTAAGATAGGACAAGGAATTTAAAAAGGTCATTGTGATTTAACAGGGAATTTTACTCAAACTTTTTTAATGACTACCTCAAAACAAAGCTTCTCCTGGTGTACATCCAGTGTAGCTTGCTTTACTTGTTGTCCTGATTTTCATTCAAAAGCTCTGAAATTTCAGTGTAGTAAGAATAAAATCAGTTTGTTTGAGTATGTTATTATAATGACAAACCATTTAAGAAAAGTGCTTTATGGAACAACTAAGTTGTATTAAAATATGCAACTATGACAGTTTTTCAGGGAATACTGCATTTAAAATTACAACAACATTTATTATTTTGCAGTAGTCTTTCAGTAGAAATGTCTGTTGTTAGCAGAGTGAAGTGCTTAGCTTCGATAACCACAGTGGCAATCTACACTTGCATGATTCAGGCTGCTGTGTTTGAAATGGAAGTTGCCTGCGGAGCTGCTGTTGGGGCTGTTGAATGGCCTGGGATAGATGGCACAGCTCACTGTTAGGCACAAGAGCTGGAGCCATTGAGAACATGTCTGCACTGCCTGAGGAGGAAAGCTCCTTGTGCCCTGTGCACGGGGAGCTCTGTCCAGTTACCTCTCCCCCAGCAAGTGCTGGAAGCCAGGGTTGAGCAGTGCCAGTGCCCTGGTACTTTGTGAGCATCCTGAAGTCTAGTTCATTATCGTTTCCTTACACTCAGTAGTTGTCTCTTTTTGGAATTCAAGCTGCACTTGTGAAAGCTGACACTGTTCTTCTTTTCTTTTTAGTTATGGACATCAGACAGTGCAGGAGAAGAATGTGATGCTGCAGAAGGTGCAGAAAACTAAACTGCACGTGGGGCGTCATTCTCCCTTTCCTTCTCAAAAAACCTTTTTACACGTCTCCATTCCTTATAGCTCCACTTGGATTTCCTATAGCAAAGAAAACCCATCCATGTGTATGGAAATCAATTTATAGTCTTTTCACACTGCAGCTTTGGGAAAACTCCATTCCTTGATTTGTGTTTGTCCTGGCCTTCCTGGTGTGCGGTTACTGCTGTAGAAAAGTATTAATAGCTTCATTTCATATAAACATAAGTAACTTCCAAACACTTATGTAGCGGACTAAAGTGTACCTGGTATTTAAAAACAAATCTGAACCAGTTCCTGCCAGTTGACTGTGTTTTGTATTACAGTAAGATATGAAAATGTAGTTAATTGCAACAAAAGAGTGTTTCACATAGCATTTTATTCTCCACATTCCCTTCTTATTCTGCAGGGTTTCCTTTCCATAATTGACTTTCACATGCTACTGTGTATTTGTTTCAGTAGGAATATGGAAGTTCTGGGCCAGATCAAGTTGAGCATTTAAAGTTTGGAAAACCACAAATTGAGTTGCTTCCCGTATCATGTAATACAGAAGCTTGTGTGTTCAAAAACAGGGGCTTCTCTTAATCTTCAATTGCTGCTGTTTAAGTTGATATCCCTTCCCAATAAAAGTTCACTTACACTCCTGCCTTTGTAGTTCTGGTATTCACTTTACTATGTATTAGAAGCAGCATGTTACTGCTGGAGTACAGGCAGTGCTTTTTGGCAGACTAAAGTGCATGTCATTTCTTAATACACTGGAATGGGAAAACCAATTGAAGTTCACATGTCCAAGTATAAAATTTAGTACTTTTCCATGCAGGTTTGTGCACATGTGAGAAGGTGTCAAGTTTGTCCAGTGATTGTTAGAGAGTTTGGACCACTATTGTGTGTTGCTAATCATTGATTGTAGTCCCAAAAAAGCCTTGTGAAAATGTTATGCCCTCTGTAACAGCAAAGTAACATTAAATAAAATTACATTTTATAAACCACCTACTGTTGACTTGTAACAATTCCATACAATAACTGAAGGGCTGAACTTAAAAAGTAAGTATTTTGTGCTGGAAATGACTTTCTCAAATTTATTGCATACTTCTTAAAAGTCTGCTTTTAAATGAACTTGTTTTTAAAAAATACCCCGGATAACTTTTCATAGTTAATCTGACATGTGGACTTCTTAATAACTAAATCTACTAAAGGAAATGGATTCACCTTAGTAATGAGCTAAGAAAAGATAGCCAATTTCTTGATACTTTTTTATGACTTGCAGATATTCTCATCTAAATGATGCCATTTTTTTGTAATCTATTGGAGTTCTCTGCTGTGTTCTCGTGTTGTGTTTTTCCTGATGGATCTCATTACGGTGTCCCAGCTACATGTTTAGTAATGCAGAGGACTTTGTCATGCTCTAGAATGTTAGTTTGTGTGCTGCTACATCATGATCTGCTTTCTCTTGTTCTTAGGCTACATTTAGTGTTACTGTTTTTCCCTCATTTTTTGGAGCTTTTTGTAACAATATGTTGCTCTGCTTTTTCTTTTCCCCCTGGATCCCTTAAGAGTTTTTTTTCCTAAATCTCTACCTCTTACTTTCCAATGTTGGTGGGTTTTTGAAAATATTTAACTCTTTTTAGTGTTGTGGCTGGACAAGAAATGACATTACAAAAAAGGATATATATTACTAGTCTTTGAAAGCTTCTGGTGGTATATCTTCCACCTTCCATGTTTTTATTCATTGAGTGTGCACAATGAGTGTTTCTACAATAAAACTGTTCAGATTCTGTGCTTCAATTGACATGCATTGCTCTAAAAAAAAAACCTGTATAAATTCCATTTTCTTGATGCAGTCACTTTGAATTGCTGTCAAAGTATTGTGTGGCAGGACTCTACATAGTAAACTCATATGCTTCTTAATCGGTGTTTTGGTTTTGTAATTTCCCCTCCCCCCACATTTCTTACTGATCCTTTGTTTGTTTCATAAAGGTTTTAGCTCCTAAGTGCTGCCATTCTCTAGTAAGGCTGTTTGGGTACTGCACGTAGCAGTCAGCTTTATCTGCTCATTTTTTGCTTTCTTTGCTCAAGGTTTGCTTTCTTTGCAGTCTTAGCTTGCACTGCATCGTCAGCTAACACTGTTCTCTTGTTTCCTTTCTTTTGCACCTTGTTGAGAGAGTTGTCAGTTTTCCTTACAGGAACAGCAGCTGGGCCTTGTATCTAGATTATAGCTTAATTTATTAAATATGCTTTCCGATTATTATCAAGCTGGGCAAATTCTAGACTGTCTCTTGATGATTGCATCTGTGTTTTACGTGAAAAAAAAGTCTTGAAACTGCAGCATCAGTTTTTAAATAATAATAATGAATACAGCAGCATCTCTCCTCATTGTTACTTCCAAAATTCGGCCAAGTATTTGCATTGTTTTGGAGGAGAGAGGGAATGAAATGTGTAGGGGAATGGGATGATAACCACAAATAAAAGGGATGGATTGTAATTCCCTAAATAACTTTGCTGAGTCTTTCCCTCCCAGGTAAACCTGGGTAATAAATCATCATATGTAGGTAAAGGGCAGACTTTTTAATTTATTCCAGATATTATTGGAAGCATACAGACTTGAGATTCCCATTGTACAGCTGAAATCCAGACTTGCATACCAAGAGCTAACTGCCCTGTTTTGTGTGAATGTGGCTAGATGACACGGCTGCTGAAAGCTCCAGCAATTACAGCTTGGCCAGCTTTCAGCTGTATAAAATGCCAGAGTGAGAAGGGTGAAATGTTAGTACCAGCTTTGGGTTACTGCCATGATATTTTCTGCTACGCTGCAAAGACTCCATCTTCCTAGAGGAATGCTTTGTTGTCTTCTGCCACATTGTCATGAGGACACTGATAATAAAGTGTAGCCTGAAATGTCATCAAGTATTTTAAAACTTGTATTTCTGTATATGCAAAGCAGTTTAAAGGCAGTCTGTGTAGCGTAGGATCTGTGCATTGATATCATGTAAGAATTTCTGAGCAGAGATTCTGTAAATGCCATTAGAAGTTGCTCATAAGCTTTTTTACTGCAAATTATATTCTTTGTTGTCCAACCTCTTTGCGTAGTTAAATCCTCATTCCTGTTGTGGTCATTGTCATTGTAAAAGCCCTCTACTTTGTAAGCAAAAGGACAGTTTGTAAAATCTGTTTGGAGGGAGAAGACTGGGGTTTTTTTGTAAGCCTTGGCTTCAAATCGCATATGGCTGCTCATGTTGCTGCTGAGCAGATGCTGGGTACTTCCAGTCTGTTGTAAATCTGTTGGAAACAATAAAAGAGGGTCATTACAGTCCTGTAAAAAGGAGGAAAACGAGAGGGAGAAGAGATGTTTGTTTCTATGCTATGAATTACTTAAATTGCATTCTCCAGGGAAATCTGGTGTGTGACAGCCAGGGAGTGATAGAGTTTGGTTTCAGCAGTAACACCAATAACAACGCTGTACATTATAGCATTCTTCACATAACTCAAGGCTTCTAAAGAGATCTTGTGCATGTGTTAAGTGATACTGAAGCCTCTGTAGTACAGGATGTGTGAATCAGCCCAGTGAAGTTTAAAAAATATTTGTGTTTCTGTTCATAGAACAAATTATGCCAATGTGAACCAGGAGGCTGCAGAATATTTGGGCTATTATAAAATGGCAGAGCCAAGGTTTTGCCACTCCCATCCCTTCTGAAAAATCCAGCCTGACACAAAACCTGCCTTTGTTCTGTTAGCAAAATTTCATTGGTTTCAATGTATAGGTGACCTAAACTTCATTTATAGAGCTAACTTGATCAGACTGAAGGGTCTGAACAAGATCTTGCTATATGATTTAAACGGTTTCAATAGTTACTAATAGTTTATTAATTACTTAATTCACATTTAATGTTAGAATTAATCCATTTAAATACAGGACCTTGAGAACATAATTTTCAATTTTCATACACTGGGTCTTCAGTAGGGTTTTATGCAAACATAGGATACGCACCCACATAAAATATATTTTTATTTGGACACTTCAGAGTATAGATATTTGTTAATATGTAGCTATGCCAAAGTGCTTCAAATAAATATTAGTGCTCAGTAAGGATTGTGTCAAGTGGAAACTCATGCCAGCTTATTGCTGTTAAGGTTTGTGGTTTGAGAGATGGTTGACAGTTTCATCAGTGGGAGGAACAAAGAGGAACTTCTCAAGGAGTACCAGAGTATCACCAAAGAAGTTTGTGTACAGTGGAATTGCAGCTAGAGCCAATTTAACTGACCCAATTTTTGATATTCCATTTTGTCCCTCCCCTCAAGTTTTATACCATCTTGGACAGTTTCAATAATGCTCAGTGGGAAATAAAATCAGGGCTTTTGTTAGGCCTGCTCAAATTATTTAGCAGCCAAGTTCACAGCTACTTTGCTGTGATACTTCCATCCCTACAAATGTGTTTCTGATCTGGTTACTCTCCTGCTCTGCTTTACTCCAGCTATCTTGCATTGCTCTTCCTTTCTACCCTGTCCTCAGGCTCTGGAGCGAGGGCTGGGCACACTGGATGGTGGTGGAGACATTCTCAAAGGCACAAATTGCTCTCAGCTCTTGCACATTGCAAATACTTGAGGGGGTGGCCTGCACCCAGGTGCCAGGTGTGTAGGATCCCAGCAGGGACAAGATACAGCAAGATGGTCACTACTGAAAATGCTGTAAGGCAGGAGAACTGGAAAACCAGAACCTGTCTGTCAGTATTGAATACAAACATTGCTGCCTCTTGTTACTGCCTTCAGAGTGGGAAGGACTTAAGATACTTTGTCACTTAGAAGTGAGGGATGTCATGCGTGAAGGTCTGCGTGTGGTCAAGGCTGAAAAGATGTTTAATATCTCTGCATGTGCTGCTCCATTCTGTCCTCTACCGAGAGCACTCACCTCTAGTGAATCTGTGGAATATGCTTCAAAATCAGTAGCTTTGATAAATAATAAAAAATATAAATTTTGAGAAATAATAATATAAATGGTTCCTGTAGAGGATACAGCCTTAAGTGTGCCAGCCTAACCAATTGAAGACTTCTGCTTCAAAGGGGGACAACTTATGCTGTGGTTTATGTACTTCAAATAAGTCTGGGGGAGACCCCCTAGATATCACATCCCACTCTATACAGTATGTTCATCCTGCTGCTATGTAGAAATCCAAATAAAAGCTTTCTCTTAGCTAGTTTCTACCCATTTATTTTTGTGTCAGGGCTGCCTGTTAGCTAAATCTTGTAAGCATTCTGCTGTCAGCAGCTCTGCATGGAGAGGAGTCTTTGATTAACAAAGTGCTCCAGGAGCATCTTGTGGTGTGCAGGGATAATACATTATGCAGAACTTCAACACATCTGTAACAGTAATTGGTTTTCAGAGGTGGGTCCTAATGCTGCACATCCTCAAGGTTTTGCTGATTTTAATGAGTATTCAGTTTATCAATGGTCTGCAATAGTTAGATTTGTATTTTGTCCGTGATAATTTGTAAGGGAGGCAATTTTCTTTGGATTGCATCTGCAAATAATCTATTGCAAAAAGAAAAAAACAATCGATGAAAAAGGAATTGTTTTGGTTGCTGAATAGAATGATCTTTAACAGCATGGGCATTGACATTTGAAAGAAATAAACATACTTTCTTTTTCCAAATGGCTGCTCTTTATAAAAATGGCTCACTTGTTAGTTCACTGTCTTCAAAGATAAAAAGGAAATTTTGCTTATCTGTCTGGCTTGGTTGATGGGTCATTTGCAAATACTGTTGTCCAATTGGAAGTGGAGGAGAAAAGGCAGATGATTCTTGTCAAAGGTGCTTTAATTTTTAAAAGATGCTCAAGCTTTCCAAATTAACTTTTTTTTCCATCCAGGTACAAATATGAGATCGATATCAGCATCCTGGGACTTCATATTGTATTCCTTGACTTTGTAAATTTCACTTGCTGAGAAAACCAGTCAGGCCTTCCTACTAATTAATAAATCACTAGGATTTATTAATTAGTAGGAAGTAGGTGCAGTAAGAAAAGTAAGAGAAAGAAAACACGTTGACTGTTCAGTGGATTTGTAATACTGGAATGTTTTGTTTTTCTCTAACAGTAGGAAATTGCTACACCCACAAAAGGTATATAATTTAGTGTGTTCTTCTGTTAGTAACCACATCCTTCCTCATCAAGTGGAATCTAGAAACCTGTTACTGCAAAAAAGCCAGGGAAAATTGTCATGTCACCATGGATCTAATCATTATTGTTATTACAGTAAAGCTTCACAACCCTGCTGTGGAGAGCATGGCATGCACAAGCATCCAAACCCTGGGAACTCCCACCTGCCATGCTGACCCTTTCATGACCAATGAATTTTGGACAACCTTTGGTAACTGCAATGACAACCTAAAACAGTGGGATTAAGCCCATTTAAGTTAAGACAGTCAAGCATTATTTATGTAAAGGAATGAAATACAGTGTTCTCATGTACTTTAAAAGACAAGTAGAATAATAAGAATTTGACAATGAATTCAGGGTTTATAGCAGAGATGGAATAACCCTGCAGTGTCTTTGTGGTTCTGCTGGGGACAAAAGGAAAAGCTATGTGGATTAATTTGAAGATTTAATAAGGCAACTGGAGAGAGTAGCCTGTTTGATTCCTGAACTCTGGAGCACCTGAGAGCACTCTTCCTCTGTTGGAGAAGGAAAAAAGGCATGTTTTATCAAGAAAATCATATTATTTCTCTGGTGAGAAAAAAAGCAACCACATGCACTTGTACTTGAAGTTGCAGTGGCTGTGATCTTTTCAAAGATCTAGAGATTACTCATTTTGTCATGATGAGCTTGTTTCTGAACTACTGAGTTTGTACTGGAGTTCCTTAAATGCTTTTGAATCCTCCCTGGTGAGAATGTTGCTGCAGGGTAAAGTTCAAACAAAATTCTCTAGTGAAGGATGATGGTCTAAAACCATCAAGAAATGATACAGATTAAGTGTGAGAAGGCAAAGAAGGATGGGAATTTGGTAGCCAAAGTGATCCAGCGAGGCTGAGCAGAGTTTGGAGAATCCCTGCCTAACTTCAGAAAGCAAGTGAACCAAACCTTAAACCAAAATACATGGTCACATCTCTGAGTAAAAATGAAGCAAATGGGTCCTTTGGGAAAGGACATCAACCTTAGGGAAATACTTGGACTGCCACTTACTAATTGAAATAATGGATTTACTCAATGAGCACGGTGATGTAGAGGTAAAAGATGGGGGATGTTTGCATTTGAGGGCAGCATGGAAGTCATGCTAAAGCTGCCATAAGAGAAGTAGTGTGACATTTCCCTATGTGTAAGTTCTATCACTGTTTTTCCATTTGTGTTCATTAATTTTTTTTCCTTAATAACCAGTCCTGCTCTGTACAGTCTGAGTGTTGTTTGCCCATTGAGATGTTCTGCTGAAGGATGGGGATCCAAGCACTTGGAGTAATTTATCAAGGCAACCTGAAATCCCTCCAGTCAGCTAGCACTAGTGCTGGGTCTCCTGATGATGGTCTGCTAAGAGTATCACAAGTACTGGATGCTTCCTAAACTACTTACTGAATTAGTTGCTTGATCTTTTTAGCAGGAATCCTATTGTTTAATTGGTAGAATTGAGTCACAGAAACTATTTCCTGTCTAATAAAAACAGTGTCCCAAATTATCCCAAATATTGCATAATATTTCTATTAAAAAGTTTTTATTGAGAATGAAATTCTGAGATTTTGATTTTTTTTCTTTGACATGAATTTAAAATTGTTAGATCTGATTCTCTCATTAAGCATTCTTGGCAAAATAAAAAGTCCTCAAAAGCTCTGGAAGCCATAGCCAAATGGGACTCTGAATTGCATTTCCATCCTCAGAAAGACTGTTGGAAAGATAACTGTGTGGGAAGTGATCCACTGCAGGGAACAGTCATGTCCTGGCAGCAAGGCTGGACCAGATGACCTAATTTCTCTTTTCCATTGGAGTTGTCTGATTCCTCAACTAGTCATGCAATCACATTACTGACAACAAGGACAAAAAAATATGGAAAGTACATCTCCCAGTGAAACAAATAAATCCTGTTGTTCTTGATTCCATCACCTTGCAAGCACTGATTAATTGAATGCCATACAGTCCTATATCATTACGTTGGTGTTTTAGATGAAACCCTTAAAACTGACTTTCAGTCTGCTCTGTCTGGAATTCAGCACTGCTTCCTCAGCTGCGTGAGACATCTGCTTGGTGTAGTTGATGTGTGAATAGAAGCAAGGCTTGAGAAGAAGAGCTCAGAGAAGGAGTTGCAGGAGTGATATACTCTATTGCCCAGTTTTAATGTTACCCCATATAACTCATCTACAAGATTTTGGAAGTGCAGCACTGTGCTGACTACTCCATTATCATACCTTGTATACATATGACATGAGCTTGCTGAGCCAAAGTCTGCAGTTGGTTAGATTGGCCTTAAGATGGCTTTTTTTGCAGCAGTTTATGAATCAGCCATAACCTGGTTATCATGATCTAAAAGGATACTTTTTCTTCTTTGTTTTTTAATTCCTTTCCCATCACTTGGTGCTTCTTGCTGTCTGAACAGGCTACCTGTTCTCCCTGAGCGAAGTAGTCCGAGGTCTTGTAGTGTCAGATCTTACCTGCAATATGAAGAATTTTAGACTCAGCATTTAGATTATTATCAAGGGATAAGTCTTTGAAATACATTTTATTAACATAACCTCATGCTGTAGAGTTTGTACATGGAATCTTATTCCCACTTGGTGCACGCCATCTGAAATCATTCTGCATTAACATTATTCACATCATACCTACAAACAAAACCAAGCATGAAGGGCGAGGAGTCCTGACCGTAGCGTTGAGATGATAATGGATTACAAGAATGCACTTAGAAACACCTGCATCTGGGTGGAGAAGTGAGGGTGTACAAGATAAAGAACTTTAAAAAGCAGAACACACAGACCAATAAAACACTTTGCTGTTTTGATGGAAACTACACAAAACCACTGTATTGTCTGAAAGAGGATGTTTATCCTTGAGATCCTTCACAACTCTGACTTTCAATTACTAGATGGATGCTCATCTAGCCAATTAAGATGCAGGAGGAATTTGCCTCTCAGAACCACTTTGGAAGAACTGTGGTAAAGGTTGATTTCCTCCTCGGTAAGAGAAAGTGGAGTAGAGTGCTTTTTGCTAGAACTGTATGCCATATACTTCCTATTACTGCAGAAACCAAGGGCCTCTGCAATGCCCAGTCTCCTGACCTCTTCTTGTACCTTATTTTTTTAGTCTTTTTCTTTAGGTATTTTGGGTTAGAGGATGTTTAAAACCTGTCTTTTAGCTTAGATTTATTGACTACATATTTTATGGGGCCTTCTGAAGTAGATGCCTATTACAGACTGGTATGTACAAGACTGGACAAGTCGTCTATTCCTTTGGCCCTGGCAATCAATTCTTTCCTACTCATGTAGCCAAAAGGAGCACTCTCTCCACCCTGCCACCTGTGGGGCCAGAGACATGGACAAGATACAGGGATGTCAGTAGTTTTCCATGCCCTGCATTCTTCTTCTAAAGTATTTTCCTGTGCAAAGCAATCCCAATTTCTAAAACAATGAGAAAAAAATCTTTGAGCTCTTAAGAAATATAAATAAATACATGTGTATTATAAAAATATCATTGGTTAGTAAGAAAAATGCTGTGATAATGAAGGTTTAACATTTAGAAATGAGGAGTGTCTGACTACTGAGGGACCTATGTGGAAAGAATGACCAAAAATTAAAAATCTTATATTTAACAGCATATTTCCTTTCTGCTCCTGCTTGTTTTTTTCCTTTGACTTGTGAAGCTTTCCGATGTTTTCCAATTGGAGTAGAGATTGCTGCTGTTCAGGGAAACTGCCTCTGAGACCTACTCCACTGAAACAAAAGCAACTGGTAGATGCAGTTTGATGTATTTGTGTTTGGTTTTCTTCCTTGTCACTGAGCTTTCATATCCATTTGCACCCACCCACACCCAAAACTCCTGTTTGCTATTAGTAATTTGTTTACTTGCTTAATTTCAAAGATCTTTACTTTTAAAACTCTACATATTGCTTCTAAACAGTGTTGTGGGATAAAATGTATCGGTCTGAGCCTTACAAATGACAGCAATCCAAAGGCTGTGCTGATTCATACTCCCTGCCAGCGATGTCTGAAGATTTTCATTAAATGGGGATTGCTGGGGTACAAAGCTCCAGTGGCAGCCTGTCCTCCTGGGCCATGTCTCCTGTGCTGACAACCAGTTGCTGCACTGAATACGTGCTCTGGAGGATCCCTCTGAGGTCACAGTTATGCAGTCAATTTAGTCCAACACAAATCCATACTGCCATCGAAATCTTCTGCTGTCTCATCTCTGCTTGTCCCTAGTCCCCCTCTTAGGCTGGCATCAGACAGCCTGAATGCAAAACTACATGCAGGGATGGACCCCTTTCCCTCCTCCCTCCCCTGCCCACATGCTGATCCTCAGGAAGAGAAATGCATGAGAGGAAAGGCCAGGAGAACTCCTCCTCCCCATGGCAATGCAAATTAGGATGGATGATGTGGCAACATAACAAAAACTCAGGTACAAGAAATTTAACATCCCTTCTTGTCAGACTCAAGGCAGGTTTGTCTACTTTGCACTGTATTCTGGGTCTGGTCTTGTAATGTTCATTGTTGTCTCAAAGTGAGTGACACTCATTAGGCTGCATGATCAAAGTCTCTTTAGGAGTAGTATCTTCCAGCAATGAAGGCTCCTGAGTCTCCAACTGCACAAAAAGAAGAGTTGTAAATAAAAGACAAAAATTAAGATCTTCACCAAGGAAAGAAGCTTGGTACCCTTAGCAGAAGCATCAATCCATATGACAACCCAGCAGAACACAGGCATGGTCAGCAAACCTGTTTTACTACAATTTCAGGTGTTCTGCATGATCCAGTTTCTTTCTACCTTCAGAAGTTGGGCTTAAGGGTAAAAACAAATTCAAGCATCAAAAGGCAAACCTTGTTTACAGTCGTCCTGTGCTGTATTGTGTGGGAGGCTGTTTCTGTACTGTTCCAGAATGAAATGTCCTGGTAGTGACGCCTGTAATCAAGGAAACAGGAGAATATGGGATTAATGCAAGAAACAAGATGAGCTGATAATTAACCACAAAAAATTAGTTCACTAAATAAGTTTAACTCATTAGAATGAAACAATCTAGAGCAAGACTCCTATTTCTTTCAACTGAGAAGTGCATTTGTAATCCTCTGTTTAAAATTATAACCTAAAAGATGCACCATATTCAGGAGAATTAAAAGGTGGGAAAATACTGAGTAATACACCAAATAGTTTCAGTTGTGCTAGTGTGTGTATACCGAAGTACATATTTTATTTATAAGTATTTTGTTACAAATATTTACACATGTTTGTATATATATATATATATTTATGAGAATTGACAGTTTGACTGTGTCTGCTTGCAGACGACTGACTCATGTGGTGTTGGAAATTAGTTATAATCAGATGCTAACAACTTTTGGTTACTAAGGACCTAGGTTGACCCCATGCCAGTAACCACACATCATTACCTCTGAGTTTGCAGTCCTGTGAGCCACTCCTGCCTTTGCATGACTTGGATTTCTGGACTCAAATGGGGACATAAAAATGTTGTTAAAATTTTGTACCAAATACATTACTTTTATTGTGGTGTCTTGGTTGAAGATTGGTTAGAAACCACATTTAACAGTAATTAATGGTCATGTTGTCTGGAAAAAGCATAAATAAAAGTCTAAATCCTTAGAAATAAACTACTCTTTTCTGGAGTTTTGTATACAGGTAAGAACAGCCAGTTTATTTATTAATTTCACTTTTCAAATAGCTCATTTGAATATGGTTTAAGTTATGATAGGAAATACTAGAAGCTTGCACAGCAAACCAGCAATATAATAGCAAAAAACTCATACAAAAAAAAAAACAAAAAAAACACCTGCTCATATTTACTTACTATGACATATGCAGTATCTTTGCATTAATAGGAGCAAGACAAGTAATATACATTTAAGGCTCTTACAAAACATCTCAACATTAAACTGTTTTTCTACATTGTATAAACTGCACACACACATTTATAAAGTGCAGCTGTTTGTTTATGGCTCCATACTTTACTGATTATGACTTTAATAGCTTAACATCATGCCTCCATTGCTCTTATCATTACACAATGATGTCAGCCACCAACAAGGCAAATATTTTAATAAAAGCAGCTTAGTTTCAATAATGCTTTAAAGTCATAAAACCATTAAGGCTGGAAGGGACCTATGGAAATTACATGGTTCATATCTTCTCTCAGAGCAAGTCCAACTTCAAAGTTACAGGTTCCTCGGGGCGTGTCTTTCAAACACACATAATGCTAAATCATCCCAATACTCTGCATAGCATTAAAAGCATTAATGCAATCAGTTGTTCTCACTAATCCACTAACAAATAAATTAAAGTTACCCTGCGTTAAAACTAGCCACTATACTTATTTCATCTTACATAAACAACAGTGTTGCTGGTTTTTTTCCTCTAAAGTCCTTAATTTCTTTTATTTTTATACTATCTATTTTTTATTTTAGACCCCTTATTGCACAGTCATTAAATACAAATATATTTGTATGGTCAGTGGGGTTGGTTTTATTCTTGGGGAACTACCATTGCATTCTGGAGATTGGGGCTTGGTAAATTATGCTTTAGACTATTTCTTAGATACTCAGAAAGCCAATAATCTGTATTCTCAAGGGAAAAATACATGGATTTGTATCAGCTGTGGTAAATGAGAAAACCTGTCCAACAGCAGCACACTAAAATTCAACTGGTTTAATTTTGTTCTAACCACTTTAGTGCTGTAAAAGGCCCTGAAAAGTGATGTTTTCAGTAATTTCAGTATAATTGCCTCAAAAACAGCAGCAACGCATCCTTGCTTACACTGGCTCCAGCAATGTTTTCATCAAAACACACAGAAGAACTGACTTTTGACAAAAAGGATGGTTTAATTTGCAGTGGATAGTCTGCTTGTCTTACTGATTCTTACTGGGAACCGACTCCTTCAGCAAGGCCCTGGCACAGACATCTGATCAGTCTGTGACCTGGCAGAGGCACCTAAGCAGGATGGCCACTGTTACAAGAGTCCAGAGCTCTTGTGCAGACACTGCTGCTGCCCTTCCATGGAAAATGTAAGTGGAGGCCCACGGGATCCCACCACAGATGTTCACCTGTGTCTCAATCTTCCCAGTCAGCTGCCTTGGAGGAGTCTTCCAGACAATCCAGAAATCCAGCAATGGTAGACCTCAATTCTGCATGACTATTTATGCCTTCCACTCCTTTTTTACCTGTATTTGTGAACACAAATAAATTTTAAAAACCCAACCAGCCAACAAAATAAACTGTAAGTGCACCTAAGAATTCAGTGTGATTTAATTACAAACACAAACAATGACAAACCATATTCAGCATCGTTTAACTGGCCAAACTGGAACAGTTTTTGTGAAGCTCAAAGGGAAAAGAGAAGAAGGTACCAAGGAGACAAGAGCAAGAGCTCTGGTGGCACTACAGAGTTTGGATTTTTTTTTTTCTCTTAAACTTTTTCTTGGTCACCTTTTTGACCTCCTCATCTTTCATGGCCCTTTTTATCACCTGTTTCAGGCTCCTTCTTTGTCCTGATCCCATGGGTCATCTTTTCTCAGCATCCAGATAAAGCAAGAAAAGTTGCCCAGTGTGGACATCTGACAGCAGAGTAAGTCTGATTCAGCTGAAGCCCAGTACCCAACTAGCAGAGAACTAGAATTAGGCTTTCCCTGTGTGTCTTAGAGATATGAACTTTATCCTTTGAACCACATTCTTGATGATATTTGTCACACATTTCCTTAACAACTTCAAAAGTGTTCGAGTCCTTTAATTACAGTGCTGTTTACCTACTATCTTAACTAACAGGCATTTGCTCAGAACAGACATTTTCTCAAACACTCCCTTTATTATGTTTGTCCCCAAGTGCAAAAAAAATTTACAAAGAGCCATATTAACATCCCTGGTTATATATAAATCAGTATTCTTTTGAGAACAAAAATATCTAAAGAGTAATAAACAAGTATGAGTTTGTGTCCTAGATTTGCAGTAAACTCTGTGCCTGTGCTTTTTACTTCAGGGACCTTAGAAACTCCTGCCTACCAGTTCTTCACTAATAACACTTTTCTCATGTGTGAGAAACACAAGCTTGATGTCACTTTTCATAAAGAAAAATACCTCAGATAATCACTTTAAAATGGGTCTAGCACTATGCTTGTTTTCAGGTCATTTGCCAGTTCTTTTAAATTGGTGCTTTTGGTCAGCTGGTGTATAATACCTTGAACACTTGGCTCTTGCACTGCACATCTAATATATATCACTGTCTGTGCTCTACCACCGAAAACTGATTCACACACAGAAAGGTGAGGAGACTTAGACAGAGTCTCTTTAATGGTACCTTAAGTTAGTTGCAGTTCAAGTATTTTGGCCAGTGGTTTCCTTACTGGGCCCCATGAGCCACTGGACTCTACTCTAGAATCATATGAAAACATGGTTTTAGGTAGAATTTTAATAATAGAGTGCAATAAGTTTTCAGAGTTGACTACACTTCAGTGGTCCAAACTGTTTGGAGACTCCTGAGCTAGTTTGACATTTGTGATTACAGAATTACCAAAGTGCTCCCAGCTGCCTTATGATGGCAGAGCTGTGTTACCAGGGTGATCTAAGCTACAGCTCAATGAATAACACAGCCAGCATACTTACTGAGGGCAGGTCTCTTGAGGCTCTCTACTACCACTACACAGAATATACTTCCAACCAAACCACTGCAGGTAGGCCAGGAGAAGGATGAAGAGCCTGCAGAGGTGTAGAAGGGAACATGCCTTCTAGCAGCACTGTTCTGAAGCAGAAGTGTCTCTTGGAAGTGCTCTTCTCTCTTGTCTTCCTGCTGTGTGCCCTGTATCAGATCTGGCTGGTGAGCACATCCCAGAGCAGTGTAATCGGGCAGGGCTGGGGAGTGGCAATTCTATGAGTCACATTTCAAGCACACGGAACTGAAAGCCCTGGAGAGGAGAGAAATGAGGCACCATGAAAATGAGACATCAAAGGCATATAAATAAGAAGACACATTAAAAAAAATGTTGAAATCTCAGATGATGGGCAGGTGACTTGAATCACACACAGATATTAAGCAGTTCAAATGCAGCTCCTTCACCAAAGCTCCATCATGAGGACGGCCAGTCTGGGTCACCTGGACCCTGAGTGTTGGAAGAAGTGAGCCAGTGCTCCTGAGCCTGACATCAGTAGGCTGTTACAAGTCCAACACATGCGCAGGCCCATTTTGCAGTGGTGAACTGCTGTCCCAGATGCAGGCTGCTCATAGAGATATCCTTTTCTTGTTGGAAACAGGTGGAATGTGTGAATTATGGTCACATGAAGATTTTGACAGTGTTCATAGACCCAAGATATTTGGTGAATTTTTCTTTGTAAAGAAATTATTTGAAAATTAATTCTCTTGGTCTCATTCATATACTCAGGAGAGCTATTTTGTCTGAGAAAAAGCTGTGAGGACTTGGATCCAGATTGCCTGCTCAGTGCAGGCACTTACACCTATTCAGAGTGTGAAGTACTTGCTAGCCTGGAGCAGCAATGCTTCACACATTGCTCAGATCAGTGAGTCGACAGGGTCAAAAATAAGTAAGGAGAATGAAACCTCTGAACTTGTAGATAGTCTGTAGACTCCAGCATCTCGGCAAAAAACTGCCTGCATTCCTCCAGTTCTGAGGTGAATGGGTTCGTTCAATCAGTGGTGCAATTTAGGGTAACTCTGCCCTGTCCTTCTGCTGCAAAGTCACCAGGTCACTACACGAGATCCTCTTGTCCTGATCTTTCCCCTCTGTTTAGATAGTTTCTGGAGGAGCATTAACACAAAGCACACAGCTTCTCATTTTACAGAAGGAGAACTGCTGCAACATCCCATCATAGCAATTTTTTCAAGAGCATCTGCTTCTGCAGGAGGCTCAGGGCTCCAGTTCTCACTGTGGAACCCAGGGAAAATGCAAGGTCTTATTTGGTTGGCTGAGGCATTTATCTCTTTTCAAGCAACTCTTGATGATGCCTCATTCACTCACAAGTGGTCTACTACAGCTCTAATTAGGAATAGCAAGCAAAATCTAACACTACATTCCATGTATTCCATGAATTGCTCCATATTTGAGGTATTGCCAAAAAACCCTAGAAGGCACAAATCCATTCCAGCACAACCTTTTTCTAGCCCACTCTTTTTCTGTTTCTTTGTAATACAGATGGTACAGAATTCAGTACATGAATTTTCCATAGCATGTTGCAGTCTCCACTTACACTTAAATCCCATATTGTCAACCTAGCTTGCAAGGGAAAAAACCCCAGGAGTACCACCCCAAAAGAGTTTAATTTGTCTCTTTCATACTATTCTAAGCCTAAACAGGTACTCTTCATATGCATATAAAGACATAGTACATATACACACACAAATGTAGAAGCAAAGAAGTCTGCATAAGGCAGAATGCCAGCAGATCCTTCCAAACCCAAACATATGCAAATTTAGTCAGTTAAATGTTTTGGGGTGTTTTGTTTTGGTTTCTTTACTATGGTATGTGTCCAGTTGTCCAGCTGCCAGGTTTTGCTTAGACTGCTGGACTATACTGGCAGTGAGTTCCCTCTGCATCTCGTACACCAAAATAGTACAGCTGGAGACTGGCCCACATTTCATTACTTTCCACAAGGTCCACATTTGCTGCCTTTATATTAACAATACTCCTGGAATAATGTCTCGTCCTAATGTCTGATCAAAAATACTGCCCAGAAGAAACACATTTTACCTTGTGTTTAGATTCTCTTTTCTTCTATTAAATTCCACATCAAAGAAGCTTTTTGTAGGAGAGAAAAGAGAATCAATAAAAATATCTGATGTCCTCTGAAGAGCAGGAATTGATACCAGAGATGTTAACATCCACCAGTGTCTGCAACAGCTGTTGGGTGGGTAAGAGAAATCACCAGGATATATGTGAAATTTCAGGATGTATTTTAGAACCAGAACACAACAATACCAGGGAATTTGACATTAGGTCCAGTGGTGTTGTTGTTGTTGTTTGGTTTTTTTTTTTTTACTGTAGCCATGAGTGTTACCAAACAATTGCACTGATGAAAAGAAAATCTGATACCAAATAAACAAAGCAAAAAAAATTATTCTTTAAGCTTAAAAGGAAGTATGCTGCTCTGTGGCATTCACACATATTTGTAAATGTGATCAAGCAGAAGAGAATGTGTCTCTCCATTATACATTGCAAGGTCTTTTCAGGCCAAATTTTGTGAAGCGTGCTGAGTGGAACCTGAAGCCACACGACCTGTTAACACTGATGCTAACAGAACTGTCTAAATTACAAAAAGTGGTTTAGGATGAGTTTTAAAACTGCCTCTTCCTTCCATTTAAAGCAGTGTCACAACTCTTGTTCTCTGAACAGGGCTGGGATGCCTGTGAAAGTATGAACCATCTTGCCAGAGTGTATCCACAGATGTCTGTAAAGGTGAGAAAGGCATGTGTGAAACTACCCAGGAAATCATAAAGTTAAGTGGTTTCCATTCATCATCTTGCTGTGGAACACTAAAAAACTCTGGAAAATTCCTGAATGGCTTTGCCAGTGACACCTGGTGAATCTTAAATATGTATGTCTGGTAGTAAGATAGTAGTAAGCTTTAAATATGGAAAGGTGTTTTCTGTTTCTCTTAAGATCCCTATTAGGACAAAAGTGTACCAGTCAGATGGCAGAAGTATCTTCATTATTTATACATAAACATGTGCCACCTTTCCTAAAAACTGGAAAGGAAGAGATGGAAGACTGGCAGCACCATCTCCTGGCAGATAAAAGAAATGGGGACCACTTTCTGTCAGAAGGTAGGGCCCAAGTAATTTCTTTGTGGATTTTAAAAGGCTGTAGCAGGAAGTAACTTCACAAGAGTATATTCCCTCCCTAAGAAGATTAAATTTTATATGCTTCAGGGAAGAAAAGCATTATGTGTTATTATAATTATAGAGAACATATGCTCACAATAATGAAGAACAAATTCAGATTGCTTCTGCCTTTAAAAAGCTCTCTCATGTTAGTCTCCGCTTTCCTTTGTGATGCAGTAATAGCAGATTTCAAAACTAGCACAGCAGGTAAGTCAGTCCAGTTGCAGCATATTTGTGTAATCCTGGAAGACCACAGGAGACCACAGAAGTTCCTCGAAGTCAGAAAATATTGGAATATGTATATTTCAAGAGTTGTAGCCAAATTTCTGTCTTTCTGAGTAAGTAGGGGAAATGTTGGGAAATCATTGGATCACTAATGTTGAAATGTTGGAAACTCCTGGATCACTTATGTGGAGTGCTATTTTACATATTTTGAAAGTGACAATAGGCCAAACAGAGCTAAGTAAGGGTGAGACCTTCAAAGTAATGAAATGCTGTATGGGAAAGAAAAACATCTATGGAGATAAAAGAGGAGACTATGTCAGATGACTTGGTGAAAGACAGACATGGAAGAGAAGAGTGGAGGAAAAAGAGGTAAGGAAGAGAGGGATTACAGAAACTTCAGAACCGGTATGCCACAGAAGTCCAGATCTCATTTAGCAGCAAGAAGGAGACGACAACCTCAGCAATCAGGCCGAAGTATACCAGTCTTCTGCCTGTCAACTCTGGCAGACCTGCTCTTGCTGTTAGGTCCCCTGTTCCATGGTATGAAACAAACACAAAACCCTCCTTGTGCAACATAAACACAGAGGATGTTTTGGTGTTGGGGTTTTTTTTTCATGTTTTGGAGGTTATTTCACTTTGAGAAGCTCCCAGGTGCTTTAAAAGTTTTGTTTTGGTTTTGGTTTTTTTTGGTTTTTTTTTTTTTTTTTTTTTTTTTCTTTCTGCAGATGAACATGAAAGTGGAAGAGATTTATGAATATATTCATCCCATCCTTCTCCCAAAGTATGAACACTTTCTTATAAGTCACTGCACTTCACAGGACCTTGCCCAGCATAGATTCAAAAGCCACATGTTATACAGGTTTCAATAATTCCCATGGGAAAATATGCAGCTTCATGAAGCCTACATCTCCCACATGGGTGGGGAGGAGCTCTGCTTATCTGTTTAGCTCAGAGCCAAGATCAGGACTTTTTCCTCGGGGGATCATTTACGCTTCAAACATTCACAAAACAAAGGTAAGCTACCATCTTCCTCCAGGGCATGCCACAGAATCCATCTTCCTTTCCAAAAAAACTACTAAACTGTATATTTTATGAATCACTCTGGGTAGTGGGTTTACCTCTTTTACCAAACAATTGTTCCTAAAGGGACCCTTCCTTTAGGGTCAGTTACCCAGCTAGCTGTCACTCCACATCTCCAGCTTTTATTATAACACAGGGAAACACATTCACTGCCTACATATATAAAATCCTTTTTTCTTTTCTTTTTATTCAATGTGCTGTACTTGTGCGATTCCTCACCAACACACAATGTGCTGTTTCCCATTAATTTCTAATTATATCCTATCTATTTAGCATATGCTTGTTTAGTCCATACTCATATTAATAAAATGGCTCAAAGTCCTTACTGTGGGAAGGAAAGAATGCATTTCTACTAATACCGAGTATCAACACCCTCCACAAGTGGTCTTGTACTGGACACAAGATAATATATTTATATAAACAAATTAAGATTTAAAAAAAAACCCCACACTCAGACACGCCATTAAACTAATCTACTGATGCCAAACCAATTATTGTTATTAATGTGGAATAAACCATATTACTAAATCAGTGACAATTTTCATAATTAATATATAATGTTATGCTATTATTAAATAGCAATAGTCTCAACACTTTAATTTAACAACTCCATTGTGGTGGGCTCTGTCAAAACCCAAAGCACAGTTCTATAACCCTAAAAATATTTACAGGCAATCAACTTTTGTTATTAAAGTGTGCTTGTGAGATAAGAAGTAAATGGAAGAAAAAAACCTAGTCAGTGGGAAAATTCAAGTAATAATAGAAAAAGAAACTTTTTATCTGGCTTTCTGTATCTTCCTTCACAAGTTACAAAATAATGAGAGATAGAATAGTCTCTCCATGGGTAAAAACATGGATCTGTACTGATACCTCTGAAGTCCAATATGTGATCTGGAAATTGGGATAAATAATTCACAGATAGAACCATGCCATTCCAAAAAGTTCAATCTAAAGTTGATTCTAAGATTTGCAGAAAGATCCTGCGACAGTAAATCACATCTGATAATGGCAAATGAAAATCGATGTTTCTAAATGTTATATGTAACCTTCACCAACTACTTACAATGATGAAGCACTTGTTTAGTTGTTATTAATGTGGAAAGACATCTTAGAAAGCTGGTGATGTATCATCTACCTGAAACTTAAATTCTGTACTCAGTGGAGGTCAAAAATTACAGAAAGTCACTAGAATCGAGGCATGGGTAGAGGAAAATTATTTATTATATACTTCAGAATGGTTGTACTATATAAAAAAAAAAAACCAAAACCACAAACCCCAAAACCAAAAGCCAAAAGCCAGAAAGATGTTTAGATTAAGCACAAACATGGATTAATCACACACAAAGGAAGGCTAACCAAAACAAGACATTTCATTTGGAGAAAAACCCAATCAAACCTGTAACTCAGAGGGTTATGGTAGATTTCATGAATGACATAGAAGGAAAGAGTCATAAAATGCATAAAATCCAATAATAAATAATTTTCAAGAGGGTCTGAAATAATCTAAGTTTATTTCAATAATCTTAGTGTACCAGGTGCCAGAAGTTGAAACTCACCAACCAAATTGACTGCAAAACCAATAAGGAGAGATGATAAAGCCATGGTGGAAAACCCAAAAGAGCCTCCTGAGTGTGTGTTCCTCTGCCGGAACACTTCATCATTAGCCTTACCTCTGATCTGTTTCAAATGGAGACATTGACCTAAAAAGAAGTTCATGACACAAAACAAACAACTTTGAGATAAATTCTCAACTGACACTGCTCACCCAGGAAACTCAAACTCAAGGATGTAATAGTTTGTACAGTGCAGTGAAATTCTAACTGTGGTATCAATTCTTGCTTAAAACTTTCTTGGCATCTAAGAAGTAGATTGTATCAAATATTACATGATTATTTTTAACTGTGACCATTAAAAGTGACACTTATTCTGCACAGACTAGTACAATTATAATTAGTGCATACGTGGGGAGATGTGATTTACCACGGAAAGGTCAACAAGGGCTTTGTCAACATTGTTCTTGCCAAGAGAAGTCTTGCATTATAAACTCAGACTGAAGTATTTTTAAATGTATCAGCAAGCACCTGGATAAGAGAGATTGCAGAGATACAGTTTGCTGAGATTTCTGAAAGACTTTCAAGACTTTCTTGCTAAAGGTTCTTAAGGAGACTAAACAACCACAGAACAAGAGAGAAGATCCCAGCATGGACTGAAATGCAGTTAAAAGACTAAGTATATGGTCAGTTTTCACAGTGAAAGTAAGTCACTAATGCACCTTCACATCTCTGCACTTATTCATAAACAATCCGAGTAAGATAAGGAGTGACAAGACAAAGATTGCTGAAGATATCATGTTATTCATCAAAGGAGAGAAAAGGTGTGGCTGAGAATTGCAGAAAGACCTCCCTCTGTTCAGGGCTCATAAACACCCACCGATGATCCACTGCATGGGGGACACATGTGCTCCAGCACAGGACTCAGCAGGGACCCCCAGACTCTCCTAAAGCCTCACTCCGACCCTCTGTGTCATCTGGACTAGCACTGGACACCTCCATGTGGACAGCTGAACAGAGATCTCAGTGCCTGGCAGGAAAACAACAGATGACCATGAAGAGGGACAGATGTAAATCAGTGCACATGGGGACAAAACATTCCTACATCACGTGTGGAATTACGCTGTCTGAAGTGACCACTACATGTCAGGAGTGTGAGCTGGGAAGTTTAATGTTATTTGTAGGACAATGCCAGCTCAGTGGAGATCAACAGCACATTGGCTATCAGAAATATTCAGAAGCAATACTGAAAATAAGGCAGGAAATATTGTTATGCCACTTTATAAATCTACTAGATGCCTTTGCCATGAACACCACATGGAGTTCCAGTCCCACCATCACAAACAGAAATAACAGAAATAGTAAAGTTCACAGAATAGCAGCAAACACTTCCTTGGAAAGGAGATTTCACTTGGACTTGTCAGTCTGCAAGAGGAGCCTTACCAGACTGCAAGGGGATTCCATGGAGGCTCTGAAGTGGTGACTGGCATAGAAAAGGCATACTTGATGTACTGTCCTTTCTCAAGCAGGGCTGGGTCATCACATGATGTCACAAAATGTCAAGTTGAAAGCAAGGAAAGTGGCTGTTCATACGTACAGTGACACTGTGGAGCTCCCTGCCACAGGATGATATGGATGCTACAAGTTTACAAGCAGTAGGTCACAGAAACCACAGAAATCACAGCAATCACAGAAATCACAGAAATCACAGCAATCACAGAAAGGATAAAGGTGGAAGGGACCACAGTGGAGCATCTGGTCCAACCTCCCTGCTTAAGCAGGGCCATTCCAGAGCATGTGGCACAGGATTGTATCCTGGTGGTTCTGGAATATCTCCAGTGAGGGAGACTTGACAGCTTCCCTGGACAACCTCTTCCAGTGCTGAGTCACTCACACAGTAAAGAAATTCCTCCTCATGTTCAGCTGGCACTTCCTGAGCATCAAATCAAGGGAACAAATGTATGGAGGAGATACAGTGGGGGCTGCTAAGCAAGACACAACCTCTGATTTCAGGAGTCACTAGATGCAAATTGTTGGAAGTTAAAAGCAGACCCACCAGAAGTTTCCCCAGAAGTTTCACCTCTTAGAATCCTCTCATCTTTGGGGACAAGAACTGGGAGACACAGTCTTGTTTTAAGTGATGTATCTGCCTTTACAGTGCTATGAAAATTTGAAAAATGAGTAATTTTATTGATGCTTTTTAAAAATTTCAGGTTAATTAATGAGCAGCACAGCTTAAGCAGGATGGGCAATGGGCACTTTTTCTCCCTTTTTGCCAAGTACATTACTTGCAATCATCTTTGCTGGAGGCATCTGCAAAAAGGTGAGATCCACCTAATTCTGGAGAACATTAACCAGAGTACTACTGCACAGCTGCAACACAAGTACATTTTCTGTGCTTTTATCTCAATAAGGCGAGCTCTTTGGGAACAGTTGCGTCATGGACCCATCACTTATTTGTACTAAGTTCCACAATCCTCAGTTGTGCTAAGGAAATTACACAAAACCTTGTCAAGTCACTGAGTGCCGTCCCTCACATGGGCTGGGGAGAAGCAGCAAATGCAGCCGTGAGTGGCACTGCTGAGCCTGCAAGGTGCGAGAGCACCAGGCTCCTGCCCAGGCAGGTCCACACCCCACGCTGTCCCCAG
The DNA here is from genome assembly GCF_017590135.1 of Pyrgilauda ruficollis. Classification (NCBI taxonomy): domain Eukaryota; kingdom Metazoa; phylum Chordata; class Aves; order Passeriformes; family Passeridae; genus Pyrgilauda; species Pyrgilauda ruficollis. The sequence goes on from NW_024525712.1 coordinate 2,089,245, forward strand.
AGAGGGGCTGCAGAACCCAGAGCCTTCTCCCTTCCCAGGGGTCTGTTCCTGCCCTGGGAAGGCCGTGAGGGAGCTGTGGTGAGGACGTCCCAAGAAAGCAAGCGCTCTCAGCAGGAAGAACGGTATTCCCAGCAGGTAGAAGGAGGTGATCCTGCCCCTCTACTCAGCCCGGGTGAGGCCACACCTGGAGTGCTGTGTCCAGTTCTGGGCTCCCCAGTGCCAGAGAGGCATGGAGCTCCTGGACAGGGTCCAGCAGAGGCTACAAAGATGATAAAGGGAGTGGAGCATCTCTCTTATGAGGAAAAGCTGCGAGTTGGGCCTGTTCAGCCACAAGATATGACTGAGAGGGGACCTCATCAATTCAGTATCATCAATTTCAGTATCTCAGGGGAGGGTGTCAAAATAATGGAGCCAGACTCCCCTTGGTGGTGCCAAGTAATAGGAAAAGATCCAACATTGCATCCAGCGGTTCTGGAATATCTCCAGTGAGGGAGGCTGCACAGCCTCACTGGGAAAAATCATATAAATGGCATCCCTTCATAGCTCTGTGAGGAGAGTCACCAGAGAGCCCGAAGCCATTGGAGCTGAAAGGGACCTCTGGAAAAGCTTGACCCGGAGGAGAACCGCTGCTTTATTTAACTTCTGTAAACAGTTTCGCATCTAAGCTTCTGCTTTGCTATGAACAAGTTGTAGACTTTCATTTGGTAAGCAAAAGCTTATCACTGGAGTGGCAGATGGACTCTTGCGTGAGGCAGTGGCTGTGTCTTGCCCTTAAGACAGGTGTCTTACATACTTTTTGGATCCTTGTCTTTGCTCCATTTTCCTCTTCTCTGTATCACAGTTCCTCATCACTGGAGCAGCAAAATTTTTGTTTCCTTTAAAAGCTTTTTAAAGGAAAAATGTTTGGCCCCCACATGAAAACCCCTGTTTTGGAAATCAAAGGTACTGAAATGATTTTGTGATGAGTTCTGTTGCTTTCCTTGAGCCCGTTGCTGTGCAGGGTGGGATTCGCATGGGGTGATGCTGACATTCAAACCAACAATGGAACTGTTTAAAGACACTCTGGGAGCACTGTTGAAGTGATTAATCAGCTGTACATTCATACAGAGATAGCTGTCCTGTCTCCAGTCAGTGAGGCCAGCAGGGACTGCTCCAAGTCTCCTTTCTTGGCTTACATCTCAGCACATTTCGTGACAGATGTCTGCACCTCTGCCCTCCTCTCCTGCACCTGAGGTGGATGGATTTGTGGTTCTGTGCACACCTCATCAGTTTGTGGCTGTGGGAGCCTGGGAAGGATGGGGCTCAGTGGTGGATGCTCCAGGAAGTGTAATAGAAATAAAACAAACACAGCGTGTCCTTTCAACATCAGGCAGGTCAGGGAGGTCCTGAACAGAAGTTGCATCTTGGGTTCTCAGATCTTCATGCCTTCTAAAGGACCTCTCTGCTCTGAGTTTGTGCAGTCTTTATCTGCTGGCTTTTATCTGCTTGGCCCACGTACCACTGTGCCTGGACTATGAGCTCTTCAATTTTATGAAATATTGCATGGAGGAAAACCTCATTTCTTCTGTCTCTAAATGTTGGAAGAATTACTTATTTTCTTCACACACACAGTGGAGGCACTACTTTCCCAGTATCTTATTTAGCCCCAGGTCTAGTAACTTACACGTCCTTGTTACTGTTACCTGTTTGCCTGGTCAGGACACTGAATGTATTTCTTGATTAGGCCCTTAGATGATACCTGGAGGGGAAATTGTTCTGCTCAGACCCCGTGCACTACACCAGTTGCTCTTTAGTCCCATACCAGTTAGGAGTTGACCAGTTCTGTTTTTGCAGTGCTTTGTAACTCTTGGGGTAATACATTCATATCCTGTTGATTTATTGGTCATTTTCTTGACTTGTTGTAAAGCCTCTTTTCCTAAGTCTCAAACACAGGTCTTTACATATATCTTATCATGACAAAAAGTTCCTTTTGGGGAACTTTTTAATCTCCTCTGCAGTGAATACTAAGGTCAGTTAATGGTACTGGCCTTTAGCATCCCTTCTTGGGGCTGTATTTGCAGCTTACTTGTTTTACAAGCCCTTTTGGTTATTTAGCTGTGTGGTTTCTTCTCATAAAATAAAAAATATTTCAAGTATTAGCTTTCTGCCTTTTACAAGCTGCTTTTAAAAATACCTTTGCCTATTTTATTGTGGTTTTATCTTTATCTGTTGTTGGAATTCTGTTTTCCTCATCTTACAGCGTGGTTTTCTAAGTATCATCTTTTCCTGCTAATATTTTCCTGCTAATTATATATTAATAATTTCAATATTATTAATTTGAAAGCTTTGTTTTTCCACAGCTTAATTTTTGGGAACTGAAATCAGATTTCTGATGAGCACTATCTGTAAGGAAGTTTCATGAATGAACATTTTGTGATTTCTATTGAGAACTTCTTGCTTATTACTCTGAGTTCACTTTTTCAAGGAGGAAAAAAAATTATACAGTGAAAAAAATAATTTGACAAAGAATAGAGTAAGTGATAAAACAATGTGGGTAATTTTCCAGCTTTTTTCGGCTGAAGTAATCTTAGGGTGTGGTGTTCCAGGAGTCTAAACTGATCTAAAATGGGACTGCCACAACCTGACCTCAGCTTTCCAATCCCTTCCCCATTCCTGTGAGCACATTCATGGAATGTGAGCTGTCTGGAAGCTAATCTCTTTTTTTGTTTGCTTTTTCCTTGCTTTTTTTTTTTTTTTTTGAGTGGTTTGGGGTTTTTGTTTGCTTGGTTTTGATTTATTTCCAGGAAAGGGCATAGTTACTCTCTGTGAAATCCATTTTTTTTGTGGAGCAGCTAACAGTGTGACTGTCCAAGCACCTGCCCCATCGTTTTTGAGGGGTGGAAAGGGTTGTGTTCCAGGTGAGGGATGAAGGCAGAATGGTATCCACCTCCATTTGTCTCTAGGTGTACTCTTTTTAGCAATGTTGACATCAGGGGTCAATTTCTAGAGAAGTGGGACTCCACTACTCAATACTGATACTGTAGTTTGGCCCCAGAAAAATTAATGGCAACTCTTTCAAGATTTTTCTTTGTTGTAATTTATCTCTGAAGATAACCTTTTATACCTATAAAATATTTATGCTGTTTGTCTTGGAGTTCAGACATATCTGAATGGTAACAGAGCTTAATGTACTTGGAAAGAGTAACAGTGCAAATGTCCAGCTTGGGTGCTGAATAGGTGAATAGGTCACTGAGTGTATCTAAAGAACTGCCTGAATCTGTATCACAATTCAGTGGTGCAAGTTGTGTGCTGCCGCTAAGCAGCCTGTGTGCAGGATTACCCCCAACAGAGTGTGGGTGTAAAATGGGTCTTACTCAACTGTTGCGCCTTTTGAATGAGAACTTCTTGTCACAAGCTAGGCAGGGAACTAAAATAAGATAGTCCTTTGCTGGGCAGATGATACTCTTTAAATCGCTCACTGGGGATCTTTTTCTACCTGCCAAATTGCACTAATAAAATCTGAGGCAGGTACCCTGATTTTCACCAGTTTTTTCTCCACACTGCATAAATACCACACAGAACTTAAAAACTGCGTGAGCTGGAGAAATGACCTGGTACAAATGGCTCAGTGCAAACCTACCTGATGCACGTCAGAAGACTCGGATTTAGATTTGTTGAGTGAAAAAAAACAAATGGTAGTGGTGTAGATGAATAAACCAGGGGAGCTAAGTGATACAGAGGGCAACATAAATTAATTTGCAGTCAGTTTTGAATTCTTTACACATGGTGTGACAAAATGCAGGAAGTCCAGATGCCAGGAATGTAACTTGCTGCCAGAGAATTTAGGAATTGGAAGTTTAGCTCAGTGTCAAGAATGTGCAGTGAGATAATTAGTGACAAAAATCTCAATGCAAGATGAAATTTTGTCCTGCTGGACTGAAGCTACTGTTGGAGACTAAGGCAAGACCTGGGTGAGGGTCAAATGATTAATTTCTCTACCATGATCTGCCTTTTTTGTTACAGTTTCTTATCCCATTTGGACATCCTTTGAAGCAAGATAACTGTTTTAGGGGGAGCTGGTTTTGCAGTTTGTCCCCAAAAGCTGAAGGTTGGGTGTGTTTCTCACATGGTGGAGAATTCAAGGACACACAATCCCACAGCATGTGGTCCCTGCCCAGGATGTGGCGGGATTATTTCAAAATCATTGCAGGAGCTGATGCAGTGTCTTTGTATAAACAGCAAATGCTTGATGTAGACATGGCCCTATTGAATGCAAATTGCCAATATTATTTTTGTGTTGAGTATTAGCAATCTTTTCCATGAAGTTACTTAATATCAAGGTTTTCAAGTACTTTTCTCAGGTTTGTTTGCATTTGTTCATATGAATAGGTCAGTGTTTCCATTTCCAACTGAAAAAAGTGATTGAAGTGTAATTTCTGCAAGAAGTACTCAAGGTCAACAAAAAGAAGAATGTCAATGCTACATTAAATTCTAATTAATAATAATTACTTTTAACTGTTGCAAGAATTTTGATAATGGGAGCCTAATCCAGTGCTCAGCATGGGTTTGGTTTTCAGTAGTGCCAATTTGTTCTGACCTTTAAGCAGACAAAAAGTAAAATTCCTGTTTGCATTTAAGATTTGGCATGGTTTCATTTTCTCCCCAGTAAAAACTGACAACTTCACTGCTGCTATACATTGCTGAGAGCAGCAGTGACTCATCTCAGTTTCATGCTTCTGCCACTCTGGAATTTTTGTGTGTATGTGCAGAAGCCCCAGCATGGATTTCTGCTCTGTGGCCGGAAGGGCTAAGCCCAGCCAGCCATAATCCAACATTCTGCACTCTGACTTTACATTCAGATGTAATTGTGTGTTTAGTAGTTGGCAGAGATTTGTCTTTGTGATAGAAGTTTCTGTTTAGTTTCTGTTTTAAACAGGTTCTTCCCCCCCAGCTTTTAAACTGTAGGAGTCCGAGTTTGCCTGTTTGCCAGACTGATGATGGCACGTGCTTTGCTGTGAAACCAAGAGCTAGGATTTTTTAACAAAGAGCAGTTTATCCTGCTGTCCTTTTCTGTGATCTTCATGTACAGCACATGAGCTTGCCTGTTTTGGGGATGTCCAGCAACCCTGTCAAATGTTCTAATGGACTTCCTGATGTCTTTCATTCTTGCAGATACATGTGATACTACTGCCCATCTTTGTCACTTGTGGCCTGCGTCTCTTCACAGTATCCATCCCTGTCTTCCTGTGCTGCCCTAGTTGTGCATTATCTGTACTTTTTTCCCTCCTTGATATTTGCATTTTTAACCTTTGTAGGTGCATGGACTGGGAAGTGGGAAGGCAAGGGTGCCCTGTTGTGAGGGGAGGCACCTACAGCTGCCCCCCAGTAGGTGCTGATCCATAATTACTGAGGTGTTGAACAAGAACATGATATCCCTTGGTTTCCTTTCTTGCATTTTCAGGTTTTCACTGAAATAGTAAAATTCTGCCCCTCAGTACCTGTGAGGTGCCTCAAATTTTGGAAGTTCGTGTGTGAATGGGTCCATAGTTGTATCCACAAGGAAAAGAAATGTAGTCAGAAGTGAAGAGATTGGTCTCACAAATGTAGTCTAGACAGTAATTAGTGCCTACCTAGAATCAGCTCCACTCGAACTTACGTTGTGACACAGCAGGATTTTGTCATGTGGTATCTTTGTACAGTAGCGAGGCTTGTAGTTTTTTGATAGCCAGACAAATGTTCTGTTTCCAGAGACACTGCATCCCATGACTGGGCAGTTCCCCTCTGCAGGATGTATGAAAGCACGTGATTTGGGGGTGGGTTGTGCTGGGGTTTTTTGAGCATCAATCATATGATGCTGTTCTGTTGTAAGATGGGATGGTTGTATTGCCCTCGTTTCACTTTAATTATGAGGATGTTGATTCAGTAGACTTCCTTATTTTTTATAATGTCAGTGTTTGGCAGGATATTACTTTTTTCCCCTTTGAAAAGTGGTCCGTTGTCGTTAATAGGACAGGTTTATTAAATCAAGTAGATCCAACAGTGTAAGTTTTGTTCCTCACTGGTCCTTATTTAAGATGTGTTTAGTGAAGGAGATAATTTGCAAGGTTGGAAGTGTGTGAGGTAATGTGTAGGAGCCATTGTGGGTATTCAGCTGTATTCAAAACCACCAGAAACAGCAGCTTAATTATCTATACAGCTTCTGGTAAACAGAATTTGCACCCTTAAGGAAATATTCCCACTGCTTAGAAACAGATGTTTATTTTTCTGTGGGGAAAAACTTTGGAGTAGTTAAAGGTGCTGCTACATGAACAAGTTTTTCCTGAGATGAGCTAAAGGGTATTTAGTCAGCTGTTAGGTTTCCATGATACCCATCACTGGCATGTCTGAATGTGTGATAAGGAGGGAGTAGTTGCCCCGTGTAACTGCAGGAGAAGTGCACTGTGGAGTAGCTGGTGGACAGTAAAGCAGCAGCATCCCTGCCCTCCCTGCACGAGGGCTGATTAACCCTACCCGGAGGCTTTGTCTGCTGCTGAGTGAGTGAGTGAGTGAGTGCGGGCACCTTGTTTTCTCACGTGGTTTGACTCGTTTGCTGGTTTTCTCACGTGGTTTGACGAATTAAAAACATGCCTTCTAAAACCTTCAGCAGTGCTGATGTGGCTGACCATTCTTACTAACAGGTTTGCCCAGAAATTTGCACAGAAATGTGTCCAGAGTGTAAACTTTTATCTTGTTATGGTTTATTAGAATGCTGACATGTATTTGGTTTCTTGCTTTGAACTTGTTTCTCATACAAGTTCTTCTGTTTACATGTTCTTGATGAGCATAACAGCAACCGCTCTTCAGTGGAAACAAGTAAACATGATTTATCTAAACTGTTGAAAGCATGGGCTGTTTTGTGTGGGATAAGTGTTTCAATTCACTTTGTATTGTGTTCTGTGGCAATGTCTCTGTACCAGATGTACTGGAGGAAGATGTAACAGCACCTGCAAGGAATTGTTACAGAACGGCTTTCCCACGATGAACCTTCTCAATGTGTCCTCTTAGTCAACAGTCTCCTAAAAGCAGCATAAGCTGTTCAGAGAGGGTATCCACAAACATTTAATGCAGGACTGCATCACCTCCTGCCTGACACAGACCATTTGTGTGCCCAGTTGAAATATGAATATGGTTACCTGATCCATTAGCACTCCCTGGAATGGTGCTGCAGCCAAATGATCCAGCTGTGTTGCAGCCAGTGAGCAGCTGTTAACTGCAAACACAGGGGCAGCTGGTTTGTGTAGGGTGATGGACACCTGCGTTAGCTCTTGTGCTTCAAGCTGGAAAGACTGCAGTCTGTGTTTCCTAGTCTAAATTCTGAGATTCTGAATTGTATTTCAAATTACTGTGTTTGCTTACTTCAGTTAAAATATTTTAATGTACAAGAAGAGCATACAAAACTAAATAGTAACAATAAAGAATATGGAGCCCTTCTATTCAGTCACTCCTCAGCTGAATCAGAAAAATTGTTACTAGTCAAATGCTCATAAGCTTTTGATAGGTGTTTGATACCCATTGGAAATCAGCTTGAGATCAGAACCCAGATGTAGTCGATGAGTACTGCATGAAATACAGCCTGGAGCCCCTTGAGTCTTGGAGGTGATTTAACAGTCCCACTGCAAAATCCTTCCTGAATGTGTTTGCAGTGCTTGTTCTGGAACTGTGTAGGCTTGTCATCCCATTCCAGTGCCTTTGACAGAAAAATTATTCCTGCTTTTATTCCCTTGGGATGATTGTAGAAATAACTGCAATCATTCCTGCAAGCCCCAATGATTAACTAGTGATCTTTTTTAAATCCCAAAAGTAATATTTAAAAAAAAATTGGATCTTGAGTTTTAGGTTAGATAGGAACATTTTCTATCATGGGATAATTTTGAAGAGAGTTTTAAAAAATATTAATTATATCTTCTGGGTTAAAACTTCATGCTTCTAGATAAGCTTAACCTTTCCATAAATGATGCAGTGCAAAAGAATGCTTATGAAATGGCTGACTTGCCACATTTACTTGTTGGGTTCTGGACAATAGATGGGGCATGAGATCATGGGAATTTACTGTTGTACTTATGAAAGCCAAGCTGGTTGGAGAAGACTGACATTGGTATTTGAATTGCTAGCTGAGCACTGAAAGAGAAACTTCTTTTGAAATACATGCAGTGGCCTCTAACTCAAGGAGTTAAGCTGTTCTCCCATGCATTTTTGAGCTCTTTGGTGCTGGAGCAGAGTTTGTTAAAATATACTTTCCTGTGTTAAGTCTGGAAGTCTACTGCCAGGATGCTTTTAGCCCAGAAACAAGGTGAAAAAAAAAAAGAGGCAAGAGTTGGTGAGTTCAAATCTGGGGGTAGAGGTGGATCACTGCTGTGGATTTCTTTTTGAGAGCTTTGGGATATTCTCTTTGTCACCGGTGTCCCTTCCCTGTCTCTATTACAAACCCATTTTCTGTATGTTCTTAGGAGGTTTCTCCCCGGGAAAAAGGTACCATGAGGTGAAGGCTGGTGACAATAAATAAATACTTGCCATATCAGAATGCAATTAAGATGTTCCCTAAAATGACAAGAATGCAGAAATCTAGGAGGGTGTGGAAGGGAATGAACCGCAAAAAAAAAAAAATTGTTTGGGAAGCCTAAGCTCAGATCTCTTGAAGCCCGTGGGAAATGACTCTTGGACCATAATGAAGATAATGAGGAAGGAATACCAGAAAGATTTTTAAATGTGAATAAAAAGAATATGCTTTCTGTGGCTCCCATCCACAGACTGCTGTACAGTTGGACTCTGTGCAGTTCTGTGTTTTCTTTAAAATAATGGCACTTAACATTTTATTTTCAATAAGCCATGAATGTGGATTCATTTTCACAATATGAACATTTTACAGAAAAATTTTGGTTTGAGTGTGTTACCAATATATTTGTTCCACATCTGTCTGTGATACCATAATTAATTAACAGATTATGTCTGGGAGCAGTGTGTCTTAAGCCTCTACTTATGTTGTAAGTAAAATTAAAAGCAAACAAATTTAGGAAGGGTAAGAGGAAATATGAACAAGTGCACTCTTGTTTCAGGGTTACAGGAACTGGGAGTGCCGTATGTTTCGTTTGTTACTTCAATAGAATCATCTTACTCATCTTCATGAACCTCTTAGGTCTTGTTCTTACTACCCTTCCTGTGTCTCTGTGAGGCATTTCCAGAAGGGTGTTTGTGTATATTAAGGTGGAGTAGGACTTGCCTACCAAATAAAAAAGCCTGATTTTTTTTTTAGCAGACTTCTCAGTTCTCTTGCCATGAAACTGAGACATTTTGTCTGGCCATAGTGGCAACTGCGTCTTGCTTTTTGGCACAGCTTTCTCTTGGTTCTGGTTTGTCCTTCAAAAGCAGAGGTGGAAAAGGACAGGAATGTTTTGTAGCTGGGGTTGTGCCTCTTGGGCAGACCTTGTGCATGGCAAGTCCCCAACAGCACAGCAGTGGTACCACTCCTCTTGTTTCATGCCCCATCTACCACACACTTGGTCTGTGTCATAAACCAATGTCGGAGATCCTGTATATCAGCATTCACTTTAATTGAGGGGTCAGCTCTAGCCTGAGTGTAGTGACAGAATCTCGAGTTTGATTAAAAGAATTCAGAACTAAGCAGTTTAATGAGTTTTTTTTTCCCCAGAATTGATTTCTTTGCCTGTTCCTACCCCCTTCCTAGGTGGTTCTGGATGAAGGCAGATGCCAGATAAAAAGCAATTAATTAGAACAGACTTTTTAATGAAAAAAGAGCTGTTTGGAGGGGGAAGTTAGACATTTACTCGCTGCATGGCTGTAGTGAACCAGCTCTGCAGCATATGGCAACCTAAAATGAAGGCCCTGCCTGACATGCAGCAGTGGGTCACATGTGGGGAAAATCCCCACAACAGAAAACATGGTGATGGAAACTTGTCTTTGCATATAACCTGAAACACATGGTAATCATGTGCAGGTGCTCTCGACCTGAGGGTTGTAAACAGAAATCAGGAAATTGCAACTGCACTGCCCTTCCTGTGTTGCTCAAGGCCCGGGGAGGGAGAAGCCTGGGAACTGCTGCTCCGTGGTGTCTGCTGCCCAAGAAAGGAGCCGTGTGCCTCACTCTGTGAGTGGGTCTGGTGCAGGGCTGGGAGGGCTGTGAGGGTCATCTTTGCTTCTGTGCCTTGCTCACTTCAGTGTACACAAGCACACCTGTGGCTGTACGCTGCTGGTTTATTCTCCCCGCCCACCCACCCCCTTGCAAAAGGAAAAGCAAGGTGCTTTCCTTGCCCTGATCCGTGCATGCGTTCTTAAAGCTTTCCTGGGCTTTGGAGGTGTGGATTTGGGGATAAATTATGGTACTGAGTGTCAGGTGTAAAAAGCCCATATTATTTCAAGAGCTATGAGCATGTAGATTTCAAGCTGACAGTGTTGGTTTGTTACACAATAGCTGGTAAAACATCTTGTTGGTGGTGCTGCTTACCTTAAAGGCCAATAAAACACAAGAGGTGGCTTTGCTGAGTGGGGTAAGCTAGTGACCAGGGACTCTGAAGGAATGCCATCTCCCTTAATAGAAACCGCTTTGGTAGCTATCAGGTCTGGTTTAGAAACATAATTGGAAATGGAGGGGAAGGAAACAGGAATTTTTTTTTTTTTAAAAAGAATGTCTGGGTGAGCACTTCTGTCTCTTGTAAAATGCATCTGAGTCCTCATTTAGTGCAGAGAAGAGTGGGCACCTCTGGCTGAGAAGGAAAGCGGCAGTGTGGAAATAACAGCCTTCGTTAAGGCTCTAAATAGGAACTGAATCTCAGTGCTAGTGGAAGCCAGGGTGGTTGGGTGTCTCGTTGGGTGGTGGTGGTCCAGAGAAGCAAGTGTGGATGGGTGCTTTGATGAAGGAATGACTTACAAAGTAGCAGGAGGCCTTATCAGCGAGAGCCAAGCACTGTTTGCAGCTGTCGTGCACTTGTTAATGGTGGAAACATCTGCAGAATATTGATCTGAATTTGTAATTTGTGTACTGCTCCCATAGGAATTCAGGCACTTGGTCTCCTTTCTCTGAACAAGTTTTCATGTTCTGAGTAGAAAAGGAGTTTTGCATGATGGTAAGGTATAGGGAAATCAGGGTATCTCAAATGAGTTGCCTTGTTACTTAGTTCTGATTGATTGTGCTATGCAGATACCTGTTTTCTGGCTACTGTTGGGCAGAATGGCTCAATGCAGTCCAGTCTGCAAATTAACTTGGTTTAAGTCTCCTAGGTTAAACTATTTTCTTCCTCAGACTCATGTGGGGACCAGCAGGTGAGGAGAATAATTCACCCCAAAGAAATGGAGACATTCTCCCTGTTTAGTTTCTGGGGGGCAGCCAGGGAGGGCATTAGTTCTGCATTGCTGTGGCAGTAAAAGTGATGAGTTGGCTGCTCAGAAGTTGTAGAAAAAGTGAAGCAAACTCTGTCTCTCTCAGATTGTCTTGTTTCACTCTGTGATTTCTACTTGTGTACACAAAATAGGCCATTACAAAAATGTACAGTAGTTATCCTAAAATTAGAGCAAACTGTGGTCTTGCTGTTGAAATGGGCGTCTCTGGTTTGCTCTTTTTTTAATGTGTGCATTTGGAAAGAAAGTCTTTTGAAACTAAAACTTTCCTTGTTGGTCTTTCAGACACAGTTGAGTCCATGCTTTCAGACTACGACATCCTCTCTCTGTCTAGCATCCAGCAGCACTCACTGAAGAAGAGGGACCTCCAGCCTGAGACACACGTAGAGAGGCTCTTAAGTTTTTCAGCCCTGCAAAGGTAATTAAATCATCAGCGATGAAATAGCATAATATTTTCCTTCAGTTTCTGATGAGTAATGTGCAGTTTCAAACCCAGAAACTGCTGTCTTGCTTTCTGTCATGACTGGCCAGTTCTTCTAGGTCAGTGGTCTGCGTGGTTATATGACTTCAGAGAGGCTCAGAGGAAAGGGGAAAGTAAGTTCTATTTTATTTCTCTGGTTGCTGAAGTGGCAGTAATTTAGGATTTCTTCTGCTTTATTTTTAGGTTTAGTTTCATGTAGATTACTCCCACTGATAGGGTTGGATCTCACTTACACCTCATCTGGCAATATTGTCAGTACTTCTTGACTGTCCTCTGGTTCTTGAAAATCTCAGCCTTCAGTTTGGGTAGTGTGTGAGGTGTGTTGCCAAGAGATTTACTGTATTTATTTTCATGGAGGTTTAATCCTTTTCTTACTGAGTATAAATGTCCCATTAAATAAAATACTTTCATAGTAAAATACTTTCAAATACTTTCAATACTTTAAATTATTTTCATATTTTGTTTGGTTTGGTTTTCATTTTTGGTTTTTGTTATAAGATGGGAAATAAAAGCTCAGGTCAAAGGAGGAGGAGAAATAGAAGGGAGCAGGCATGAAGATTGCAGGGACTTTATTCTGAGAGTCAGAAAAATGCCTTGCAGGTATTTTGGTGCTGAAATTGTGAATCTGAAATGGGGAGCAGGGTCAGAATAACACTTTGTATTAACAAATGTAGATTGAGTTTTGTTTGTCTGACATCTTCTGTCCTCTGTGTATTCATGTGCCTTCCCCGTGTCATCTTCAACTGTCATGCAAGTTATGCATAAATTTTGAATCTCTGAATGTTTGAAAGGGCATTTTTTTGAGTTTGGAGGGGCAATTATGAAAGGTTAATGGGATCAGATGTCTGACTGTCCCTGTTTTGCACTGCCTCATGCATGCTGCTTTAGGGTGAGGTTGCCAATGACAATTACAGAGTAATTACAGAGGAGCATGCCAAAAATCTTTGACTCAAAGCCCACATAAACCAAGAGCCCATGAGGCTTCTTCCAGAAAAGGTTATCAGCTTATTTCTTGGTATAGTTTTCAGTTTTTGTGACAGTATATTGTAAAAAATGTAGGGAGTTCAGATTTCTGTTTATGGTCTTCTGCCTGTATTATGTCAGAAAGTAAGAACTTCAAGATAATTTAATTTCAAATAGATGAAGAAATTTCGTGGTCTGATTATTTATTTATTTAAATGGTTACCAGTAACTGGTTTTGCTTAACTGCAAATGGAGAAGGCACATCATGGGCAAACTCTGACTGTTTTAGATTTGGGGGATTATTTTTTTAACTTTTTTTTTAATTAAACATCTGTGACTCTAAAATATTTACTGTTGTCAATTACACAGTGTATGTTTTTGTAGTGTGCTTATCAGAGTTAATGCTTTTGAACTTCTTTTGGACCCTCAATAAAATGGAGATTTGAATGTATTTGTTATATGTATACTTTGCCTAAAAATAAATGCAAGTAAATTCTTTTACAGGCACTTTAAATTATACTTAACTGCAACTGCTGAACACTTTTCAGAAAAATTTCAAGCATTAATTGTGGATGGTGAAGGCAAGGAAAAGGAGTACCGTGTTCAATGGCGAGACTTTTTCACCGGACATGTCGTTGGTTAGTATGGAGTAGACTGTGGGTCAGTGCTGAGAAACCACAGCTTTGCTCGGGTCTCTTGGGCAGAGTAAATGGTGTATTTCCCTCATTTTCATCAGATGTGGTTAGGATGAAGAAATAAACATAATTCTTATCCTCTTGCGTTTTCTGGTTTTGTTTTTGTGGTGTTTGGGGATTTTTTTAGGTTTGGTAGGTGGTGGGGTGTATTGCATCAAGCTCTTAAGACGGGACTCTTGTGTTCAGTTTGGCAGGACACAAAGGTATAATTTACTTAAGCAGCAGCTTGCAAATTATTATTTTTTTTAAATGCTGATGGTGGCTTTAATTCCAGCTGGAATGTAGGACTTGAATGTTCCTTGCTCCAGAACACAAATCAAAGGTAGAGGTGATGCAGTAATGCCCTGTTCAATTAAAAGACTTAAAGATAGTTCTTTGTAGATTACTTTTCTGTAAAGAAAGATGCCATGCTCCACTTTCATGCAGTACTAATGCTTCTGCTAAGTTGTTTTGATTTCTTTGTTGCCTTTGTGATGTGGTGAGACTTTTCCACTGGAATGCAGGCTGACGCCATGAAATTGCTGTCTGATAGTAGTTAGATGCATGCTGCTTTTGTTGGCAGAAATATTGTGTCCCCCATTACTAATTCCCAGAGCCATCTCAACACTTCCTGCAACATTTTCTGTTAAATCTGAGTCTCGTTGACTGTGACTATTGGGAAGTTAAGACTCGGGGGAAATGCTGATTGATTTTGGTTTTTTTCTTTAAATTGAACAGTACAGAGACTGAGGAAGGTAATTTGTCATGAAGTTTAGAAATCATTAAAAACCTCCAACAAACAGTGTCTGTGCAGGAGCACATGCAAACAGCTGAATTAATTTAATGCTTCCATGTTTATGTTAAAGGAGAGCATAATTCCAAGGTTGTGGCACATATTGGGGATGAAGATTTTACAGTGCGAATCAATACTGATGGAGAAGAATACAATATTGAGGTATGCTTTGCTGTGGAAAACTGTATCCAGACAATCACCTTCTTTTCCTCTGGGTGTTCCTCTTCCTTGTTAGTTATGTTGACACTTCTGTAGCTCAAACTAGATTTGGTGGTAGTGCTTGTTTTTGGAGTGAGGAGGGAGAGAAATAAGAAACCAATTTGGCTTGCAAGTATTGACTTTTATTAGTGAGTGACATTCTCTGATAGTTGCATGTTTTAGGTACATCAGGGAGAAGGTATATTTTAAACAGGAAGGGGTTTCAGAAACAGGAATGGATAATGTCAGAAATTAGTGGTGATCATGGCCTCTAACAAACTGTGGCAGTCTAAACAGAGTCAACATCTGTGAAGCTCTTTAAAACTGGCTTTGTTACATCTTGGAAGTTTTCCCATTCTTAGAGCTTCATTGAAAATCTGATATTTTATCTGAAAATTAGTTATTTTTCCCTACTCCCTTGTTTTTCACCATTTTACTTGCTTGTGTTATTTTGAACTCTTGGTTAAAAAAAATATTCAACAAATAGATAATTAGAGACTGTCATAATGAGATGTTCAGTGCAGTATATTCCCAGACACAAGCAGTATTTGAATGGCTGAATAACAGTAATTATGGCTGAGTGTTATATGGATATTGTAATTGTCTCCAAACCCAAAGATACGCAGAATTGTGGGTAAACCTGAGAAATCTAGTCATGTTAAAGTATAAAAATGTGATCAAAATCCCCAAGTCTCTGTACTTGTGTTTTACATTGAGAACATACAGTATCTGTTTGCATGTGATGTAAAGCGTTCTTGTGTTTGTGCTCCAGAGCAGTTGTGGGTGTGCCTTGTCTCTCCGCGCGGCCAAGGCCCTGCTCCTGGCTGGCTGTGTCAGTGCAGCGGGGGGCAGGCAGTGGTGTGCAGCCTCTGGCTTGCCCTGCTGCCTCGCTGGTGTCCCCAGGTCAGCCTTGGCCTCTGACTGCCCTGGTGAGATGATTCCTGTGCTCAGTCACAGAGGGAGCATGCCTGGTCTGTTCCCCAAAGGCAGCATGGACAAAGCTGCTCTGCCATTCCCTGCTTCTCTGTTCAAGGTAGCTGTGTATGGTTTGGAAAGGCTGTGGGCCTTTGTGTAAACCACTGGTGCCCTCACACCTTGCCTTAGTGTGTGAAGCCTTCAGTTTTGTGCTGCAGACATGTGGCTGCTGACATGGCACAATCTTCACATTCTGTGACCTTTTTGCTGTGAAGTGAAAGCACAGTGTGCTGAATGATGGCTGGCTGAAGTTGGAAGAGCCCTGCCTAGGGGCCAGAGGAGACCCAGAGCCAGGTGCACTGTGTTGTGGATGCAGGCAGTCTCTGCTGCTTGGCTCTGGCCAAAGAGCTGACCCTGTCTATGTCATATTGGGGGTGTTGCTTTAGCTTTAACATTCAGATAAGAATAGGACTTGTCACTAAAGTAAAAAGATTATTTGTATGCATCTGCTGTGGGAATTGGTGTCTTTTCTTGAGATTTCATGGTCTTCTTTGGTTTTGGAGAAACTTATATGCTTGTGAGTGACTTGGGTAGCTTTTAAACATCAAAGAGCCCACATTGCGCTGTGTGCTTGAAGACTCTCTGTTACCTGCTTCCTCCTGTGCTTCTGGTCAGTGCATTTGTTAGCAGTTAAAGATATCCTTCTGGCTCCATGCTGTTACAGAGGGGAGCAGAGGAACCTGAGAAGCCTCTTCAGCTTGTTCAGATTCTGAGGAGAAGAAAAATTCTCTCCTATGGCCTTGTCAGGTAGCTGCCACTACTTTGTTAAGATGCTCTTAGACTTTTGGACTCCCATGTAGCATAAGAGAGTTGACTTCTGTTGGCTTTCTTGGGGATGTCATTTTATCAGTAGATTTGTTGCTGTGGGTGAAGTGCATTTGTGTGTGTAGACAGAAAACTGTGGAGGTACAATGGTGCATACATAAAGTTTTTTACTTATCTAGACTTTGGGTTCATTGTGTTCCTAACTTCTCCTTGTGCTGTCAGCCACTGTGGAGATTTGTAGATGATGTGGAAGATGAAAGACTGCTGGTCTACAGATCTGAAGATATCAAAGATTTCTCAAGGTTGCAGTCCCCCAAAGTATGTGGCTATTTAAAGCTGAGTGAAGATGAACTGTTGCCAAAAGGACTGGAAGACAGGAAACAAAATGAAGGTGGGTGTCCATACCTTGGGAAAGCAGCATCTTTGAAAAAATTAGCTCTTTCAATTCATTGTGGGGATGGAGGGGGGAAGCAGCACTCCTCATGCCTCTTTAAACAACTTTGTACTTCTGTGCACTGTGCAGCGAGACCTGTTTGGCCTCTATGGTCACTCAAGGAATCCATCTTGAGCTGTGATGGGGTTTTGAGAGTTTTTGGTCCCACTTTCCTCTGTTCTTTGCCGTGTCAGCAAAAGTTGGGGTAATGACTAGGAACAGGAGGAGAGGTGTTAAGGCTGTGGTAATGACCTTAAAAACTCTATAGGTAAATCTAATGAATAAGTCAGTTTCACTGCCATGCATTCTTTTCCTTACAGTAAGTATGAGGACTGTTAGGAAGAAAAAATATAAGAATAGCTATTAAAAATTTTAAAAAAGCCCCAAACTAAAACTAAACATCCCCGTTCTCCTCCCAGGAGCCCACCCACACTCAAATTCAAATCTTCAATAAGGACAGTAGGCTCAGCAGTGGCGAGTGTTTGTTGAAATATTTACTTTAGAAAGCACCCATCGGAAGAAAAGAGCCACTCCAGAGAACTCCAAAAACACGTGCAAGATGTTGGTAGTGGCAGACCATCGTTTCTTCAAGTACATGGGCCGTGGGGAAGAGAGCACCACTATAAACTACTTGGTAAGTAACTGTAGCCTGCTAAAATGTGCTGGAATAGATGCAGGAAAACACACTGATGCAGTAGTTAAAGCACCATACAGCTTATACTGCTTTTGTACACACGGCTTTTACCTGGAAAAGTGCTAAATCATGCTTTAAAAATATTCTACAATGAAGCTAATGTAGTTCAGTAGTCTTCAAATTTCACTTAAAAGCAAATTCCTTCCTGTCATATACTTCTGTTAGCTAAGCCGTTTTTTGCCCAGGAACTTCTCTTTTCTCAGTCAGAGCTCTAGAGTCTCCTGGGTTTTGAAATCCACTGCAAATGATCTGAGCATCTTTAAAGTTCAGGCATGTTTAATGAGAAGTTAAAGCAACTCATTTAGATCTTCTTTTCCAGATTCTTTCAGGATTTTCTGTCCAGAACAATAAATTAGAAGCAGGCCCAGTGAACAACTTGTTTGGTTGTACACTGGTGGTGTGGATTAACCCCAGCAGGCAGCTCAGCCTCAGGCAGCCACTTGCTCTCTCCTCTCAGATGGAATGGGGAGAGAATCAGAAGGGTAAAGGTGAGATAACTTGTAGGTTGAGATAGAAACAGTTTAATAGCAAAAGCTGTTCACAGCAGCAAAGCAAAACAAGGGAATTAATTCACTGCTTCTCATCAGCAGGCAGGTGTTCAGCCATCCTCGGGGAAGCAGGGCTCCATTGTGTGTACCAATTACTGAGTGACCCAGCTGAAACACTGGGGTTGTCTGACAGATTTTTGTGAACTAGAACAAGGTCCTTCTCCCTTTCAGCAGAAGGGGAGAGTATGGGGGTTTGGAGGCCTGTTGTTTGTCTAAAGTCTCTTTCTGAGCTTTACTCTTTTAAATGCTAATCACTCTGTTCCACTTTTGCTGGCTTTTTGACCTTTCTGTCCCCAGAAATGCTTTTACATTCCCCAGGTGAGGGGGCCACATTCGGTGTGTTTGCAGAAGTGCTCTTATCTCAGCATCTGACATGTGCTGAGGCTGACCCCTGTTGTGTTTCCTGGGTAGACGGGTATTGTTAAGAACACAGTGATTGGAAAACTAAAACATAAACTATTACTGAGTGGTTCTGAATGCCATTTCTCCTTCTCAGCAAGTTTGGTGGATTATATTTAGTAGAAGGTGTTTTTTTAAGAGAACAGCTTGAAAAGGGAGGTATTGATTGTGAGCACTGACAAGAGACTTTCTGGAACCTTGTGCTTGAACCATAATGAGGAAAATAATAGGTTTTTGGCTGGTGAGGGAAGCAAGCCTGGGGGGTCAGTTAAACTAGTTAAGCACCATGCTGAAACAAAGCAGTTAAAACAGCTCCCTTCTCTGCCTTTCCCCTCAAAGAAATCTGGAAAATTAGTGTTTGAACAAAGTGTTTCCCAAAATGTCTTGTTCTTAATATTATTGCTATTCTGCTACACAAACAAAAGTGATAAATGGAAAAGTTTGTGCTACTTTTTTATGATGGAAAATTTTCAAGTATCTTGGATAATACCGATCCAAAACCAACAGTGCTAGGGAGTTTGTCTTGTTACCTTACACGGGGCTCAATTTTAATTCAAGTGACTGTTTCTAGGTAAGTGTGTAGCAGTTTCTCTGAATGTCTTTTTCTCTGTGAAAGCTCACTTGGGTAACTTGTTTTCTCTTCCACACAGATTGAATTGATAGACAGAGTAGATGACATCTACCGAAACACGTCCTGGGACGATGGAACCTTCAATGGGTACGGCATACAGATAGAGCAGGTATTCACTGTCCTCTGCAGAGGGCTTCCAGCTTAAAGGAACATCGTTTAAACAGCAGACCTTCCTATTATTTTGTCTGGGTTAGAGCTAAAATAATGAAATCCTGCATCATTCACTCCAGCCAGGAGCATTCTGAAATTGCATCTTGCCATTGTTAATGATCTGACATGATGCCCATTTTCAGTTCCTTGTAGTGTTTGGGATGCGAATTTCTGTATTTATTCCTGGTTCAAAAGTACATTTTTCACCTGAATATGAGCAAATTCTGTTTCATTCAGACATACTCATGCATTTATTTTCTATATCTGTTGCTAGTTCTTGGCTTACAAAGCCTGAGTGGGCCTCAAACCCAGGTGAAAACAATCTTGCCTGAAGAGCTTTATTGACTGCCTTAGACATCGTGCTAGTGTAGAGGCTTGTATATGGACACAGGGAATGTTGTGACCTCAGTTTCTCTGATGGTGTCTTGAAGTGCACAGAAATCTGGAAAACAGCATAAAAAACAGGAGAACTCCATCAGCTCAGTGTACTGCAAGAGCTGTGGTGTGGGACATGGAGACTAATGGTACAAGCCAGCTGTACTTGGCTGGGAAAAGATCTGCAGGCATAAAGAAGGAGCATTACTTGGGCAGGGAGGGGGTAGAGAACATGATGAGCTAATTCTGGATTCCTGGGCAAGTGGCAGTTCTTTAACATACATTTTGGTTAACTCAAGCTCTGAAATTATTTGGGGTTATTTATACTGGTTGTATTTGTCTGGGGTTTTTCTACAAGTAAAAGGCATCTCAAAGCAGAATTTAACAGTAAAAACTTCTGATGTTATCCTGTAAAAGGGTTACTTACAATGTAATTATGATTTAGTTGGTGTATTTAACTAGCAGAGGCTGGAAAGTTAATATTAGAATCATGCTGAGTCTGCATTTTTGTCCTTACAGATCTATTGGGATATTTAAAATTACATTGAAACCTTTTCTGTAGCTATAAAATTGACAAAAATTCCTGTTCATTGTTGTTGCCCTTTTTAACATGTAGATTATCATCCACAATGAGCCAAATCCTGTAAAACCTGGAGAAAAACATTATAATATGGCAAGAAGTTACCCAGATGATAAGAAAGATGCCTGGGATGTGAAAATGCTGCTAGAGGTAGGTTGTAACCCTTGAAAAACTGTGCCCCTTAACAGAAAATTGCTCATTTATATGGCTGCTCTGTAGTAATGGGTGAAAGCCCTCTGCTCCCTGTACATGATGTTAGATGTCACATAAAGTCAAACCAGCTGCTGTGCCCTGTAGCCCTTGGTAAAGGGCTCCCTTGCATAATTACAGAGCAGACATCAATTAGTCTTATTAATGTGGTCTGAGTCAGGCAGTCCTGATATGTCTGGCCCTGAGACTGGCTGCCTTGTGACCTTCATCAAGTTATTGTACTTGGCTTTGTCCTCCCTGTGAAAAGGGAAAATGAATAGACAAGTTATGTAAATGAATGTGTACAGTGTGTTTGGGCATTAGTTTAATTTCCTGCAGCTCTGCAGGACTGCTAAACAGCTGCTGTTTTCTGACTTAACCTGATCTAGGAGCTACTCGTCTGGCACATTAAATAAATATTAATATCTACAGATTTCTAACTGTAAGCTAACAGGGATTTGACTATTTTTTTCTTTTTTTTTTTTTTTAAAGCAATTTAGCTTTGATATTGCAGAGAAAGCAGCTCACGTGTGCCTTGCTCATCTCTTCACGTACCAAGATTTTGACATGGGAACGCTTGGACTGGCTTATGTTGGCTCTCCCAGACCTAACAGCCATGGTGGCATTTGTCCTAAAGGCAAGGCTTCTTTTCCTTCTCTCCCAGTTGTGGTTTGGAAGCTAGTTTTTATTATTCATGTTTAATTCTTTTCTCCAACTTTCATGGAGTATTTTGTGTTATGTGCACACACTCTAGGAGCTGGTTTTTTCCATAGAAGGGATGGCTGTTTTTTTTGGCTGAAGCTGGAGAAAGGGGGAAGGATAAAAGTCTCTAAACAAAGTCACTAAACAAAGTCACTAAGCTATCTGGTGTGAACAGGCTGTATAGAAAAAGCCCAGTTCTAAGGGCTGCTTTGTGTGGGCACATCCTGCAGCAGTTCTGGAATGGCAGATGCTGTTGTCTTGGAAATTTCTGCTGGTTTGCCTTTACTGCAATACATGAGCTGTTGGAGCTGTGCTTGAAAGATTCCCAATGCCAAAAACTGGCAAGGTCTCACTAGTGAGCCTGTGAGAACAATAAAGCTGTAAAGCTGTTCATTTCCCCAGACAAGTATCCCTCTCTTCCCAAAAGTACCCTGAAATTCAAGAAGAATGTTTCTCAATTTTAATTTGTTTATTTCTCACTCTTTCAGCTTATTACAGTCAAATTGCAAAGAAGGATATCTATCTGAACAGTGGCCTGACCAGCACCAAGAACTATGGGAAGACCATCCTCACAAAGGTAGAAGAGTATCCTCGTCATACATGTGTGCTGGTGGTGTGTGCCATGGGATTGTGACAAGCTCCTGTGCTCGCTCAGAAAAGAGCTGCTGGCTTTCCATTTGAGTGAGATCTCTGGGGACAAGGATAGAGATCATAAAACAAAAATAATCTTTTTTGTTGCAGCTGACAGGGGGAGACAGGACTGAATGGAACTGAAAATTGAACTCACTGTGAAACAGGAATAGGAACAGCTAGTGTCTCATAGGAGCTGTAATTTCCTAGATATAAACAGGCTTTTGATGTTTAAAGATGAATTTATATGTGTTTTGTTTTAACAAAAAATCCCCAAACAAACAACAAAACTCTTAACAAAACAAACCCTCAAACAGAACAAGCAGGCAAAGTAGGAGGTTTAGTTTGAGCCTTTTAATGAAATTCTTCCACCTGATTTTTTTGTGTCCTGAGTAACTAGCGCAGAGAACAGTATAGTAGACAGGGCTTATTAGTGCTAATACTGAGCTTAATGTAAATTGATGCTTCCTGGATTTTTTTCCATCATTTATGAGATAGTAAATGCACAAAGGTCTGAATATGAGCGTTGTCTCACTTGTGAAGACACCAGAGCAGTGCCTGTGTCTGCCTATATTAAATCTTTGAAGTTTGGCATATTTGGCTTTTGCTGACTTCTGCTGGCTTCTCAGCTGTGCTTTTCTGTAGCATGATTATAATAATAGGAATTTATAATTGATATGTGGGCTAAAACTTGGCACAGAAACTGTCAAGAAGATAGGGAAAAAAGACAGTAAAGCTTTGTGTCAGAGGGATGTTGACAGAGAGCTCTCGCAATAGCTGTTGCCATGCTATTTGCATTTGTTCAATCTCCCGACTGGAGTTCTGACTTATAGTACAAAGGAGGTTTAGTTTTCTGTCTTCCAGTGGCAGGCTTAGGGCTTGGGATGATGGTTCACATTGATTTCACAGGGAAGGTGCTGCATGGTTTCCACTTTGGCTTAAAAAAACCAAAACAACCTCCTTAAAACTGTTTTCCAAATGAAACACAGTGAAGCCCAGGAGGGACACCTGGGCAGCTCTCCTGTCTCTGGCTCCCCCGTTAGCCATGCTGAGACACGGACTGGGGCAGCTCATGGCAGCTCTTGGTCCTTCCCAGCAGCTGCAGTGACAGCTCCTCTCCGGAGCTGCCCAGTCTCCCTGTGGTTATCTTCCTTTCTGTGTGAGTTTAATTTGCCGTGGCCACCTTGTGAGCGTGACACCATCTGCAGGGGAAGGCGCCGTGGGAGGCGCGCAGCGAGCAGAGCCGGTTTGGGCTCCTCAGCACAGGCAGGCGTGTCTCGCGTAAGTGGTGTGGGAAATCCATCCCTGTTGGGCCACAATTGTAGGTGTCTTTCCTAGAAATCATGCAGTAGTGGAGTTTATTCAGCATTCCTTATGTCATCGTCCATTTAGAAGAAATAATTCTAATGGCAAGATAGGTTAAACAAGAGATTGACTAATGGTAGTAGCTGGTGTTTGTTTGGATTGGGTTTTGTTTTAACTTTTTATGCCTTCCAGCTACACAGAAGCAAATTTTCATATTTAAGCATCTGCATTGCCTTGAAAACAAGTGAATTGGTATTCTAGGACAGTATTTTGCTTTAAACAGTGATTTAATGTTCAAATCTGGTCCTTGAACTTAACTTTGAAAAGGACCACAATTTTATTTACCTTAATTTCTCCAGAAAACCAGAAAAATGTTCATAGGAAATTCCCTATCATTTTGGTGTATTTTAGAATTTCTGGTGGCCTAGAAGTACCTGGGATCTTCTGTCCTCTACTAGTCAGACTGATTTTTTCCAACATTGTTTTTTTCATGTTCAAAAAAAGGAGGCTGACCTGGTTACAACACATGAACTTGGACATAACTTTGGAGCAGAGCATGATCCTGACAGTCTGCCAGAGTGTGCCCCCACTGAAGACCAGGGTGGGAAATATGTCATGTATCCTATTGCTGTCAGTGGGGATCATGAAAACAACAAGGTATGGTTATTTAGTTTTGCATCAACACAAAAGTTTCTGCTATGGTCAGTGACCCTTTGCATGGCAAATCTATTTAGTTAATGATTCCTGTAGTTTGAAACCACCAGAATGTAATGGATTAGCCATAAGAAAACATTTGCATGCAGCTGGGTTCTCTGCAAGATAAGTTCATCTTTGTAATCTGGGTTTCACTGGAGTTCATAGCATGTCAAGGTGCATTTTAATTAGTTGTTTGTAATTAGCTGTGGCCATATGCTGCTACAAGCAAGTCCCAGCAAGAGTCAAATCCATCACCTTCAGTACCACACAGCGCTGGGCTGGTCCATAGCTGCTGTTGGAGAGGGGCTGCCAGGTGCCACAGCCGTGGTGGAAGCTTGCCCTGGCAGTGTGGAGTTGGCACTGAGCCTGTTCTACAGATGAGAAACCCACATTAGCAGGGGATGGCCTGCAGTCTGCCCTGGCCTGTGCCTGTGCCCAGCCCCTCTGCCCAGGGGCAGCGCAGTCTGTGCCTCCTGCTGCAGCTTCACATCCCGTCCTGGGGCTGCTGAAGCCGTGGGAGAGCTGCAGTTGTCTCTGAGCCAGACTGCGTGGGGGAGTCCCTCAGTGTGCAGCAGTGTCTGTTACTGACCCAGCTGTTACTGTCCCATCTGAAAGTTTTTCCAAGGTATCAGACTGACAGTACAAAGAGAATAACAGCTTTCTGGAATGCCAGAGCTCAGGGACATAGGGAGGCTGTGGCTGTCTTAGATGCCAGTTGTTGACAGAAAGGTACACTCAGTGCTGCTTTTTTCCTCTGTGACTCTCTAGATGTTCTCAAGCTGCAGCAAAAAATCCATCCATAGGACCATTGAGGTCAAGGCCCAGGAGTGCTTCAAAGAGCGCAACAACAAAGTGTGTGGGAACTCCAGAGTGGATGAAGGCGAGGAATGTGATCCTGGCCTCTTGTACCAGCTGGCTGATCCCTGCTGCTCTGCAGACTGTAAACTGAAAGATGGTGCCAAGTGCAGGTAAGGGGGAATGAGCCGCAGCTTCTCTTTACACAGGAGAGAATGTTGGGCCAGGCTGAAAACTCCTAAAGCCACCTGCACTGTCACAGGCCCTTTTCCTGGCTTTAAGGCTGAATGAGTGAGCTCACAACAGTGAAAGATTTCATGAGACACTTCTGTGTGCATGCATTAATTTTTATAGCATTTTGTTTGTTTTTCTGAGAAGTGTCAAGAGCCACAAGTCAAATCTTGCAAATTATTATTGTGTTGTCGTTGTTACCGTTATTATTATTAAGCAAACTTAGGCAATCAAAAAGAATCAAAAAAATTCCTGCACACACTTTCTGTGCAAATACAAGTTTTGTTTGTGTTGGAAGGTGGCTTTTTACACTGGTACATACTGGTAATTCCAGACTGCTGCAAAATGTGTTTGAGCAGACAATACAGTGACTGCACTGAATGACTCCTCTTTCTGTTGTTGCTTTTTGGGGTGTTCATGGCCTTGTGGCAATGCAGTGTCCAATCTTTTTTTTTCATAGTTCAGCTCTACACCATGTAGCATTAGAGAGCTTGTGCAATTCCTGTTGTTCAGCAAGAAAATCCATGCATTTTAATAAGTGCTTTTGTACTAAGGGCCTTCATGTATTAGGTGAGAAAATGAAAGTAAAGACAATACAGAATACAAAGCAGGAAACCTTCAGGGCAAACAGAAGGGGGAGAAATGTTTGGGGAAGGAAAGGGTAAAAGATCTTGTCCTAAGTTACACAGCAGGTTACAAGAGGTTGATCCATGTGCCATGAATAAATACAAGGGTCCCTCTGTTATCTCTCAATATTCTGTACTTTCTATGTGATTTGACCTTCAGTACATGAAGAGTGAGTATGTATGTAGAAAGGTGGTTGTGGGAGGGGGCAGAGAGGACAAGGGTTGAATCAATGAGTCTGTCTCCAAGAAGTAGCTTTTTATTTCCTAAACATCTTTTTTCTCTGGCTTTGTCACACTAGTACTTATTTAAAAAAAAATGGTTAATATTTATTTCTTTCATTTTGATCTTTCCCCAGTGACCGAAACAGTCCTTGCTGTAAAGGCTGCCAGTTTGAAAGTGCACAAAAGAAATGCCAGGAAGCCATAAATGCCACTTGTAAAGGAGAGTCTTTTTGCACTGGTAGGATGTGGTTCTGTCCCCTGTATGTCAGCTAGCCAAGTGCTTCAGGCTCAGTGTCCTGTTCAACCCACTTTCAGTCTAGTGCCCTTTAGTCATCCGGTACATGTAATTTTAGTGACCAGTTAAGCATCACAATATTCTCCTATAATGAGTTTCATTGTAGTTCAAGAGTCACTTTGTGATTTATTGACCAGAAGAACATAAAAAAGGTTGATTTTTAAAAGTTTTTTGTTTCTTTCCCTTAAAAGAAAAAAAAAAAAAAAAAAAAAAAAAGGCAAAACAGAGTGTGTCCCTGGGAGGGAACAAGAATGAATTTTGCATAGAAAAGGTGGAATTGCTGCAGCTCTGCTTCACTTCCCCACTTGTTTACGTCCTCCTCATAGGCTTTCTTGGAGACAGGGAGTCAAGTCAGCGTGTGCTTTGCCAGGGGGGGCCCCAGGGTCTGCACCTACTGCTTGGTTGCCAGTGCCATAATGCCCAGGCTGTTGAAAGCCTCCAGAGCTGCTGCTGCCTCTCTGCAGCTGGCAGGCAGCCTGCAGTTGAAAGGCAAGAACAAGCTATTGGGGTTTTCCTGGGATAAGTCTGTATTTCCATTATTTTCCTTCTTTCTTCTGCACACTTAGGTTCTCTGCCCTTTGCTCTAACACAGTCCTCCCACTCTGCTGACTTCCATCTGCAGGGAACAGCAGCGAGTGTCCCCCTCCAGGGAACGCTCCGGATGACACAGTGTGCGTGGACATGGGGAAGTGCAAGGATGGGGAGTGCGTCCCTTTCTGCGAGAGGGAGAAGAACCTGCGGTCGTGTGCATGCAATGGTGGGTGACACAGAGGGAACTGAAACGGGGCTGGGACTGAAATTTGTATTTCATCTCTGCTCCTGGGAGACGCTGGCTTCACTGTGGGCTGGCCTGGTGGATGGCTGAGTTTGTGGTTTCTGGAAAAGTTTAAACTGTTGGGTTTTGTCAGGTGTTCTCTTTTTAAAAAGGGAATGTGAATGTCCTCCTGTCTTCTGGTGGTTTGGGTTGAAGACATTAAGATGAGACTTAGGCTCTGACACTCCATCTAAAGGAGAGGACACTCCTACCTTCCAGCTCTACCACAGATGGAGAAGAAGGGATTGTAAGGAGGTTTCAACCAATCTCTGGATCTGGCAGAGGAGTAGTGGCCTCCAGCAAGGGGTTAAAGAAAGATTTCAGAGACATTAAAGTGCCTTGAGAATATAGAATGCCCAACTTAATTCCCCTGCTAACCTGCCTGCCATATACTTCTGCCAGTGATTTTTCCTGCTCCTTTGCTGTTCATTTTATCCCCTAAATGTGGAAAAGCAGCTGGGAGTAGGATGAAAACTTCACAGGGGCAACACAAGGAACTGCTGTGAGCCCCATCATTTGAGATGGAGGGCATAGCTGAGGAGACAGGTGCGTAGAGGACTCAGAGCCCAAGAAATATTTAAATTTGTCTTTCTGGATGTGGTTGAACCTCTTCATTGGCCTGTTGATTTGTGCAGTTTTGGGGTATCAGCTTGGAGAACTTGGTCCCACTGTACCCCTCAATATGTTGCACAGGGCATGTTGTTGAGTTTTAGGCTTGTCAGAGTGCCCAAAACTGGGCGGCTTGGTCCTGCTTTCCCTGTGGGGCAGCTGTTCAGGACTATGCTCAGCCAGGGGACACGAGGATTGTGGGTTGCAGGTGACTCTGTGCTTCCAAGGAATGAGTTTGCTGCTCTATTTCAGAAACAGATAATTCCTGCAAGGTGTGCTGCCGGGACGAGCAGGACAGGTGCACGCCATACGTGGATGCCAACGACCAGTTCCTGTTCCTGCGCAAGGGCAAGCCTTGCACTGTGGGGTTCTGTGACACAAATGTAAGTGTGCCCAGCTCTGCTCTGCTGAGAGGAGGACTGTGCTGGGGAGGAGAAGCCAAAGCTTGAGCAGGGCAATGGGTTTTAAGTACCTCTTCACGGGGTAAATGTCAAAGAATGTTGGAGGCTGTGGGTGTTGGAGTTCTGCAGAGACCCATGCAGGAGGAAGCTGTGGAAGCTGTTCCCTTCTGGAGCTGCTCATTACCCCCTCTGCTGCTCCCCACAGCTCAGCAGCCTGGCACCCTGCACAGCTCAGCAGCCTGGCACCCTGCACAAAGGAGGGGACTGAGTGCTGCTGTAAGCTCGGTTGGGTTTGCAGCGCTTGCCTTTTCGGTTGTTCCCATTAGCCCAATTAGTTTTTATTCCAGTAATCCAGGTCAGGGAGAAATCACATGGAAATCCAGCCAGCAGTATGTGAAAGGAGCCTGTGGCAGGGAGACTGGTGGGCCGCTGGCATTCAGTGGCCTTTTCCGTGGTACAGCTGCACGGGTACCTGCAGACCCCAGTGGCTGGAGCTAAACTGGGTGTCAGCAGAAGTGAATTTGGGAGGGCATGCCCCAGTCCTTCTGCTCGCAGATCTGGAAGATCAAGGTTCTGCTGTGTTAAACCAGCACAGCCAAATCTGGGAGTGAGTTTGTCTGTAACCTTGGGCTCCTGAGAGCTGCAGCCTTCTTTGTGGATAATGGGAACTGAGGCTTCCAGTGTTTAAATCTCTCCAGAAATATCAGTTTTATGTCCCCTAACATGGGCCAAAGGTGGAGTGGATTTTGCATGTTCTGAACAATAAAATGATCTGATTCAGACCACAATTGAATTCAAACTGGTTTGATAAAAATAAAGGCAGTAAAAATGGACTGCTGCAATTGGGCAAGAGAGTAATTCTGTATTCAGAATGTAAATGAAGTCATGCTGTGTCTGTAGTTCTCATTTCATTACTGTCATTGTACCTCCCTCTCCAAGAAGGCAGTACTTAATACTTTGGTAGTATAAGATCATTTTGTTACTTTTGCAGGGCAAATGCGAGAAGCAAGTACAGGATGTGATTGAACGATTTTGGGATTTCATAGACCAACTCAGCATCAATACTTTTGGTAAGATACACAACCATGTCCTTTGGGGATTTTTGAGTTCATGACATGAATGAACCTTTAAATCCTTGGGGGGAGTTAGCTGCCTGGATTTATTCACCGTGTGCAAGGGTAGCTGTGCTTGTGGTATATCGAAGTGTATTTTTGCCTGAAGTTTGACACTACTGATTGCACCTTTTAAAGCTGAAAGGATGGGAGATTGTTTTGCATTTTTCTACTCCATTTTTTTCCTAGGCATCTTCCAAGCTTGTGAAAGGGGTGATAGCCTCTTGTCTGAATACCAAGAACTAGGTCAATTAGAAAAAAGCAGGTAACAGTCAGTCTCTTTAGAGGTCAGCTAGATTCAGTAGGGTATAAAGTGGGCCTCTCAGTGGGATTTAAATGTCAACAGAAGGGGAGGGGAACACTTCCTTTCTCTGTCATTTAAGAAAACCAGAGGTCACACACCTCAAGCTGTGCCTGTACTGAGTCGCTCCCTGTGACTGAGTGGGCCTCCTTGGTCTTGATCCCAACTGTGCAACCCAAGCAGGTGTCACCTCACCCCAGGTGTCACCCCCAGTGTCTTGCTCTATTACTGGCACCAGACAAAACCCATGGTTAAGCTGGTGCTGTGTCATGAGCCCTGTGTGTGCTCATGGCACCACTGTGCCTGCACAGTGCAATTATCTGAACTGCAGCTTTCAATCTCAAGTTTCAGGGACAAAAAATTGTTTCTTAGGTAACTGATAAAGCTATTTAGCCTGCTTGGATAGAGGCAGTTTTTGAATCTTTGGCATCCAAATATTTTGTTTGTGGAGGCAGGTAGAGATCAAATGACTGTTACATCATAATGTGGTAATGGACTCTCACAGTGTGTCTTGTATAAGTGAGAGGGGCAGCTTAGCTGGCTCAGTATAGGCTGTTCCAAAACAACCCACATTCAGTATTAGAGCCTCACAGCATTTCTCTTCAGAGAACAACAGAGAAAAACCTGTTATTGTTAACATACTGGATACAGATTTTTAAATTGTGTAGTTTTATCTTTACCTACTCCAGAGTAGGCAGCCTGTGCTTCTCCAAGCAATTCTGAGGCTTCACTTGCCTGAGCAGTGGCTGCAGAAGGGGGGATAGATGTGTGTGTGTGTGTGTTCATGAAGCAGTACTGGGTGGGTAACTGACAGATTTGAACTGGTTCCACAGGGAAGTTCCTAGCGGATAATATAGTGGGCTCTGTGCTTGTCTTCTCCTTACTGTTTTGGATTCCTCTCAGCATCCTTGTGCACTGTGTGGTGAGTAAGCTGTCTTTGAGATGACTGCTCTGTTGGATTTTGCTGTGAGAACACCCTTCATATGTGAAGTGGCAGATGGCTGTGGGAGAAATGATGGGAAGCTTTTAGCAAACCCTGGGGGGAAATCCAGCATATGTAAGGCTTACTGCTCCTTCAGTAGGCAAAACTCTTGCTAAACTCTGCCAGGCCCTGGCAGACCCAGTGCTCCCATGACTATTCCCTGGAGCCTTTCCCATTCTTTCCCAGGCAGATTTTCTTTCTCTGCCTTCTGAGTTCCACCCAAGTATAATTTTGGTATTTTTATCATTAAAAACAAAGTCTTCTAAAGCCCTGTGAAGAAAAGACACCCACATTTTGAGAGAAGACCCAGAGTGGGATGTGATCTCAGTTGATCTTGCGTGGATGGATAAAGAGTCAGTGAGCTCATGGCCACTTACAGTGTGAACATGTGGTGTGTGGGCTTAGAGCAAAGGGATGCTGTGCCCACAAGCACTCCTGAGGTAAATGGGAAGGCATGGGAAGTAGGGGACCCCCACAAATTGCTGAGTCACTGGAGGAGAAACGAGTCTTTGCCATAGGGAAATTAACTTTCTTATTTTGTTGTGTGTTTTTCAATAGGACAAGAAATTGGACAAGCAATATGAGGAGAACACAAAGTCCCTGTTTTGCCCCAGTGTAAGTTGCTGTCTACGTCTGAATTGCCAGAATGCTGTCCCATGTGTATTGGAAAACCTGAACCTCAGGTGTCTGCAGAATAATAAAAGAGTAGTAAGAGAGAGCCCCATGCTGCAGAGGGTAAATCCATGAGAGGGGAAGCTGGTTTCTGAACAAGCCTCTGTTCACTCTTACCAAGCACTGCAGCATGGCAGGGTCTGATTCCTCCTTCCTGTCAGAGCTGAGCCTTGTTGGCAGAGCCCCTCTGGTGCAGCAGAGAGGGGCAGGAAGCCCTCTGGGGCTTCACCCGTGTCCGGCATCCCCTCGGCACAGCACACTGGGCAGCACCACCACAGGCTGCTAGTTCCCAGCCACTGGAGTCACTGAAGCATGAGGCTCAAAAATCTCTGCAAAATGCAGTGTCTTTGCTGCAGAATGGCTGTTTGCAGGAGGTGGCTTCTAGCACCCAGATGTGCTACAGCTTTCCAGTTGCTCAAGGGTCACATCAGCAGCACTTCTCACCTTGCAGATAATGAGCTGGGAGAGGGGAAGAACAAAAAGGTGCCAAGATAAATTTTAATTACAGTCCAGCACAGGGCACCTTGTGACATAGAGGTTTGGGTATCCTTTCCTGTGCTTTGACAATACAGCTCCTATTAAGAACTAAAATATTCAAGTTAAGGAAAAGTTGTTCTGTTAGGAGAGGGGAAAAAAAGCCTTGCAAAGCTCTTCCTTGTATAACCCTTGGAAGAAGCATACTGAAGTTGGAAACCACTGAGGCAGAGTGCCTTTGTAATCTACTGTGACAGAACTGAGGGTGATCTTAGTTTGAGTGCCCCATAGCTGTGACATGAGAAAAGTTATCTTTGTGCTTCTTACCTGCATTCAATTGAGAAAATCCCAGAGGCAGGACAGAGAGCACAGATATAGCCAATGCTCTCCTTGCACCAGCAACAGTTTAACAAACAGATTTTGTGTCTTTTGAATCTGCTGAGGATGGAGAGTTGGGAAACGGTAGCAGGTGAACATCTCATTCTTCCCAGTATTAGCATTTACTGAGGTCCTTGGGGAATTTTTATGCTTAAAGATTTCTGGATATTTTCCAAACCATCCTGAAATAGTAGCAGACATCAATGGACTTGAACTTAATCTGGGTTGAGTACGATGACACTGATCCCTGCAGTGTTTGACCCTGTGTTGAGTGCAGGTCTTGTACAAGAAACCGTGAACTCTCCAGGCTGGAGAACTGGAATAAGCTGTACCCTGGACTGTTTCCCTGCCATGAGCTCTGTGCCTGTGTTTCCAGTCCTAGGCTTTGCCAAAGCAGTTTGGGCCCCAGGAAGGAAGGGCCAACTCATCTTCCCAGTGAGGCTGTCCTCTGTGGTGCTTTATACAGAGCAGGAAGCAGAGACAGAACAGCCTTTCTGCCTTTAGGGAGTGGCACGGAGGACATGGCTGCCTTTAGGCTGTTCTCACAGGAATGCAGCTGCTCCTCAGAACGTGCCTCCTCCCTTTAAAAATGCTGCTGTCCCTGGACTAGCTGCTGGTTGCTTTTGCCAGTGACGTGGCCGCTTGTGTTTTGCAGAACGTGGAGATGCTCAGCAGCCTGGACTCGGCCTCCGTTCGCATCATCAAGCCGTTCCCCGCGGCGCAGGCCGCGAGCCGGCACCAGCCGCTGCAGCCCCTGGCGCCCGCGCCCGCCGCGCCCGCGCCGCCCAAGCAGGACCACCAGCGCATGGACACCATCCAGGAGGACCCCAGCACCGACTCGCACATCGACGAGGACGCCTTTGAGAAGGACCCTTTCCCAAACAGCAGCTCTGCCGCCAAATCTTTCGAGGACTTGACAGACCATCCTGTCATCAGGAGCGAGAAAGCTTCGTCCTTCAAACTGCAGCGCCAGAACCGGGTGGACAGCAAAGAAACAGAGTGCTAGTGTCCTGCTGCCTTCTAAATGTATGGCTCGTGTCTGCAAAATAAGGATCTGAAACCATTTCATTTCTATAAATATAAATATATGTATATATATTTTTGTGAGGGAGTGGGAGAATAAGGAAGTGACCTACTGCAGATGCTGGTCATGTGTATGACCTTCCTTAAACTACATTTATTAGAGCATTATATCTTTTAAAAAGGAAAATCCGAACTAGAACTGGCTTGTTTTTGAAGCTTTTTGGATTTGTTTTTCTACTTCCTTGACCTTTAACATTTCCTTCAACCTGTGGTGCAAAACCAAATATCCTGATGGATATTGGATTGTGTATATCAGCCTTTTTTTATAATTTAATATTTTGTAGTCTCACAGCACTGATAGACAAAATTAAGGGGCTTTTAAAACCAAAATGAACTCTGCAGTATGTTCCATAATACAGTAGATTTAGCAGTTTAAGGTACATGTAACCAAAAGATTAAGCAAATGCCTTGAGAACAGAAAGAGTCATGAAACAGATAAAAATACAGTCTCGCAGCATTCAGTAAAATGCATAATCAGAATAAACTTAAAATGCCCAGCTTCTGTATAAATAAAAGGATCACAGAGGCTGTTACACTGGACTGGCTGTACACAGTGCATGAGAAATGCTCCTCTAGCATGAAACTCTTCTGCCTCAGTGGTGAGGCTGTCTTGTCTTGGTGGCTTTTTTTGGGAGCTTCCCACTCTGCACTAAGTTTTGTGTGTCACAGGTGTCTGGCTGGAGAAAGAAGCTTAAAGGAAGAAATAATTCATGCAGATGACATTTTAAACTGCTGTTTACAGCAGTTTTGGTGCAGAAATGTTTCTCCAAATGTTATTTTAAAATAAGCAACACTATTGTTGAAATTTTCAAATTACTGAGCTCAGTTTTCTGTGGTCTCTGTGGCCTTTGGAAGCTCCTACTGCATGAATGATGGGAAAAAAATCACTCCATTGCAGGGGAGGCATTTGTTTAAAAACAATTGTGAATTTAATAAAGAAATAAACCTTTGTTAAAACTTGCAGGGTAAGTATAAGGAGGAGATCTTGTGAATACAGATACTCACACAGGTAGTAAAACATGATGCAAAAGGCTGATAATTGGATGGTGTCTTCTGTCAGGTGAGCTGGGACTGGCACATGAGCGTTGTTTTAGCTTAGCAGCCGATGGACTGACACAGTGGAGTCACAGAGCAACTGTCCTGGTGGTACAGCAGCACCTTCCTTCTGCGGCTGTTTTCTCCCACAATAATCTATTGATTGAACTGACAGAACGTGGCCAAGGGCAGAACCATTTAACTCTTACAAGCCTGCACTCAGGCACAGGGAAGTGCGGCTGTGGTGAGCCCATGTTTTTAAATGTGAGGGAAAGGAACTGAACCTGTGCTGCCAAGTTGTGTGAGTGCTCCCTCTCCTCCCCACCCAAGGATACTTGTTACACTAGTTACTTGAATGTGTGCCTTATGGTATTCCTGTCTGACTAGCTATTATGTTTTATATACTGGTTTTGAACTTTGTTTGGGGTTGTTTTTTGTTCAGGTTTTCTTTTTTTGATTCAGTGCAAAGTACACATGTGAGGAGTTAATTTAATTCCCAACAAAATAAAAGCTTTTTTATTAAAAAAAATAAGTTAAACAAGAGCTGTTTCTATGCAGTCCTTTTCTAAAAGATCTCCATTCTCTGGTTGTCAAAGCCTGGGTTAAAGGTCTGGCATGCAGCCAGGCAGGAGCCAGGATTCCTGACTGCTCCTTTCTGAGCTCAGCTGCTGCAGAGGCCAGACCTGGACCATGAGGGCTGCCTGCTTCCTGCCCGGGCTGGAGCTGGTACTGCCATGTGTCCTGCAGATTATCATCAGTTCAGATGGTGACATCAAATGCCTGAGGAATGTGCTCAGATGCCTGTTCAGCTCCCAAATCTGTGAGTACATGTTCTCACCACATAGGTCTTTACATCCCAGGTGAAAACCATGCAGTGGCAGGTGCTTGGGAGCATGCAAACAGAGATTTGGAGCAGGCCTTGGAAATCACTGAATCCCTCCCCCAGCCTGAGCTGTATTCCAGAAACTGAAAGCAGTACTTGCATGGTTTGTTCATAACACCTAAGGCAGGAAGATCCACAGCTTCCCACTAGGAACCCCTTTTGCTGTTCAGCCAGTATTTTCTGTAAGCATTTATTACAGGAAGGGTAGTCCTGTTTAATACTCATAAATATTTATATATTAAACTTGCGTCTGCTCTGGCTCCAGGCCCATGAAAAATACTTATGGTTCAGTTTATAACACTGTTACATAGTAGATGACAGGTCTTGGCCAGCTTGTCTTAATTATTTAATTAAGCAAGGGGAGTCTAATGGCACTAACAGTGCAGGACAGCATGAGAGCCTCTCATTACTCTCTCACCCCCTGCATAATAAGCACACCTGTTCCATGTCAACATAACTGTTAATACAGCCCAGAATTATGGAGGGGTTATATTTGCAGTGATATTTTTATGTGTGGTTAGTTGTATCCTCATTTTTGCTGCTATGTGGCTTGCTAGACAATCATTTCCCAAACATTTTTTTCCATACTTGTTGAATTTCATTTAGGTTGCAGACAATGGGTTTTTTTGTTTGTAAAGGCACTTCTGTAGTTCGTGTTCTCTTGGCCAAAACCTGCATAGTCTGCAGTACTTATGTGTTAGATGAATTGTAAAATTATTTTAACAACTCACTTGAAAGGTCTTCTTAACTTGATGGCAAATGGCATACAATGCAGCTTTGTCAGCAGAGATGCAGACCTTTTCTAGTTTCTCCAAGGTCATATCACCAGTTCCATACTGCTCAAAAACATGCACTGGTCAGAAACCTGTGCCTATACAGAAGAGCTGGGTATAAAGAAGCTGCTGTTGGTGCCAGACTAAGTTAAATTTTAAAAGCTCTGCTCCAAACCACTCTCTATCAATACCAAAGCCACACTAAAACTTAGGGAACTGCTGTTCCTGCTGTATTACATCCAAATAAATGAATTTGGATTGACACAAGTGGCTCTTGACAAACTCCACACTACTGCCTCTTCCGAGCTCCTCTGTGTTTAAAGCAAGTAGATGGGATTAATCATAGTGCAGTCCCCAAAGCTCAGCAGGAACTGCTCAGGGCAGCCTCTATCCCTCGGCCATGGAACAGCTGAGACTCATTTTCCTCTGCATCCTCCAAGGAAGGAGTTACTCATCCCCACAGCTATCCTGGCAACAGCAGCATGAAGAAGCACGGCAGGACACACCCCAAGTGGTCTCACCTTTATTCTCCCACAGACCAAGAGAAGGGGACAGAGGAGAGCATTGCTGGGGACTCCCCAGTGCCCTGTTCCCTGAGGATACAGTTTGCAGCACGTTGCTGGACAAGGAGCTGGCTCTGTCTGGCGTGGGTGTTACAGAAGACTGGCCTCGGGGTTCGTGTGGTCCACGTCACGCCAGTAAGGAAGCAGCGAAGGAAGAGCAGACAGTTTGTTTTCCAGGCGTGACCAAAGCTGAACTGCTAGAAAGCTGTTGCCTTTTGTCGATAAATGAAGACCATCAGACAAATAGGAAGAGAAATCCTACAAGTGAGGTTAAAACCATTTATTAGTGGATTTGCTAGCTGCAAAGAGACAGCCTTTAGTAATTCTTCAAAGCCAGCTGGTATACTGATTTTTCACTGTTTATGTTAAAATATTAAGAGAATGTTCTGATGGCCAAAATCACTGCTATTCATCAGTAAAAGACCATAGGATTAAGTGATGCAGTCAGAAGTCAACAGCCTATTGCATTGGGGAAAGCAGGGGAGAGAAAATGTTCATGGTCCAAACTGGAGTTACTTACTCACAGGGAAAGTCTGCAGTCTCCCAAGGATGAGTTTGGGTATTTGGTCAGAAGCATCAGCAACACACTTGTGCAGCCACATCTGACCTTGAAATGAGCCCAACACTGCACAGTGGGTTGGACAAGAAATCTCCAGAGGCCCCCTCCAACCTAAACTATTCCATAGCTCAAGTTCAAGGAAAAGGCTATTTAGATATAATGTACTTGGGATATTTGCCAACCAAGCACCATGGCCAGGTTGCATACAGCTTTATTTCTCATTGCCAACTATGAAGCACTCTGGATTATTTTCGTCCTTCCCTACAGTGTAATTTGGATGTATTTTGTAGCTTTTCAGTGATAACGCAGCGCCACTGGTTCCTCTATGCTAAATGATGCACTTCCCAATTCGTGACAGTTTCAAATATTTCTGATTTCATCGTACCTGATTCTTCTGCATCAGGCTCCAGAGGTCGAGCACATCCGTGCCGCATTCCCTGGCGACCTGGACGCAGGCCTGGGCGTACTGCCCGGTGGTGGCATTGCAGCGGTTCAGCTTCTCACCTAGCAGGCAGAAACAAGGAAAACGTCCAGCACCCGCCACTGACACGGCACAATTTCAGTCTCCTGTGGCACACACCATCTGCATCAGGTGCTAAACCAGCAGACAACCAATCACAAACTAAATCCAAAGCACAGCAATGTCAGGGGCTGGAAGCTACAGCTTGTGTGGTCTTTTTCAGGGCACCCTTTGGTTCTGAGTCACTTGAAAATGTCTCTTTTGAAGAAATGCATCAGGTTGAGAGAGAAGCAACAGCAACAAGCAGACAGTGTAATTCTGCTGCTCACAGCTCTCAGCTTCCGGCAAGCTTCAGGTGAAAGCAGTGCTTAGATTTAAAACTCTTCATACACCTGCTAAGGCAGGTAAAACAGAGTTACATAAATGGAAATCTATTTACAAGTTGCCTTCTGCTTTTTGTCTGAGTCCACATGCAACTGCTCCTTGCAGCAGCCCTCTTGCTACTTTTTGCAGGTGGATGAATGCTCCTGTGAAGATCACCATCCTCCTGCTTCCCATCTCTCCTTTGCTCTGAGATCTGACAAAACCAGAAACAGGCAGAGAACTCCTCCTTGGTACTGGAGGGCAGATGGGCTGATATTGCTGCCCAATGTGCCCACAACACTTCATTTGTGGTCCATGGTCTGAGATCACCCTGTCTTTTGTTCCATCCCTAGACAGTACTCTCACATGCTGGCAAATTCAATGCTGTAAATTCAAGTTCCCTCCATCCCTACCCCATAAAAAGGAGAGTTTTAAGAGGAAAATAGATTAACAGTATAAATACTTCTTGACAGCTGGAAGCGAGATAAGCAGCATTGAGGTGTGCTCACATGACATCACATCAAAGCCTCCTAATGCAACATCATACAATAATGTTGTCTGATTTCATACAGTTTAAATTTAGGGTCATCTTCAAAGTTTTATTACTTTGACTGAAAACATAACTCAGGATATGCAACACCACCTAAATCATAGAAAACTGTGCCACGAAGGTACCAGCTCTGTTTATCTACGTACCATGTACTTGTATCTGACCTAACTCAGAAGCTTTTTATAAATGTGCAAGAACTGGACAAGGTGTCCCAACAGAAAAGAGCACATGCTCTCACGAGGTATAAACTGCCACTGCTGGAGTCAATGGGATTATGGCAATTTCCACCAGCTCAGTAACATGAAGTAAGTGGTGCTATTAAGTCTCTAATTTTAGAATTAGCTTAAATAACATAATGGGAAATAATTTAACTACCTTTTTCTTCTTTTTCAGGCACTTTTATTAGCATCCTTAGAATATGATATTCTCTGGTATTATTTTTTTTTTTTAACTTTAAAATAAACCCGGCTGGGATACACTACTGCTTATCCAAACAGATGTGAAATCTGCTGTACCCAGTAAAAACGTTTCTAAGGCCCACAATGCCAACATTTCTTCAATTATTTGTCTTATTCTGGAAGCTGCTGGGACACGATGGAATCTGCCTAGGACATGTTGACAAACCCCACGTTCTTCAAGGGCAGCCACTTCTGTCAGTTCAATGCATTAACAGATCAATCAACACTTTGGAAAGGATGTTTGTTGTCACTTGGCAGTTACTCCATGAGCTTATCCAGAAGTTGTTTAGTAAAACAGCAGCCCTTTTCCAACAAGTCAGTGTAATATGGAGTAATATGGCACACACATGAAGGGAATCACCTGACAACGTGGGATCTGTCACTTACACTCCACTGGTAAAATCCAGAAATCCCATCCATCCTCATTATTCCTTTACCTTTGGCAAGACATGCCTTTTCCCAAGCTGATTCCTGAAGAGGTGGGGGTGTTATCAAAACAATCTTGTCTGCAGTAATGTCTACTGACTTCAGGTACTGCACCATGCTCTTCAGGTTGGCGGCGTACTCCTCCAGAGGAACGTGCTGTTTTGGGTTCAGCTCTGTCAGGGGTGCAGCACATGCATCAGTGGGGCTGAGCTCCCTGCAGGCTTCTTACACAGCATAACAGGACCTTTACACACTATGGCCAGGGACACACACTTCCAGTATGCAGCTCCTCTCAATCATGGAGCTGGGAAGTGTGGTAGGAAAATTCTGTTCCTCAATACCCAAAGCAGACAAATCCAGAGTTTAAAGACAGCATTTCCAACAGGCAAATAAGGCACAGAGAAAAAAAATAACCCAACAGCTGGGTTTAAGATGATTTTTTCAAAACTTTGTATCAGAAAGCATAATCACCTCAAACCTCGCCTGAACCAAAACCCGAGATTTCCAACATTCTTGGATGCAGAGAAAATTTTGTAAAGTCCCATGGACATACAGTCAGTCCTTCATGCACTTATCATTTTGATCAGACTCTGCATCTTGCTAAGCTCATCTGAAAGAGAATCCAAATGCTACCTTCCCTCCTTCCCTCAGCCCATCTGCCAAGAACTCATCAGTCTCCTTTGAAGACAGAAGAAACAGCTGGATGCCCAGCTCCAATTTTAGGCAACTGCTACACAACTAAAAGTCTTGAGCCTCCTGAAATTTTTTGTCTAATATTAAAACCTAGTGATAGGGAGAGGCACTGCATGGTTTAAATACGAATGAAATGACAGAAAACAAAGCTCTGTATAAATGGAAAGAGAGTAATCAGTTCCTGGAGAAGCAGCAGGAAAAGCCTATTCTGAAATGTTCTACCTATTTTGCTAAACTGTAAAACTGTTTTAAGAGAACAGGTCACAGGAAAAAAGAAAAAGACAGAAAGCAGGCTACCTTTCAAAGCACTGTCATTAGCTCCAAAGAAAATAGTAACTGCAGCAATGCTGTCAGCACTGGTACTTTCAGTGATCAGTCTTGGAAGAATCAATTTCGCCCATCTGCTGTTGTACCCCGAGATCCCACGGTTCACAACATCACATTTTCTGAAACAGAGACACACATCAAAAAGAACATCTCTCCTCTGTCCACCAAAACAAAACTCTGGTAGGTTTGAACCATTCTGTCAGGCCATCAGGCCACCTGCCTCCACGCCTCTCAGGAAAAATGAGATATCACACGAATTTTCAATGGGATCATGCTTTGAAAGTGCACACACAGGCTGCACATGTACTGTTTACCTGCTACACCATGGAACCAGGACAACAATCCTGACAATCACTAAGGAATTCTTGATTTCCACTCAAGCTTTGAGTGGAAACACCCAACGAGTATTTCCAGCAGTTCTGGGCATGCTGCCCAGAAGGCAGTTCCACTTCACTAAATAAATAAATGTCAATAAATAAATATGTACTAAATATTAATCGCTGTTGGTTTTCATTTAGAAAAGCTGTATGACTTTCTGCAAGCTAGAAATTACTTTTGCAATTTAAGCTCTTACCTGACCAGTCTCTCAGCAAGGTATGCCCCCCAGCCATTTTCCTGGAAAGAGTACTGAAAAAAAGGAAAATGGTTAGATCCTCACTGGAAGAACTTGTTCCCCAGAGCATAGCCCCACCACTGGCACCTTCCCACCTGAAAAGCTTTTGTGCATGGCCTCTGGCACTGCTGCTGGTGCATTTCCTCTGTCCCTGCCCTGTCCCTCTGAGGTCAGTCCTGGTGTTACCCAGGCACAGCACCGGCCTCTGAGGCAACACAGGGCTGGTACCTCTGGAGGGACAGATCTTGTGGTCCCTTCAAAATCCAAACTGACTGTTGTTGGACTGTAGTTCCATTTTGGCCTGTGAGGGTTTGCTGTGTTTGGAATATTTTTCTACTTTATTTCTAAGATCCTTTCATTCTGAAAAGCACCTCTCAAAAATCCGCCCTCTTCGTGGAGTTCAGTTTAATACCTACCTCTTCCAGAAACACAACAACGAACTCCTTCTCCTTACTTCCAGTGCTGCACCATCCTCTCTGCTACAATTCTGCAGTGAGTCGGCTTAGACACCCATCTCCCATTGAAGATGAACCTGGTCTCGGGTTAGTTTTTCATCAGAGCAGTTCCGTGATCCACCACCCAACCCATGCAACAGAAGGCAGGGAGCCAAAATCATCGCCAAAAAGCTGCTGCTGCCTCAGAGATGTTCAGCAGGCGCAGTCAGCTCAAAGGAGGAGCTGTGTCCGGGCTGGGCGAGCTGGACACAGGGAGCAGGGATGCCCAGGAGCCCGAGGGCAGAGCACAGGTCCCTGCAGCCATGGGCAGCACGCTGGGCCCCCTGGATGAAAACGCCCCTGACACCGCAACATCGCAAGCTACACCTTCACCTCCGCGCCTCCAGCACAGCGACCTCAAGAATTTCTGTGAGGCGGCTCCGACTCTCTCACTCGCCCACCAGGCGCGAAGGCCCCGGCACAGCCTCACGGCGGCTCCGGGGCCGTGACCGGGGCCAGGAGCGCTCCCGGCTGCGGCCGCCGGACCGAGCCTTTCCGCCGCCCGGCACCGCAGCTCAGACCAACGCCGGCATGCTGCTGGGCCGCCGGCCCCGCTACGGGGAGCCGGGCTGTCAGGGAGCTCCATGCGGGAATTGCGGGGCCAGGCGCGGGCGGGCAGTACCTCAGTGATGGAGTCTCCGAAGAGGACGACGCGAGGCCAGCGCAGGAGCCGCCCGCGGGCTCCCGCCTCCGCCAGCGCCATGGCCGCGCCCGGACATCCGCCGGGAGCGGCGGCTTCGCCGCTTCCTCTGCAGCGGGAAACGGGGCGGACCGGGGGAAGGCCCCAGTTCCGAAGCGGGTTCAGGTTCCGGCCACACTCAATCTTTTGTCGCCTCTTTAAAAGGCTCAGTGGCGCAGGGAGGGCGCGCCCGGGCAGTGCCTCACGGCGGCTCCGGGGCCGTGACCGGGGCCAGGAGCGCTCCCGGCTGCGGCCGCCGGACCGAGCCTTTCCGCCGCCCGGCACCGCAGCTCAGACCAACGCCGGCATGCTGCTGGGCCGCCGGCCCCGCTACGGGGAGCCGGGCTGTCAGGGAGCTCCATGCGGGAATTGCGGGGCCAGGCGCGGGCGGGCAGTACCTCAGTGATGGAGTCTCCGAAGAGGACGACGCGAGGCCAGCGCAGGAGCCGCCCGCGGGCTCCCGCCTCCGCCAGCGCCATGGCCGCGCCCGGACATCCGCCGGGAGCGGCGGCTTCGCCGCTTCCTCTGCAGCGGGAAACGGGGCGGACCGGGGGAAGGCCCCAGTTCCGAAGCGGGTTCAGGTTCCGGCCAGACTCAATCTTTTGTCGCCTCTTTAAAAGGCTCAGTGGCGCAGGGCGCGGGGACCCACCCCTCACACAGCCCTCGTGCGCTGGAAGCGCTCCCGACAGAACGCGCGCAGCTCCATTGTCTTTATCTGTTTCAAAGAGAGACTTCCTTCTTAAGAAAATGCAGTTACCTTATTTAAAAGACTACATACTGTTTAGCCTGCTAACGACAGAATTTGGGGAGAAAAGTGTCGCTAATTTTGCTAACCGTCTAACACTACCACTACTATGAAGATCATCGTTTGACAACAGCAGCAGCTACCTCAGCATCAGCCACGCTGTATTTGGAATTCTGCTGTGTGTCCTGCAGGGTCTCACACTCCCTGTCCCATCTCCCAGGCAGGGGTGGTCACCGACCTGCGGCAGAGGAGGCTGTCACAGGTCATAAGCGCCCAGTTCTCTTGCAGGTGGTGGTGTTGTTCCTCTAGTCCAGTTAAAGGCAAGCCAGCAGGCAGTTTCAAAGTTCCAACTAACCCAACCATGCAAACATGGATTCAGTTGTGTTCAACACCCTTTTGACTTCATGCTGATACAAGCATGCAGGCAATCACTTCCTCAACAGCAACAAAACTAGATATGCAAACTCAATATATCCAATTTATCCTCCAATTGGTTTTAATATTCCAAAATACAAAACTCCACTTAATCTTTGTAATTCTGAATCAGATTAAGAATTATTTCTTGTATGTGCACAAAAGAGAACACATGCACACTTTGCCTGATTTAATTGCATCTATATGCACAAATGCAGTTCCTATGAGGTTGCTGATCCATTATATGAAATAACTCAGCACTTTCACATTCACAGCATTGAAACCTTTAACTTATTCAAGAAAAAAAAATCTATTTACTTGTAAAAAATAGCTCAAATAAATTGAAAATTTAAAAGATTTTTTTAGACATCCTAAGTATCCACAGAGGTCAGTAGACAGGGCTGAGGGCATCATAAAGCCTCTGTGCTGCCAGTTCCACCATTTCACGAAGGGATTCGTCGTCTTCGCTTCCTGGCTCACAGTCAACTGTCTGGGGACAGAAAGAGAAGGATGTTACAACACGGGGCACTGCACGCTCCCTGTCAGCACGCAAAGAATGCTCCAAGGGGAAACCAAAAAGCAGCCATGGAAATTATCAAGAGCAGCACTGTATGTTTTTCACCGGTCTGCCAGCATGTAAAGGAGTTCAGAGAAGCCTCAAGCAAGTCCTGCTGAGGAGCAAGAAGCTTAATTTCGAGTCTTATGCTCAAAAGTGCTATATAAAATGCATTAAGTTTTGTGGATTACATTTGACTCATTTTATCTGTGAATTCACTCACTCTGTAGTAGGTTAACACGGCAAAACACATGCAGTCACTAGAGGTACAGGCACCACACTGATGTTCCCACACACATTATGACATTTACATAAAAATAATCCAAATAAATTAATTTTTTACTGAAAGAAATTTTCCTAGAGAAAGATGCCCACCCCAAACTTGAAACTTGATCTACATTCCTGACTGCTGTACCTGAGAAACAAAGAGCAGCATTTGAGTAGTAATACTGTTCTTGGTCCTGTGGCCTTTCTAGACTCTAAGACTACACCTCCTTTAATTCAGTATTAACTTGTTACTCTTCTGATTTTTCCAGCCATAAAGGTTTGGGAGGAGGAAAAAAGGCACTTAAAACAGCAAACCATTAAATGCACCACTAAATGCATTTAATGTTATCTAGCAATGTTACTGAAATCGTGTTAACTGGGAGAGCACTGTGTTAACATGGAAAAAAAATCCTCGTGTCCCGCCAGTCAGATCTACACTAAACAGCTTTTTATTTTAAAGCAAATAAAATTTTGTAAGATACACACACGTGAAGAAGACAGATCTGCCTTGTGAAAT
Organism: Pyrgilauda ruficollis; assembly: GCF_017590135.1. NCBI lineage: Eukaryota > Metazoa > Chordata > Aves > Passeriformes > Passeridae > Pyrgilauda > Pyrgilauda ruficollis. The sequence continues at coordinate 2,133,163 of NW_024525712.1, forward strand.
CTGGTTCACAAGTTTGCCATTGCCAACACAGACTGTACAGTAAGTAGTGCAAAGATACACCCTGTTGTAACTGAACTGCCACTGGGCTTTCTGGCAGTACACAGATCTTTTAACAATAATGATGTATGATAAAAATGAAATCAGACTTCTTGATTAAGCAGTATGCATCCTTTTCCAGTCTAGTTACTTTTTTCTTTATTTTAAGAGTTCTTTCACCAGTCCTGTATTTTTCTGTACTATGTACAAACTGAAATGTAGGATTTTTTATTGAAGAATTGAAATGAGATGACACAAGTTGAGTGTTAACCACTGTAACTCACTATTTTCTTAAGGTAATTAACATTCACTTGTTTTGCTTCAATAGGTAACAAATTTTTGGCAGGGGCTAACCTTTTCTTCTGGGTTTGCAGAACACTTAAAATATTTGTTGTGACCCCTTAAGCCTTAAGCATGTGAGAGGTGCTCCATAGAATGAATTTACATTATATTATTACTATGAATAGGGGCAATCCACAAGCTATGTTTAATATGTTATTAGTAATGACAAAGTCAGTATGTTAAAATGCTTAAGAACATGAAGGACATGGCTTTATCTATTCTTTACAGTTTTAAATTATTCAAATTACTAGGTGTGATGGCTTCTTAAAGCACCCTTCTAACATGCATGATATCCAATTCTGTAAGCTAGTAAATTAATAAAGTATTTCTTTTTGTGAGTATTTCAGGTTTCAACTTAGCTCCAAAAGGTGACAAAAGAATGACAAAAAAATTATTAACAACATTCCTACCCTGTAACTGTTCAATTATTCAGACTAGAGCCATGCTTTAAAAGCATGAAAAAAATTTGTGGGTTAACTCTCCTACAGTTTCTCTTCTACAATCTTTCTTTATTCCTTCTTTTTTTTAATACAACTGAGCTGCTGAAAAATACTGTTTTTTTCCCAAATGTACTGCATTTGTTGCATAAACATTGCTAGCATTTTTTAGTTAAGCATACTCTCTGTTTTGATACCAAGTACAAAGCAAGTGAGTACAAGACAGTGCAGGCAGCCCTGTGTGCCAGACAGGAGAGTGCAGAACACAGCACACACAAAGTGCTCTGCTTTACATACCCGAGTGTCCAGGGAAATGTTGGCAGTCTTTCCATCCACTGTGATGCACAGCACAGAGTCATCTTTGGAACTCACACAGTCCTCTCCAAACATATCCCTAAAGCAAAGACCCAGGAGTGTAAGGCGTGGCCAAACAGCAAACTTAGGTTTTTCTATTAACCCTGGGGTCACTTTGTCATGTGAGTATCACCTTTCAGCAACAAGTATTTAACTCATTCCAATGTAATTAAAAATATCAATCTTTATTATGACACTGGGTATCAAATAACAGTAAGTATTTTAATAAAATAATCTCATCATAAACAAAGGGAAGGATTCATTTGATTTCAAAAGAGGCTAGATTTCTACACAAATAAAAGAATACACATCAGAGTAAGTTTTAAGAGAGATGTGATCCAAAGTTGTTTTCATTAACCATTTGTAGCCCTTTGGAGACAACTTAAAAATCTACTTTTGGAAGACATAACTAGGTCCCATATTCAAAATTTTAATGATGATGAGAATTTTTTAGTGTACCTCTCTCTTTACTTAATTCCTGGCCTTCACAGAAATTAGACTGAAGTAAATTTGTGTGAAGTATTTTTACATAACTATCTTTAAACCTTTTTATACCAAGACTGTTCTATTTATGTGGCTAACATTGCTCTTGGAAAAATATACACCAACTTACTGAAGCATGATCTCCATTCTCTTCCTATATACATCCATATCTATTTTTTTGGAAATCTTACTTACTGCAGCTGAAAAGAAAAAAAAAATTACTTTCAGACATTTTCTGGGAGCGAAAAATGGCTAATTGATAGATGCTATTCACAAACTGACTTTCCTGAAAACAATTTAAAAAATTATGTATGTTTAAACAACTCATTAAAAAATGTATTTAAAAAAATTAGAGTCGAGGAAATGCATACATTTCCATTATATATTCCTGTTCTCATCATATTTTAAAGTGAAAAATTTCACAATTCACACTCTTTTTACTTCTCCTGTTTATTCTTACCACTCATTGCATCTCACATATCCTTTACTTAATAGAGAAAATAATTTACTTTTATCAGTTGTTTATAATGCCTCCATTTTCTCTTATTACACAAAACTACCACATCATGGAGGCTGGGAGCATGCAAAGAATAAAATAAAATAAAACTGGATGGTTTTGTTTTATACTGAATGTGAGCAGTAGTAATAAGCACAGACATTCCTGGAATATATTTCAGCATAGAGAAGTTGAAATAAAAACAATACCTTTTTTTAGACCTGGTTTCAAAATTAAGAGGTAGTGTAAAACAAGTGATTTTCTTTTGAACATAATTATTTAAGTATTTGATTGCTAAAGAGTCAGAAGTCTGTAGGAAAGGGTAGTTGTGAAAATTGCTACCTTTTTCACTGATGGATACAAAAACTTTAAGTCTTTTGAAAAACTGGTTTTCTGTACTTCTAAATCAGCTGAAGAAGTCAGTGGTAGTAAGTTTCTGAGTAATTCTTCGAAAAATTTGAAAACTGCCAAGTGACTGAGCTTAAACCTTAATAATAATAAAAAACCCTGAATAAATATATTAAAATTTACCATTCCTTAGATAAGATGCAGTAACTGATTGTACTAAGCAAGATACAATTTTATCCTGGGAATGAGGTAAACACAGGCACATGGTCAGCTAAGCAGCAATAACTTATTTTAATTTGATCTCTTTTGATCCTGTGTACATACCCTAAAATACACAACTGCAAGAATTCTTTTAAATGTTTTTACCCCAAATAAGAACAAAAAAAAATCCTGAAAGAAGCCACACCTGAGATTAGCAGACAAAATCAGCAACATTAAACAACATGGGAGATAATGTTAAAAGGCCCATAAAGATACAAAGAATTAATTTCAGGGTGGTAGAGGGTGGAGAAACTAGATACTGTCACTAACAAATAATACAGAGAAAGTGTGGACTACGAAAAAACAGACAGATAAGACAGATATTCCAAGAAGAAATAAAAAAAAAATATCAGGTAAAACAGCAAAACATCTTTTCCATCTGTATAAAAAAAAGGAAGAAAAAAGAGGAGGTCAAAGTATCATTCAAAAATAACATTTCTATTTTTGGTTAGTCTCACAGAGCAGAGCATGAGGACATGGCCAGAAGGGCTTATACAGTGAAAATTATCACAACCAAGATCAGAACATTACACTCTGAATTTGCATGGGTCAAGGTGACTGGAAAATCTTAATCCCCAAACAAAGTAAGAACTGTTATGGGAATTTATAAACTCAGGTGAAAGGATTTTTAAGAAATGTGTTGAGTCAGGTATGGGACTAAGCCCCTAAGGAACACTGACTGCTATTATACAAAATTATTAAAACATATAATAAAAAGAGAGATAATCCAGTGAAAATATCTGTCCATATCGAATCATAGGCCTGGATTGGGCCACAAAAAACTTAATCACTTTAGTTTTTTTGTACAAGGTTTAAAACTTATTTTGAATAAGGCCATGTTTTCCACGGGCAGTTATCAGTTGCCATTTAAGAGAAAGTTTCAACAAATGAACATGTCACAAATAATGAAGACCAACCTGTAATTCTGTTTTTAAGTAGCAAATTTTACTCCCTAGTATGTTCCATAAAACAAGGAAATACAATAAGGGGACTGCAATCAATTGGAAGGCATTATTTCCCTCTAAGCTTGACGTAAAAAAAGGAAGAAATGCCTCAGTTAAATAAACAAACACTGAACTTATACCTTTCTGTATTTTGGGGTTTGACTGAACTTCCAATATCACTGTTGTCACAGTGTCTGCATACATATCATTAGCAGGATTTGCCACCCACTAGAAGACAAAAAAAAAAAAATCATGGTTTAGACTGAGTGAATAATGCAACATAAAGACAATATAACATTAATGGCATTCTCCTTTTTGCTTTTCTCTGAATTCCAGCTTCAAATGACTGTCACACATTTCACACCAAATGATTAACTACTTTTAACTGGGTGCACTCTAGTAACTTCCCATGAAAAACTTAAGCTTTTGAATGTTTCTGAGCACGTTTACAAAATAGTTAATTACCACAACTCTTTGGGGGAGGAAGAAACACCATTTGATGCTATTTCCAATTACTATCTGCCAAATTAAAAAGGGCACCAAATCTGCCATTATACTCATGATATACAGCAAAAAAACCCAACAGGCACTGGATAAATCAAATACACACATGTACACAGGACCACAGCTCAAAGGGACCTTTGTTCTAGCCTTTGCTCTACTTGTCGTACAACAGAAAACTCCTTAAAACATTGAATTCTGCATGGCATCTCTATGGTATTATTTTGAAGAAAGTGGAGAACAAAATACTTCTTTCTCCCTCACCAATGCCCACCTCAAGGACTACCATGCCTGGTTCCTGGATCACAGTAATATTTTTGAAAACCTTCAGGGCTGGTTTTTGTTGGATTTCTATTTCTTCTACATCACCTAAGGAGTGACAACAAATGGTTAGCAATGATGAAATTATACTGGAATATTCACATAAGAAAATAAGTCAGTTTAAGAGGGGTTGTCTGTTATCACAACTGCTCAGAGTAGCTCACAAAATGGAACACCATACTCTTTTTCCTTACCTGATAATGTTCTTTGTTCTGGATTGCTTGGGGTTTTTTTATTAGTTAATTTTGGCCACTTAACTTGGTTTGAATTCTTTTATTTGACTAGCTTAGTACACTGAGTGAGTACACCAACACAAAAGAAAACACATGAGGAATTGAGTTAATTCTGCTCCATTTGCAGAAGTAACCAGCTCTTGCCCCCTGAAAGGATAACCCATTGCTCACATAAGCACAGGGCTTAAATGAAAAGCACTTGTGTGCCTGGTAGCACTTGGGTTCTGAGACCTGAACTGCAACTGAATATAGGTGTTCTCTTCACTACTGACATGAATTAGATTCTGACACTAGAGAATTAAAAAAACTCTGAGCTTTAAATCTGGGAAAGGAATCTGCAGTGTGTGTGTACCTAGGATAGGAGCTGCCCCTAACCCTTGAGAAAGCCAGAGAGAGGCACAGGGGACCATCCCAGTGTCTGGCTTAAATGGCTTCTCATCCAGGAAAAGCCAATTTGTGCCTCTTGGGGAGGCACACAGGAGGCTGCCTGCCACAGAGGAGGGCAGAGTTCTTGTTTTGATTAATTGGATGGCATTCGATCTGGGGCTAGAGATACCAGATCAATAAATAAAGTTTCCATTGGAGTGGCCAGAGCACTCACTTTGAGGGGTTGACAGAGACAGAAATCAGTCTATGCTCTATACTGCTATATGCTCATCACTTTGTAATATGAATGCAGTAGAATCCACCCCCAAAGCTGTCACACTCATGAACTGGATCTGGCAGAAGCTGTGCAGTCTAATGAAAGCTGTAAAATCTCCACTCAGAAGACCTCTGAAGACTGGAAGTTGTTGCAAAGGCTGGCCAGTGTAAGTCATGGCCGTGTCCTCCCCAGCACGCACCGGTGAGTTTCTGCAGCTGGTAATAAAGCAGATTGAAAGGGCCCGTGTAGGGAATGGCCTGTGTCTGCGTCACTGTGCTCATCGCCAAGTCCGTGTAATCTGAAACCATTTTAAAGTAAGCGCACGTTAAAAATCAGCCCTCCGAATTTACTTTCTAATAAACAGAATTGCCATTACAGATAAATAATAGCATTGATACATTTAAGACAAGGGGGCTGAAAAGGGCAATTTGTAAAGAGGGAGGTGGAACACCTGTTGTAAGATAAATAATTCATTTGTGGTTAGGTATCACTGGCTGGGGGCTATGTACAAATCACAAATGGGACGGGACTGCTAGGAACGTGCCTTGAGCTGTTTTGTTTTCCAGCAGTCTCATTGGTTATGACAATGGGAAGATGCCGTCAGCTCACATCCCAGGCAGCAGACCAAGAACTTAATGTTACAACTTAAAAGTTTTTTGACCAATCACACAAAGCAAAAGCATATTGACAGTAGTTCTATCCAATCACTATAAGCACATGTACCTTTGGTTAAAACAATGCTTATTTCGAATACAATATCTGCTTGTAAGCCTTAAAACACAATGCACAGAGCTCCATTATTAAGCTTAGAACTTCCTAATATCTTGCTAGTTAATAAACAGACCATTGTTCCATTTGTCCTTACTTTTCCACTTCTTACATAATTTTTTCTGCTGACTTATCTTATGGCTACTGCTTAGCTCTAATCACAGTTCTGCTGTCTCTGAGGCCTGCCTTTTGCAGCTTTCCCAAAACCCTCTGATTTTATGGATTCCCACAGTTAGGAAACCAGCTTGTTTTATTATCTTGCCTATTAGAGACAAACAATGAACTAGGGCAGCAGAACTGCTTTCCCCCAAGCTCTTCTGACCTCAGATTCAATTCCTCTTCTATTCTGAGACTAGATCAATTCCCCGAGTAATAAAAAGCACAGGAGGACTACGCAAATATTTTCTGTATTCTGTAGCTTTCCACACTAAAAACTAAAGACATTTTAGAAAATGGTAGGACTTGATTGAGGTGTTTTCTGGTTCTCAGCAGAATGTTTTATGCATATTCTTTCAGAGGAAAAGGTTTTAAGTAACCAGAAGGGAAATGGAATCTTGCTTCTTTTCTGTTAGAGAAAGATTTTAAGTTTGAGTGAAGAAGTTAAATGCATTTCATCTCACTACAACAGTTCAGAACTTACAAGAAAAAATAAGAAATAAAACTAAGATGTTCACTAATTGCTTATGAAACACAAAACTGCGGGAAAAAACCCCAGAATTATAAGTGTTTTAATGACACAGTAAGTTTCAATTACCCACTGATCACATGACTGTCTGTACTTACTAGAGAGGTCACATGGAGAAAGGATGTGATAGTTAAAATTTCTTTTAACTAGGATTCCAGAAATTCTCTGTCCTTGCTCTGGTTTCTTATCTGCTAAAGATCCCATCACCTGGAGGGAAAAAACACATATAGTGCAACAAAGCCATCTGAAGCATTCACAGCTTCAAGTAATTATGGAGATGAAATACGCTTCTCTCAGAAAAATCAGAGTATAAAATTAACTCTGAAAACAAAAGAAGGTCAGAGTAACCTAGAAACTTTGAGACATAACAAAAGAAAAGTTTGTAAGAGTGAAGAACCAAAAAAACCCCCAAGACAAAAAAAAGCCCAACCTCAAAATAAAAACCCCTGAACCAAGCCACAAATACAACTAAACAGAAAACATTCACATACTTTGAGACCCTGGACAACATGCAATTTGAAATCAATTAAAAATAGAGGCTACAAAGATAAAGCGCAGTTTTCACACCAGAAGAAAATACTGTTCTACATATAAGAAAACGTGCATTTCATACCTTGGCAAGTTTTTCTCCTCTGAAGTTTAATGTCACAGCTTCAGTATTCCTAGGATTATGAACTTCTATATGAACTTCATCATTATCCTCATACTCCCGTATCAATGCTGCTTTCAATCTGGCCATTTCATTCTGCTCACCATGAACTAAAATCTAAAAAAAAGACAGTTTTCTTTTTAGCAGAATTTGTCCAACCAGACATGTTTAGTAAGCAAATTATCCAAGAAAACTGCCATATTTTATCTCCTCTTTATAAAAATGCAATTCCATGAGGTCACAGTGTAGGAAACATGAGCTCAATTACAGTTGTGTCTGTGAATTCTCTGCATTATTTGAGGGGTGGGATTTCACAACCCTGAGTATTAGTTGAAAAATCCATGCCACCAGAGTGCATTACAGAGATCCCACTTAAGTTTTCACACAAATATATTGTTGCATTATGAAAGGGAAGTATTAATTTAAGTTCAACAGAAGTCAGTTAGCTTTGTATTTTTGTGTTTTCGTGTAGATATAAACATGCAATTCAAAGAGGATGCTTCACAGCTCACAATTTTCTTTGCCAAGTTAATTCTCCTCTCTTCTGTGATTTTTTTTTCTTTCTTATCTGTGTTTGGACACTGTTTCACCACCTAGATCCTAGGTCCCAGATCCTAGTTGCCGTTTTAACATTCTGGTACTTCATACCTTTTTCTTTCCATTATTTGCTCATGCTTTTCTCTCCAAGTGCTGCCTTTGTCTTTTGCTGTCTGCACATACCTTCAATCGATGTTTTCTTATTTATTTCAGGGTCAAATCCAGTGAACTATTCCAATACCAGCATCCCCAACGTAACATTGTCCCACACTGCATCTTACTTCCCAAACCACTGCTGAAACAGATTATGGCCTACACCATTGTCTGGAAAGTCATCCCCAGGGATCTCACATGCAAACACTCAAGAACAAGTTGATTTTTACTTTGCTAAGATACCTTGGCAAAAATGATTAAAATCTCCACCTTTAATTATTCAAAGCACAGGGATGCTGCCTACTGCTAGACAGCAGTCCCTGCCTTGACTCAAGGCTGTGAGCTGGTTTGATGAATCCCAATCTGGAGAAAAGGGCAGCATGGATACTGACCACATGTGGAGGCTTCAGAGCCCGGATAAATTCACTGGTTTGTTGATAATCTGTGTGAGCAGAGAAAGAAATATAATCCACAGACATCTTCAGTGGGAGTTTTTGCCCTGACATAGTTGTGATCTCTTCAGGTTCAGACATGATGTGCTGGAAAATAAAAAGCACCATAATTAAAAAAAGTAAGGCCTCCTACACATACCTTATAACTAATGCTTTACATTTCAAAAATCAATGAAATAATAGTGGCAGCCATGTTAAATGTGAAGCAGTGAAAAAAAGCTCTCAAATTTTCCAGAACACACACTGACACATGAAAAACACATGCACAACACACACCATTTCATCTTGTGCATTCTCAGCAGATCTGGGGGCTCACCCTTCTTCCAGATAAATCTCTCTGACTTGTATCAAAACAGTAACAAGTGTGTTATTTCTATCTCTAAAGGCAAAATTAGATGCTGTGGTTGCTCTTAGCCGCTGGAATTTGAAAGGATTTCATTTCCTACAGATGGTCAGTGGCACAAGGTGCACAAGGCAATCTGGTCTCTGACATGTAAGTAGTGTTAGACTTAATACCATCTTCTCTAGAATTAGGATTAGGGCTACCTTCTTGAAAAATTAAGCAGTGGAGAGGTCTAAAGTACCAATCATTCCTTCTCATGACAAGATAACTGCCCCTAGAAAAGATTATTCTATATAAAATCAATGGAAATGACCATATGCAAATTGTCTGTACTTTTCATTAGTATTAGGCAAAAGCAATCAGTTTTGACTACATACTCATACATACCCAACAACAATCTCAGTAAATCAAACAAAAACACTTCCTATTGACCAGTTCTTTCACAACCTAACATGAATGCTATCTGTAATTAAGAGGTTGTGGTGCATCAGCAACTCACCTTAGCAAGAGTTCCTTCCACGCAGTACCCTGCAATAATGACTCCATTTCTCTTATCTGTGCACCAGCTCTCAAACAACTCCCTGGATAAGCCACTCTGCATCATACCTGGGGAAGCCATCACAACACTGGGGCCAATGTCATCAAAATGGTCCATACTCTAGAAAGACACAGTGAGAATATCAGTTACCACAGCTCACTTAAACCAAGGACAGCCCAGCTGCACTCTTAAACTACATACAAGAAAGCCCCTGCATTCACAGATTATACCCCATCCTCACAAAAAGTGCCCTTTGCGGGAAAATTCATCTTACTAATACCCACAAGGAGTAAACTGCAAGCACAGGGATCTGAAGTGGAAAAAATGTTGGGGCATAAGCTTCCCTCAAACAGCTCTCCAAGCACTGGGACAGCAGAAAACTCAGATATAAACCTGCACCTAATCAATCTATTAGGATATTAAGGATATTGATTGGCTCAGCTGATGTTGCTAAAAACACACCAAGGTTGTGGGTTCAATCCCTGGAGGGGCCACTCCCTTCAGAGTTGGACTCCACGATCCTTGTGGGTCCCTTCCAACTCAGAATATTCTGTGATATCAGGATATTAAACATGCAAACTATTGAGCAAATATTCTGTCATGTTCACCTTTTTGTAAGAATTTCAAGCTTACCTTCAGATTACTAATATGCTTGAAAACAAAAGGATTGTTGATGTTGATTTGCTTGCGGATTTTGTCATTCATGGCATTGACGTATGTCTGATAAACTGCCATACATTTCTTTGCCAAAGAGGAGGCATAGTATATGGGAATATCATGGAGTTCAGGATGATTCTGCCAGTATTCATCTAAAAACACAAAACAAAAAATAATAAAAAAGAACAAAACAAAAAAACCCCAGCCACCAAACAACAAAACAGAATTCCATCAGCGGGATTATTTATGAAGCATGTGCTTCTCAGAAACATTAGTAATTCTTGTAAAACAGATTTACCAGTGGGCTTTTTCATTTTTAGTACAGAAAATCACCATCACAGCCTCTTTGCTTTCATCTGCTTTTCTAAAAGTCACCAGCTAGAACTATATACAACCAGTACAAACAAACAAACAGGCAAACAAACATGACAAAGGTGAACTTCAGGTCCTTTTGGCAGGTCAAATTTCAATCAACCACCACCTTCAGCTACAAGGTATAAAATATACATGGTACTACACTGCAATAAGTCTACATTTATGACAACAGAAGCTTTATGACACCTCTACAATAAAGCTAAAATGTCCCTGTCAAATATTAATTATACATCCAGCGCGAAGGACATGTGCACACAGATTTGTTTGTGAGAATTCACTGTATGAACATTCTGTAAAATAAATCCATGGAGTTCAACCTGAGAAGGAATCACTCCATTACCAAGCCTGGCTTTACGTATAGCATCAACAGCTGTATTTTACAAGCCAAACAGGAACAAAAACAAGGAAAGAGCCTCCATTAACCACAACTTATTTTATCATTGATGACAGCAGCCATGACCTTTCCTAAACACAAAGAAGAGATTTGAATGCAACTGTACAAATGTAACTTCTCAATTTTCCCATTTGGATACATTTCTGCTAGTCTGAAAGATATTTATGTTGCACAATTGAGACACAATAGTCCAAAAATAGAGGTACACTCTTTTGGCTGTATTTGTGCATTTACAGTGACATTACAATGTGCTTTTACCTAACATTTCTGATTTGCAGGCAAAGCTGCTCACAACATTTCAGAGAGGCTCACTGCCATGGCTACCTTAATAAGCTCAGGTGTAAGGTGCAAACAGCCAGTGAAAGATAACCAGTCACAAACTGAATTCATCATCATGATTTTCTACACCATAACACAGTATTTTATTTTTGTCATACAGTTGCAGAAAGAAGAAAAATAAACACAGAAGCCTGCAGGCTCAGCTGCATAGGCATGTGAGATGCAATTGCATTTTCTACCTAATTAAGCATCCAATTTGCATGTCTAGCTTTCCTAGATATATTTTCAAGCTGATCTTTAGAAACACAGTTTAATATCTACACACAGCAAAGAGAGGCAAACAAATTACAACCTAATGGCCATACCAGGTTGAAAATGTTCAGTTTTTTATGTTCTATATAAATGAAAAAAAACCCCTCACAATCAATGAGAAGTAGTAAATAATTCTACAACATCAAATACTACCCCATGCCTAGATCTGAATTTCTTGTTAACATTTGAATAGACCAGTAAGACATTTTGAAAACAAACTAGTTTCTAATACTGAGCTAAACTGAAATGAAAAATAAGAAAGATGTCAAGCCGTTTAGGGAACACTTCACATTCAACATAAGCATTTTAAGCTTGAGATAGCTTTCCTTTGATCTTGCCAGTCTTTGAATGAGCAGAAAGACTAGTGAAAAAAAATCACGTAACATAGTACAAACTAAATGTGCTAAAAGGAGGAAAAGAGGCCTGGGAACAATTTACTCCAAAGCTGTTTTTTCTTAAGTACCTTGTAACAACTGTCTATATATTTTAGGTGACGTAGCTTGTTGTGTTCATGGGTAGTTCTCACTTACTTTTGTTCAAAAGCCTAATTTACTTTTCGTTATTATTAGGACTTCAGAAGTGTTAGAAGTGTCTTCTATGGTCTTCTAAGCTTTTCCTATAAAGAGTTTTCCATACAGGTTTGTAAATTAAAGTGCAAAAATAGCAGAACACCAGAAGAAAATATACCCCTTTTTTAGCAGTACCGTTTAGGTAAAACAGTTGTTGTTATAACTTCTTGTTATTTTTCTATTTGCAATAATTGTCCCTAATTGCTGAAATCATGATTCAAAAAGATTCAAAAGCCAAGCACATTCTACCACACCATCATCTCTTGCTTTCTAAGTCTCCCATCCTACTTCATAAAGCAGAACTGCTGGTTGGTTTACTGGACCTTTTGCATTTGAACAAATATGCATTATATACTAAATTATCAGGTAAATAACACACTGTAAAATGGTTGAAGAGTTCTTCAAGGAATTATGATACCTGAAAACATTCTAAATCCCTTTCTGTGCCTTTCCATTAAGAGCAGCTGGGAAGGTACATACCTAAGATTAGGAGCAGTTCTTGAGCTCGACCCAGGGCAAACACCGGGATGAGACCTCGGCCCCCTCTGTTGACGATGTCGTGAACGGTGTTGCAGAACCGCGCCTCCCGCTCCTCCCTCTTCTCATGAATGTGAGTGCCATATGTGGATTCCTGCAAATGGGGGGACAGAGCATTGAAAGGGCTGACACAGACAGTAATTCCTCATCCTCTCTGAACCCAACAAAAAAAAGCAGGTAAACAGACTGGTGTTAACATGTTGGGGAGAGGAAGGAGAGAGGTCAAGGAGAGGGAAAAGTTTCCCCAAGTTCCTAAAACCACCCTGCCAAGGCAAATAACCAAAACTTCCCTGCTCCCAAATCTCTCCTAGCAATTTAGAGAGACAGATCCTGTTGGCACTAAAGAAGTTAGAGCTATTAATTTCAATGCTTCTTTTAAGAGGTTTCAAATTTAACACACTTATTTTCCTAACTGCAAATGCTGCCAGAGCTCTGATGATCACGCTGACAGGGCCCACAGTGATATGGGCCATGGTCTGACCCCAGACTTCAAATACAGGAATTACACAAAACACAAGATTTTGATGTGACTTCAAATTAGACTACTAAGTTACAGAGAACAGCTAGAAGGGACACAGTAAATGAAATAATTTTAGAAGTTCACAGTGTTTGTTTCCAGCTAAAACTGTTACTTAAAAAGTTTCCCATTGAGCTGTTGTTTTCCAATCATGGATTCAGAATAAAGTAATTTCACTCAGAAAATAAAACAAAAATATAGAATAACACTCACGGCACCTCCACTGAGGACAAATTCTTAACATATCTGGAAGTAGGTTAGGATCTACTAAAAGAGATGTCTGGTTAAATTTGGGTTGGTTTAATGCAAGTCAAAATCAAATAAATCTCCCATCTTAGAAAGGTCTGTCTAGAGCCTTAAAGAGCTTCATCAGAAGAATAATACAATTATAATTAGACTTTTCACTACAATGGGAAGCAATGTCAGAGTTCTGAACACCCAAGTATTTTGGATATTTAACACAAATCACTACCACTAAATCTCCACTGGCTTTGCCATTCCGTTTTGGCTTTAGTCAAGTCATACCCCTAATTCATAATTACGACCAGAATAATTCATGATCACTAACATAATTCATAATCACTAACAGAAAGAAATAATTTTGCAAAACTTACAATTATAAGAATGTCAGGTTTAATATTGGGAATCTCAGCTGCCATCAGGTGTCTGTCTTCCTGCCTTGAGAAATCACCTGTATATAACAGCTGTTGGAGACAAAGAGAAGCAGGTGTTCTGGTTACAGGTTCAACCAGTCAGCAGCCTTTAAAAGACTGTGCAAAGATGGTTTTAATGAATTTCTGATAAAAAGGTCAGCTGTACTTTAAATAATACTCTTCTTATGTGAGCAGTACTTACAATTTTAGGTCAATAGTACTACAAGTATTTAAACTTCAATAGTAAAGGTTTTTCAAGCGGTAACATCATTCCAACAAAACCAGGTAAACAATTATTAAGCTCTTATTTTTCATTTCAGATATCAAGGTGACATTTTCAGCCTTCTGTATATTTGCACTGACCACAAAGAAGTAAAAATAGACATAACATAAAATACAGCACCTCCTACAAGGAAGTAAATCAAAGATCAAACTGCATTTACATACCAGAATACAAATATAATGAATAACCCAATAAAATTATTTACTAAAAATTCTTCTAATATTTTCTGACACTAAAAAAAATCCTGTAATCTAACTGATTTTCCAAATGGAATAATCATGTTCCCCAATACACCAAGAAGTAATTTTTAATTGTTATTTATTTTTAATGGATTCTTAACTGCGGGGCGGAATGCAACTCTCTGCACCCAAATTGATGGTTTCAAAATTGACATGTTTTTATTTAACAATAATTCCACTGATGAAAATGTGAATAATAAATAACATACAGTCAGTGACAGCAGACACCTGGTCTGCCAGGTTACCTACAATCACAGGGAATTAATGAGAATAATGATATTAAAACCCAATCTATTGGAGTCATGCATAGTAAGAGGGAAATCTTCTTCATCATGCCTCAATCAGAAAAAAAATCAAAAAAAGAAACACAGAGATCTAAATTTTATTGTGATCACTGTAAACTCAGTTCTATTTCTAGGATTTTTTAAAAGTTAAAACTCATATAATTCTCCATCTTTATAAATCATGAACCAACTCCTACTGGGCAGCAAGCCTCAGAACCACTTTCTCTCTTCCCTCTTCAGGGCTGTGTAAAACTTTCCTTGGACAGTGATTGTCCTGCTGAACTCCAATTCATGAGATCCATTTCAAGTATCTGGCTTTGGCAGAGTTCTGCCTGTGATTATACGATTTGCTTAATCCCTCTGTGCCTAAAATTAACAATAATCTTATTTCTTTAGGTACTTTAACACAGGAGTGTTATGGTAAAAATGTAACTCACAGACATGGACAAATGCCGTTTAAGAACTTGAGACAGGCAGATACGTAAGTGAGAATTACAGGAACAAACATCTGTTCACAGATTTTACTAAAATGCAGCTTCCACACAACTGCCTCAGCCACCACCTGCCTCTGATCAGCCCAGCAAGGGAAGCTGCAAGTTTAGTGGTTCTAAATCTGAGTCATGTCTCAGACTCCCATACAATCCAAACATCTTACCTGATCTGTGTCATTTGCCAGCTTTAATCAATAGAAAATACACGTCCTAAGATAAGGCCTCTCGCCCTGACCTGAGTCAAACTCCATTGGAGAGCTCCAGCCACAGTGGTGAGGCATAAGAGACAATAATAATTAATGACTACATTAGTACTCAGGCTTCATTTCAACTTTTAAGAAAGAGAAAATACCTTCACACCAGCTATTTCAATCATAAACATGGCTGCTCCCAGAACGTGGCCTGCGTGGTAGCACCAGAATTTGATTCCTGCCACCTCTTTCACTTCATGGAAGTTGATGGTCTCAATCTTGTCCATGCTTTCTTCAAGGTCTGTTTCTGTGTACAGCATGTCATCTGCTGAGATGTTACTGCATACAAGTGAAACGGTTAAACACCAGCTCATCTGAGCACCTGGAAAAAACTTCCTGTGTTTTCCCCACTGATGGATTTCCATTCACTAACACCATGTCTCCCATGTTAGAAATCAAGCCCAGCTACTCTAATGTAGCTCACTTAAGAAGAGTTAAAGTATCTTTATTTTGAAAAGCCATGCCAGAAGAGTCTTTTCAGTTAAGAATCTGCCCTGTATTTCTCAAAAGGTTCCCAGCCCTGGGCAGAGATCTGCATTTAGCTTGTAACAGTCCTCAAAAACCACATGGATCCATGCTTTTCATACCAGCCCAGAAGAAACAAGTTAAAAGAGGTTCATCAGGTTTCTGATCCAAGCTTAAAACAGCTGAGTTGAGATACACTCAAACCCACTGCACTCACATGGAAATAATGTGTCAAGGCATGAAACACAAGAAAACAAAAAACATGAGAGAGAAAAAAACCCCAACATGTAAGTAACAGAACCCTGTATATTTAATATGTGATCTGTCCTTGTCCTGAAGAGTAAATTGTATCTTTAGGAGCTCAAAATTCACTACAAACTATCCATGATTTAGTAAAATGATTCATTACTTCTAATCTGGTTATATGTAATGTTGCTACTTATGACAACATCCAGGTTTGTCCAGCTACTTTTGGTAGCTTCACCTTAAGTTTCCCCTTGGAAAGGGAAATAGTAGGTGAAATAATTCAGGAAGAGACAGCCCACAGGCTAGCTTACCTGACTTTAACATAGTCTGAAAGAAGCCATCTGTAAATAGCTTTTGTGGCATGAGTCATAAATGTCCTTCCCTTAAAACTTGTTTTCTGTAAAAACCATGGCAAAGCCCCACAGTGATCTAAATGGAAGCTTAAAATAGACACACAAATCCAATTAATACATTCATATTACACAAAACTAACATATAATATCTATAATTCACTACTTCACTGGACTAATACAGTGTCATGAAAATCCAGAAACAGAATTTTCAACCTTGTTAACTGTGCTGGTCTACATTCTGCAGACTAGTGACTAGAAACATGATCAAGAAAAGCTAAAACTAATAAAGGAAATTCTCCACTAATTGCCAATACTATACATCTGTAGTATTAGAATTACCTTATTTTTGTAATTTCCATATAAATTTAGAGGGAGAAAAGGAACAGGAACCAGGGACATCAAAGATACATGAAAGCTAAAAACACGATCCTAATTTTGCATGTTGCACACTACAGAATAAAACATGGACTCTGAAAATTAAATTATTTCTTCACACTTCTAATTTGACACATCTTAAGAAACTACTTTTGAAATACAGGTAGAACAAACATATACCACAAAAGCTCAGGATTTTATGGAGAGCTTTTTATTACTGATTACATAATTTAGAAATGGCGCTCCTTGTCTCTCAGCCACTAAGCAATACATAAACCATATTCAAAACTTGTGTAAGTCTCCAAGAACCTTTTCAATTCAAAGCCAATAGAGCAAAAAATACAACCAATATTCTTCTGCAGTCTTTGTGTAGAAAACTCACTCCACAAGCTAGCACAATGGTGTGAGAGCAGGCCAGGCTGTAAAACAGTCAGAAATCACAGTGACCTCAGAGAAGAGCTGCAATGTCAACAGTGAACAAACATCCTCAATATTCAGTCCTTAATACTAAATGGAGATCCTTCAAACTTTTTTTAAAAACCTGGAAACTAGAATTTTTCCCTACCATCTAAATAACACCTATTTTTCAGCCTCTCTTAATAACCTACAAGTGAACACAGCTCAGACCATGACCTCAAGTTATCTGTGCTTTTAGGTGCCACTTACTGACTAATAAGGAGGAGATCAATCTCAGCTGGATCTATCAAATCAATGTAAGGAAGAGCATCCATTCCTTCCAGCCCAGGATGGATTCCACAGTCAAGCTGAAAAATGAAAGAAAGTTAAAGTTTCTAGTAGAACGTATAAAAAACCCTCTTCCATCTTGGTCTGTGATATAGTTATTAGTGACTGGTAACTTTTAGCATCACAAAAAAAAAGCTTTTTCTTCATTAACTATTACTTTTAGCATTGGATTTCAAGCAGAATATTTGGGTTGGAAGCACACACATTCTGTATGGGGAGAGGATTTTATTTTACAGCACAGCCTCTGTGATGCCTAATGTCATACATACTATACTGCTCCAGAAGGCTACAGAATGTGCCTTTTCTAGCACTGCGTCTGACTTCAGAGCAGAGGCTGAATTTAACCCGCAGCATTTCAGGTAATTTCGGTGATCTGAAGTAGCACACTGAGAGGGCATACAAACATATCCATGCAATAATTACCATTATTTTTCTTCCTTTAAACTCCAGAATGATGCATGACCTTCCTACTTCTTGGCCAGCCCCTCTGCAAAGGGATATCAAAGTCATGAGGACTGAAACAACCCACACCGCACCGATGCCTTGCCTGGGATCACTTTTCGGTGTAGAAATAACAACTGCACGGCCCTTTTAAGCTCAGCTACCCAAAATACCTGAACAGCTGTACTTATCCCAAAGGAAACGAGGCCCAACATAACGCAGCAGAATTTAAAAAAAAACAAAAACAAAAACAAACAAAAAAACAAAAAACAAAAACAAAAAAACAACCAAACTATTTAAGGAAATTATTTTGGCCTTTTTTTTTTTTCCCTGAGCACACGAGTCTCAAACTAAATACTATTGACACGTGCAATTAAAGGTCACCTAAGTAACAAATCGGGCCGAATAAGCCTGGAGTAGCAGCTCCATGCTGTCCCAAAGACAGCGCTTGTGGGAACGCTACCACCAACACCCTCAGCCTGCAGCGGCACCTTAACCAGGGAAAGAGGCGGCTCCCGGCGGCGCTGCCGCTGCCCCGGCCCCGGCCCGGCCCCCCGCGCCCCCCGGCTCCCCCGGGCGCTCACAGGGGCCGGATGAGCAGCTGGTCGCTCTCCTCGGCCGGGATCAGCGCCTCGGCTTTGCGCTTGGCCGCCATGGCGCCGCGCTCCCGCCGCCTTCCGCCGCGCCTGCGCCGCCCGCGCGACCCGGAACGGCATCGGCGGCAGCGGGAACGGGATCGAGATCGGGATCGGCAGCGGGAACGGGAACGGCAGCGGGAGCCAGCGGGGCCCGGCGCGCCCGGTGAGCAGCGCCCACATCGCTCTGTCACTTTTCGGGTTATCGGCCGGGGACGGAGGGAGGAACGGGGAGAGAAGTGAAGGCGGGATGCGGTGCTGCCCTGCCCGGCTTTCCTGGCCGCCCCCTGCACCCGCAGGAGCAGATGCCCCGCGGAAAGCCCGGGCGCTATGAGGGCCCGTGTAACGCAGCCGGCTCGCCCGGGAGCAGCGGGTGCGGAGCCTCCAGGGAGCCGCTGCAGGGCCGGCAGCGCTCCCGGAGCGGCCGCGGGCGCTGTGCGGGAGGCGCCGGCACATCCCTGCTGGAAGCCGGGGCTCGGGGCTGTGCTGGACACCGCCCTGCCCTGCGCACCGCTGGTTCCCCTCAGTGGCTTTTAGTCCGCCAGGGACCCAGTGTTTGCTTGGTGGCGGAACAGCGGCGGCCTAGGGACTGTGACCCCTCACGGCATCGCTCGCCTAAGCTCCGCCTTGTGCTTCTTTCTTTATTTTCTGCAGCGTGAGCCGTCTTCCGTAGGTTGTCATCATCCATTGTCCTCTTTCTTCCACCTGCTCAAAGTTTCTGAAGTTTTGTAATGAAAATAGTTCGTCTGTGAAGCTGATAAATAGGGCTTGAGAGAAGCAGGGAGCCAGCATCCTGTTGCTCGACAGTGGGCAGCCAAAGCTGAAGAGAAGCAAGGTGTTAGTGGGGCAGGCACGGGAAGCAGGGCCCTGGAATCCTCTCAGAACGGCCAGGAGCTCTCTTCTAACGCAGTAAATGTACCACGCATTTTGCTTAGTTTTCAGGAATATCTTAAGTGGTAATGGCTGCTCCTGTGAGTATTCCAGTCAGTAGTTGTTCAGAAGTAGGTTGGGGTTGGGATTCGGCGTTTTTTTGTGGTTTTTTTGCTTGGTTGTGGGGGGGTGTTTAGTCGGGCGGTGGCGGGGGAGATAGATTTTGCTTTTTGCTTTGTTTTACTGGAAACACGGTCGTTGCAGCAGGGAATGTGTTGTGTGCACTTTATAGGGCACTTAGATTGTACTCACAAATAAAAATCACCTAATATTTAGGTGGAAATAAATTTTAAATGTTGCCTTGTTTCTAAATCTGTCTATGCATTAGAAACTGGCCTTTGCAATATGGTGTTAGCTAGGTAGCTTTTTTTGGCAATTCAGAAGGATAGGGAAGTTTTAGCAGAGAGCTTGAGGAACTTTCCCCAGTCACGCATGAAGAGTACCAGAGTAAAATTCCTACCTCCATTCACAGAGTCCTGAGCAAATTTCCAGTTTTGGTCCACTTTGGACACAGTCACTGGTATTTGCCTGGACCTCCTTCCCTTGATGATATGAAAGACTTTAATTTTAATTTTTTTTGATTAGAAGATCTTCTTTGATCCAATTATGAAAAAATGTTTAGAAAAGGAAAAAAGAGACACAGCAGCAGCAGCTCACAGAGCAGTGAAATCAGCACTAAAAGCAAGGTAAGCTGGATGTGGTGTTTATTCTCTTCGTGAAGCACTTGGGTTTGTTCAAGTTAACAGTTCAGTGGTTCACTTGCACTGATGGTAGGGTGTGATTTCCATAAAATGCCATGTTCCACAAAGAGAACTTTCTACTTCCATTCCTCAGACTGTGTTATGAGAGTTAAAAATACCTATCAGTCATAAAGCCCATGTATTCTGAGATCAATACTCAGTCACTTCCACAGTGAATTGCAGAAACACAAGATTTTCTCGCAGCACACAGAAAGGTTTGAAGGAAAAATTAGTACATTTGTTCTTAAATTTTGTCTTTAAGGACAGTACCTGGTGCTAGGTACCAAGAATGGGTTTATTCTTCAGTACTTTTTGGTTTCTCAGTATCTCTAAAAGTATTCTTAATTTTGAATAACGTGTTTGTTTTGTCTGATTGGTTTTAGAATGATCACTTGAATATTCTGGATTTTCCAAGGTGCTGTTTCTTTTCCCCTGCACTGCAGTGTTATTTTAAGTATTGGTGACAAGCATGTAGTTGTCAATTTCTTCATGTAAAATTGCAGTACCAGAAAAATTTGGACATAACCCTAAGGTTTATGTTTCCTTTTTCCCTGGACATAACCTTAAGGTTCGTTTTATCTTCTTCTGTCATTTCCTCTTTCTTTCAAAATATCTGTGGACTTCTCAATGGTTCCTGATGAACTTTTATCAGTCCAATCTGCTCTGAGGCACAAAGATAACTTCAGGAAAGAAACAGGTGGTACTGTTTTTTCCTCCCCATTTTCCAGTGCTGCTGAAGTAACTAGAGCATAAAGTGTAGGGTTTTTTAAAAAATAAAAGTTGAGGCAGGACATCTAGAAGTGAATTATTAATACATTCTCAGTAACCTTCTGATGATGATGATTTTTTTTCTTAGTCTGTAGATTCCAGTCTTGGGGGACTTTCCAGGTCTAGTACTGTGGCCAGCCTAGATACCGACTCCACAAAAAGTTCAGGTATGTAATCAGAGCTTGAGCAGGTATGGATGGAGCAGGATTAACTTTCTGTCTTTGTATAAAACAGCAGAAAATGGAAAAGCTTAAGATAGGTATTTTTAGTAATACTAAGTGGATCTGTTAGGTAGCCTGGTGACTAATTCAGGCACAGCCCTAGGCTTTTATTATTAATAATTCATCTAGGACTGAGTCACTGTTTTCAAAGTAAAGTGTTTGAGGAAGAACAACTTAGTTGTGCTACCAGTCTGTTACTAGCACAAATCTTGTACAGTTTTTTGGATGGCTGTTTTCTGCTTTTCTAAGTTTACATTTGCACCAAAATAATGGAAATAAGATTTGATTTTAATTGTTTTTAGTCACCAGTGTATCACTGTTGGACAAAACAGTTAATTTGAAACAAATAGACCTCAAAAAGCAGAACCAGCTTTTTTATGTTTTCTGATTCAAGGTTGTTAACTTCAGATTTGAATTGGTATAAACAGTGCTGCTTATAGAAATACCATGTATGCATACAAAACTGTTGCCTTTACCAAGGGTCTGTTATAAATCAACCCAGTAGAGTTCATTAAAGAGGAGTTAATGTACTGTGATAAGTGTTTGATGAGAGTTTTCAAAATTGGGGAGTTATTATGTTAGCCCTGTTAACAGCAATTAGAATAGCATTACAGTTCTGGAAGTCTTCAGAATGGCTTTACTTTACTTTGTTGCAGGACAAAGCAATAGTAATTCTGATACATGTGCAGAATTCAGAGTTAAATATGTTGGTGCCATTGAAAAATTGAAATACAATGAGAGCAAAAGTCTTGAAGGGCCACTGGACTTGATAAATTACATAGATGTTGCACAGGTAAGTGGGCTACAAAAGGCAATACCAACAAAGTCAAAACATCTTAAACTTAGATGTGTTTTTTATTTTTTTTTTTTAATTTATCCTGTGGTTTGACATCTGTAAATGTTAGACTTACTTGAAGAAAGTGGCATACTTAGCTATTAAGCTATGAATCTCAAAAGCCATCACAGTTCTATAATTTTTAGGTCACTGGAGAAGATGCATCCAGAGAACCATTCTGCAGAAGCAGGCTCAGAGCCACGGCCCTTTGCATGAGTCCTTATTGAACAAGTCCCAGCTGAAAGCTGTTACATTGCCTCCAGCACACTTATGATTAGGATTAGAAGGAATATCTCCCCAGATTCCTCAGTATTGTAAAAGTTTTCCCATAGAGGAAGATGTCTAGTTTCTGCAAGTTTTATCACTCATGAACCTGTTACCAAAGAACCTGAATAATATTTGGGTCATCCTTGCCAAACTCTGGTTGATTGTACTTACTTTTGTACTGAAACTGGTTGTTCTCATTAGGTAGTAGGTAGCTGATTATATATTTTTAAAAGCACAGAATGTCTGTTTATCCTGTAGCAACTTGCCATTTCTGAAAATTTGCTAAAACTGTTTTTGCAGCCAAACAGTCAAAGTGCTGCCAGTGGAACATGGATCACCCTGGGCCAGTGCAGCATGATAGGCCAGGCATGATTTTTCAGCCAACGTGATTTGACCAGAGGGCCAGACTCTCCCCTGAGATGACAAATTCCTCTCTGGAACCATGTGATATTTAGAGTAGAATAGAGCAGAATGGAATAGAGTGTTTCTGCTGGAAGGGACCCACAGTGACCAGTCCGAACCGTCTCACCACTTCAGGGCTGACAAACAGTTAAACGTGCTGTAAAAGGCATTGACTAAGTTCCTCTTAAACACTCGACAGGTTTGGGGCATTAACCACCTTTCTAGGAAGCCTGTTCAAGTGTCTGGTCACCCTCTCAGTAAAGAAATGCCTCCTAATGTCCAGTGTCCCCTGAATGTATTTCACATAACCTCAAGTGACTGGGCGAGCGCATGAGCGCTGGGCAGACCCCACGCAGCAGGACCTGAGCAGGGGTTGTGGTGGTGCTGACCCAGTGGATCCAAGTACACATAAATATGTTTTCTGTTATGTATCTTCCTTGTTCATGTTCTTCTGTCTGCACTAAAGGCTTTTGTTTGTTTCCCTCCAAAGCAAGATGGAAAGTTACCTTTTGTTCCAGGTGAAGAGGAGTTTATTATGGGAGTTTCCAAATATGGCATTAAAGTTTCCACATCTGATCAGTATGTAAGTGCTTCACCCAACTTGTCTTTCTGATGAGAGTTGGAAACTGCTTTTATTTACTTCTCTGGTAGATGATCTGTGTGACCAAAATGTCATTTCTGGCTTTAAGCAAAACAAGCTCTCCCAGCAGCACTGCTTCATGTCATATCTCCACAGGCTTTGTTTTCCTGGATTTATGACAAAAAGCTGTTCCTTTTGAGATAGAGCACCAGACAAAAGGCAAGCAAGTCTTTGGTAATACTCTCTGGGCACCATTATTTCGTGGGGGAAAGTGGTGTGACTGTGGTGGCCAAGACCATAGGTTCCTCAGCCCAATTTAGTAAGGCAGTTCCTCTTGGTGTTTCTGTGAAGAGGGAAAAAAAGGATGGGGTTTTTCTAAGAATATTTGAGTTTCCCAGCTCTTTTAAGTTCCCTCCTTGCACTCCTAATCCAGCAATCCAGTTCACTCCAGCAATAAGGCCTCATGATTCCACTTTATTGATCAAGCCTACCTTTTGTTTGCATCATTTCCTTTATGTAGTTTATTTTCCCTTAGTGCACTTCAAGTAGCTTCTTTGCTAAAAATAAAAATCCGGTCTCTTCCCCAGGGCCTTCCAGTTGCCTTTGTGTAGCTTTGTGTTGCAGCCATGTGGTTTCCTTCTGGTTGCCCTCAGAGCCCCAGATACCATAAATACTTGGCCTTAGGAAGCCTTGACCCATCAACAACCCAGCGATGCCTGTTCATGAAAGCCTCAAGTATGAGCACGGAGAATAGCATTGCTTAAAGTTGAATGCTCTGAAGAGAGCCAGAAAGTTTCCTTTGGTCCCTTCAGAAAATAAAACACTTGTTTCTAATGCCTGGGAGGAAGGGTAGTACTTGTTGTTCAGACTTTGAATTCTGTTTTTGCTCTCCTAAATTCTTAATTCTCATTAAAAACATAGGTTACACTATTATTTAAATTCCTTTGTGCGTTGGTAACGATCAAATAGCTAATTTAAGACTTTCATCCATTGCTTTTCTGTCTTCAAGTTGCAAGCACGCACAAGGAGATAAAGCCTTTTGTGATTAAGCTAGCTTGCACTGACAATTTGTTGCATTGCATTGTTCCCCAAATTCTGGCTTTTTGCATCTGCATCACTGTAGGCATTTAATTTGTCCTTCTGTGTGTTAGTTCACCAAATTCTTTTCACAGAGTTCCAAGATACTGAAAAGATGGGAAGAAATTAATTTACAAGGAGACTGTACTCAAAAGAATTCTATCATCCCTCTTTTAGTGATCATTCACAAACACATTAGCACTGTAGCAAGTTCCAAGCAAGCAACCCTGAGAGTTACTAGTAATTTGGTGAACAGTCTTGGCATCTTTCTTACAGAGATGGGGGGGTGGATGCAGTAAGCTCCAGGCAGGCTCCAGCTGCCCTGAGCATGGTGTGATATTGCTGACGGTGAGAGCAATGTGAGCAATGAGCTGAGAGAGCTTCAGGATGGAGATATTTTTCATCAAGGTGACCTTAGGGCTGGGGTGGAGGTCTCTCCCTCCAGGGTTCCAAGGCAGCCAGCAAGCTCACTGCCCATTTTTACAGCTTCTGCATCAAAGTGGGCATTTCTTCAGACCCTTCAGCTGGCAGAGACAGCTGTTTGATGCCTTGAACAGAAACAGAGCTGTCTAGAATTCCTGAGACCCTGGACTCGGTATGACTGGAATAGAGCAGATGAGTATGATCAGAGGGCAGGATGGCTGGAGAAGAAAGGCTTTGTGTAGGGTACAGCTCCAGAGACCTTGTACTGGGTGTCTTCTACCAATCCCTTTCTGGAATGGCCAAAATCAGAAGTGTTGGGACTATGGTGGAAATCCTGCAGCTCTGATGGATTTCTCCCAGATGAGATGTGTGGAAAAGTCAGGACACATCCCGTGGTTTAGGTCACAAACAGCCTGGCTACAGCCACATGGCTACTGCCCCCCAAAGCAACTGACCTTGTCTGTACCCTCTTCTGGGAACAGTTTCTTGTGTGTATCCTCCCCAAGACTGAGACAGGAGAAAAATACTGGGAAAGTAAGAAGTTGTTTTAAGTTACCTCTGTGCCAGAAGGACAGTGTCCCACCTGTCACAGAGGCAGAGTGAGGATTGGTGGGAAGTGGTGTGCACTTTCAGATTATGGACAGGAATGTCACCATAGAATCATAGGAGGGGCTGAGTTGGAAGGGATCTGAAAGATTCTCTAGTTCCACCCCCCTGCCATGGGCAGGGACACCTCCCACCAGACCAGCTTGCTCAAAGGCCCCTCTAACCTGACCTTGAACACTTCCAGGGATTGGGCATCCACAGCTTCTCTGAGCAAGGTGTGCCTCACCACTCCCATAGTAAAGAATTTCCCTTAAATTCATTAACCTACTATAACCTACTCTTTCAGTTTAAAGCCATTCAAATCCCCTTTTTGTCACTACATGCCCCTGTAAAAGTCCTTTTCCTGCTCTCTTGCAGACCCCCTTCAGGTACTGGAAGGTGCCCCAAAGTCTCCCCCAAGAGCTTTCTCTTCTCTGGCTGAACAACTCTCTCAGCTTGTCTTCATAGTTCACATAGGAATGCACTTCTAAAGTAGCAGCAAAAATTAAAGCTAAACTTGTGCTTAGCCACCACTTTTTAAAATCTTGACTAAACTCTCAAGTTAAAAAAAAAAAAAAATACCCAGGAAAACTTTTCTCCTTTAAATAAATCTAAAGTATTCTTTTGTAAGTAAGAATAAAAACATGGAAAACGGAAATATCTGTTGCACTGTTCCAGAGTAACTTTTATTTGCCATGTGCTTTCAGGATGTGTTGCATAGGCATGCCCTCTATTTGATTGTAAGGATGGTGTGCTATGATGATGGTCTGGGAGCAGGAAAAAGTTTACTGGCTTTGAAGACAACAGATGCAGCCTCTGAAGAATGCAGCCTCTGGGTATATCAGTGCAATAGTTTGGTAAGAGTTTATGCTTTCAATATTTAAATTAGGTATTGGAATTCTGATTCCAATAAAGGGAGATTCTAAAATCCAAGGCCCTTGTAAAGGCTTTTTGGCAGAAGGAGGATTGCTTAACTTAAAAAAAAAAAAGAAAAAAAAAAGTGCTGGCTGAAGAGGGGAAAACAGCCCTGCTGCCTACATTGGATCAACTTTGAGGAAAATACCTACATTCCCTAAAATTGCCAGTGACTGTACTCTCCTGAGAAAGCTCTGTCCAGTCTAAAGGGTGCTATGGCAGCACCTATGGACAATCTCCACCTGTATCTCCAAACAAAACAAAAATCTCTTTAAGATGTGAAGCAGGAAGAGATGGAATAACAATTCTGGTAGTAAAGCATGCAACCATATTTGTAAGCAAGTGAGGTAATCCCTTCTTATGAGTAGGAGAATTCATTGTCAGGATGCTCTGATGGCACTGACCCTTGGCTGGCAGTGCTGGGGGAACACAAAAAGTGAGGTTCTGAATGCTGGTGCCGTGCTGTGCTGACAGCCAGCAACTCTGATGTGGTTCAAAAGAGCTCATGTAAGACAGCTCCTACACGTCATTGCAGGCCAGACAGGTGATATCTGGGTCTCACAAAGCAAAATGAAGGACACATTCTGCTTTAAATGAGTTTTGGGAAGTTCACAAGTTCTTCAGAAGGTGTTAACATGTGTGTTTGGGTTTTTTAGGAACAAGCACAAGCCATTTGCAAAGTGTTGTCTACAGCCTTTGATTCAGTTTTAATGTCGGAGAAGTCCTGATTTCCTTCGGCAGCAGTGTGTGTGTGGGAGGCACCGGGGCTCCTCGCGACACCACGGACAGCTTGGAGCCACACACCATCCTGGGAAAGATCTCTGTGCAAAGAAGAGCCACACAGCCTTGCACATGGTACTCTGGCATTCCCCAAACGTGACTTGAAGATTCCATCTTCAGTGTCCAGGACATTACAGAATTTTATATTTAACACAATTTCTTTTTCCTAAATCATGTTTTGTATGTTAATGTCAATATTGCAGAAATGTAAAATAAAACTGACACTTGCTTCTACCTCGTTGTCTGAGAAATAATTTGTTAATACAGACTTTAATTCTGCTTAACCCAGATATTAGAGGTGCTTTACCCCTCGAATCTCAGGTGTGCCATCTACAGTTTTTCTGTTCAATTGAAGTTCGTAAGAAATACATTTTTCCTCAAGTGATACTTGTTTGTATTTGTCATTTTTATACATCAAAAAGAACAATATTGCATAAGCAATACAGGGCAACAGAAGAGAAGCAGAAAAAGTGATTTTAAAAGTAGTTTTATTTTTCCAGACATTTGACTGGTTAACAAGAGTAAAATTTATTAATCATGCTCTAATTATAAATCACTGCATCCAGGACATTGAAAATAAGAGTTGATTTTAGGTTATACAATATATACAGTTGCTCTGCAACTAAACAAAATAAAAACAACTGAATTGAATATTATACATCTCATAGCATTCTAAGCTGCATTTTAAGTGTCACTTGCTCCTTTTTAAACAGTTAACACAGCAACCTAATAGTCTGTCTATTAACAGATTTTTTGAATCAGATTTGAAAAGTTGTATGAAATATGCCAAAATTTTGGACTTAAAATTCTTAATTTCATATTATAAATAGATATCTACAGGCTCTAGAATTTCATTTTTCTCTGCCAGAGGAGAAAACCTTTTCAGAAACTCAGAAAATCAAGGGATAAATTTTGCTTAGCTGCTCTTTATTGGTCCGTGGGATTTTACCTGTCTGCACTGTTAGTGCTATTAAATTGTAGTCGATAAGTTTCCTGGTTTTTAAGTAACCGGTGAACAAAGTTGTGACATTTTACTCTATTCCTCTTCTAGCAGAACTCAAGGGAAATTTGTATCATTTTTTAATGTTACGAATTGTTACATACACTATAAGATTCTGTGTTAAAAATACTGTACATTAGGAGATCTGTGCAAAATAATATGCCCATTTACTCTCTAGACTCTATCAGGGATAGAAACATACAAAATAGTGTTGCAAACTGAACATATCAGTAAGTGAATAAAACTGTAGTGCTAAACTATTACTCTATAGTTTTACTGGGACCTTTGAAAATACAGACTAATTTGCTTCAACTTGCAATAAAAATATCTTGAAACATTCCAGTTTGTTCCCCATTTATACTGCAGCAACAGCATCTAGGAAGTGAAAGTTACACATCTACGTGGCTGTACCCACACGCCCGAGAGGCATCAACCAACGGTACCATTCAGGAAGGGTGATACAGGGTGAGATCAGCGCTGCTCTTCCAGCATTTTCGCAACGTGGTTTTTCTCCAAATAAGCACAGATGGTGGTCGTGGCCTGTTTTCCATTCCTTCCAATATGAAATGGCCAATTTAAGCACCATTTGCCAGAAATTCAAAGCTCTCTTGATAAATCTAGAGATACAATGTTCACATAACGTGATCAAAGCCAATGTGACCTAGATATTGATTTTCTGTATCCTATGCCTCAGTTGTTTCCTGTAGCATAAGCAAAACCTGGTACAATTTCACAATACACAAACATCAAAATGATGTCAGATCTGTATTGGTGTTTTAAATTCCATCAACCAACTGGGAACTATCCATGGCCTAGCTTCTGTTCACAAATCAGCAAAACAAGTTTAACAACAGTGTAGCTACCATATATGTGGGTATTCTATATAAATACAGAGTGAGTTGGCAAACTATCATTGTTTGCAAGGTAGTGGCACACAAATTTCATAAACCAGAACATAACGTAGTGAACTTGTGAGGTGTCAGGTATCTTATTGACCAAGGATAATTACCTACTTGTTCCACCAAATATGTTCCCTCTGTGAACACATTGCTGGATGATTTAAAGAAAATTCAAGAACTTAAAAACAAAGACTTAATGCTATAATGAGACAAGCATAAGAAATGTTCTGCAATCCATCATCATAGTTAAGTACATTTCAGGAAGTGCAGTTTTCAAATCCTTGAGTTAATGTAGTAACTCATTAATATTGCCATAGTTTAGTTTACCAGCAGTAGTCACATTAAATGACCAAAATGGATGTAACATACATAAAGAACATTCAAAAAACAGGTTCTACACACATGCAGCATAGAAAAACAAAACAGTCTCAAGCTCACAAAATTAGAACTAGAAAGTTCAACGACTAACACAGATTTCAGATAACTTTAAGCAAATATCTACATCGATTCTGAAAGAAAGAAGTTTCTCCTGTGGTAAAATGAAGTACTTTTTTGCTTTCACCTGGCCAAAGACACATAATTGAAACAATTTCTTCTGCAACTGTTGGCATCCTTGATGACAGCCACTATGGCAAGCTACTGAGTAAGTTCATTTCAGAACTACACAGCAGCTTGCATGTTTTGGTTCCAACACTTCAAATGGTGTCAAGAACTGGATAAGTTCACTGCCCTGGTAGATGCACACACAATTTCTTTAACTGGGGAAGCAACACTGCACTGTTGTACTGTCATGTTACAAAAGGGAGAATAAAATTACAGTGAATTGATCGATAAGAACATTCATAATGTGATATTCAGACACGTGGATTTTGATTGTTAAAGCTTTTCAGTTCACCGTGAAAAATACAGGAAGAGTTGTTTCTTTTTAAAAGTGTAAACTGCTTATGAGAAGTTTTCACGTAGAAAAAAGTTAAAAAGTCCCCAAACCAGAACAATGGCAATAAAAAAGTAAGCTACAGTACCTAGGACTTGGGCAGTGCTCTGACAAGGCGGCTGCGGATAGGTAGGTGAAATGAAACAGAACAAAACTTATATCTGTGACTGCTGGAAATGAGAAATGTCTCCACTTATCAGTAGCAATCTAGTCAACAATAAAGTGCACAAATGATACAGGGAAAGCTCCTTTCCGACTGGGATCTCCATCAATATGACCAATCTGAAAGAGTCCAGATATTTTTCAAGTTAAATCTCAAAACAACATTTCAGTATCATCAAAATGAATACCAGTGACCTTCCTGCCTGTGGTACAAGCCTCCCACCAAATCTTTTCTGTGGTAGTGCTAGTTTTCTTCTGCCAAAAACTGCGTGCATGTTTTTCAGCTATAGGTTGGGTTTTTGTCAAATGCAAAAGTTTTATCCAGTTCTTTGAATATACAACATCTTACTGCAGTACCACTGCTGCATAATTCCAATGCAATTTGTAATGCCTGGCAGCCCACATTTGGCCTCTGTTGAGTTGCTTCTTTAACCATCACTGTGAGGCAAAAGGATGAATCAAGCTTCAACAGTTTCAGGTTTTACGTTAACTTATTTCTGTTTATACAGCATTATTGTCAATTTAGATGCAATCTAAAGCTCTGTTCTTCAATGGAACAGAGCTTGCTAACAGATTAAGGCAAGTGTTTTCATGCACAAGAATTTTCCAAGATTTTGCTTTAGCCAATAAGACTCTGCAATGCAAAAACTTGAGATGGTTTCCCAGCTCAAACAAACTCAGTCCTAGTCATCTGAAGACTGAGGACAATACAAAGCTCTCCTCTGATGCTGTCCTAGAGTGACTTTAGGATGCTGTATTGTATTTGTATCCCCATCTGTCTGTTTAACCCAGAAATAAGATCAGCACCTTTAAAACTAGATCTGAGAGCTAAGGGAGGCAGAAGGAGAATTGGTGGAATGTCTAAGGAGACTGTATTCAAAACACAGAGATAAGAGCTTCAGCTCTCTCTCTCGGTGTGTGTTGTCTGCAGCACAGGACAAAACTTTCCTTTGCTTTTATTTAGTTTTTAGCTAGCTGAGGCAGACAAGTTCCCTGGACTGTGGCTTTTCTTTTTCTTGGAATTGTTCAGCCCTGCTTTGGATCAAAAACCCAGAAAATCACTGTGAGCCCACCGGGGCCCAGGACGTGGCATTTCCAGCACAGGAGGGACTGATAAGAGACTGAGCGAGCTGAGCTACACACACATCTCTTCAGAACGAGAGGTTCCATTGTTTAATATTATTCATTTTCTCATGTCTGTGAGTACTTTGCTTTCTAAACAAAGTGTTTTTTCCACTTTTCTTGAAGGAGGCTTATCTCCCAAACAGGTGGGGTGAAGGGCCACTGAATTCTGCCCTTTAGGGAACATCCCTTGGGAAGTTCCCTTCCAAGTTTGTCCCAAACCAGGACAGAAACCCACTACATAGCACTTGTAATAGCAGATTCTTACATTGCTGACACTCCGCCAAAAATTTTCTGGATCACAGAGACCATCCCCAGTGTATTGTGAACCCTACTGATCAGATATAGATATCTATACATCTATATCGATATAGATACAGATATAGATATACATTTTTTTTCCCCCTGAGTGAGAAAAGCTAAAAGCTTGTTATAAGTTTGACTTTTGAAATTTCATCTCCGGTTTCCATGAGACGAAACTATTCTTGTTCTTTAGAAACCCAGCAGGGGATCTTCCAAAATGAGTGTCAACCTCGAAGATTTAATTTATTTCTTTCAAAGTGTGTTGACAGAAAATGCAAAATACTCACCCACCACTCCTGATCTTCTTCACCATCAACTACAATAATATCTCCCTCTGCAAAAGTCAGCTCATCTGGGTTATCTGCTACACAGTTGTAAATTGCTTTTACTCTCTTGGGTTTAGTTTTTGACTGAAATGAAAAAAAACCCCTGAGGGTAAATAATACGGCACAGAAGAGACAAAGTAGACAACTTGGAGTTTTTAAAGAAAACTTTTCTTTTAAAAGAAAGTTTCAGAACTGCTTCCAGCTGCTGTTTTTCACAGGTTAGAGTTCAGCTATATCTTTTATGCTGGGTGCTCATGCTTCAGGCTGAATCTGGCACCATCCAAAGCTTTTTGGAACCACTGTGCCAATAAATAATAGGCCATGTTTTGGGTGAGCCAAATTCTCCATTTTGGCTCACCCAAACCTACAGAGGGCTCACCCTCTGTCTTCAGAGCTCTACATCACTGCAGTGAGCATGATTTTGTTCAGGAGATGGGGTGATTAAATTCTGTGCAAATGTAACAGCAGCAGCATTATCAGAGTGAGGCCTGAGCCATGTGCCAATATTCTCCTTCTTAATTTGCTAAACCCATTTCAGTGGTGCAAGAGCCCAGCAAAATATCCTCTGCCTCCCAGCAGTGCTCTGAGGACCGCCAGCCACTGGAGTCTTTTGGCAGCTCTTTCAAAGGTAAAGTTTAGTAAGGAGTTGCAATATTCCAGTATGGCAGTGGGACTCAGTCCTAGCTATGTTCTGTGCAAAGTGATACCAAAATTGTTTCAGACTGGTTTTCCTCACCTCACACCTTTTCCAGTGCAAACCAGTCTGCTGCTGCATTTCTTTTCAGCCTCCTCATTCTCTGCTGCAGACCAACAATAATGCTGCCTACACAGCATTTCCATGCAAAACAACCCAACAAGTGAAGTGGCTCAAGAGCTGGAGGCAGAGTGTAAAGCTTTCTACCATGAGTCCACCCTTTTCCCAGCCATAGGGAACAAAAATCTCTCCTTTCTACCCTCAAGTGACAGAGCAGAGGTGTAAGTGCCATTTAGGTCTGAGATGGCTGTTAATGCAGTGGCTGTTTGGGACAGAAGTTCCACATGGCATAAGAAAAAGATGGCCTCATCACCATACTGGAGTTCCTCCAGTGCCTGGTCCCAGACTCTAGTTAGGTCAGCCATGGAGCAGACAGCTTGAAAAGGAACAAGAGACCCCGTTTACAACTCTCATTTTCTCCATTAGCAAAATGCTCTGCTGAGGACAGAGCTACCCAATGGTCTCTTACTGTGCCATTGTGCTAGAGCTGAGCACAATGCAGAGAAAAGAGGGAATGTGGATGGGGAAGGATGGAGGCAGCATGATTGTTATGCTCCTCTAGAAGCATTCATTTGCATTCTAGTATAAATTCTATATCAATTCTAATATAAATAAAGCTGTGGCCCGCCCAGGGCAGGCACACCCTGAGGCCCTCTCATCCTTGTGAGCTGCCAGCCTGGCACTGCAGCACAGCAATTTTTCCAGACGCTCCCTCTTAGACATGACAGTCTGAACCACAACCACCTTTTAGGTCAAAAGGGAAAAGCTTCACATCAGTACAACAGTGATGTAATTACTAACTTCAAAGTGCAGTAATTACAGGTATTTCTTGTTCTTTAGAAGGCAAGGAAATTAAAATAGATCTCATTCCCAGAGGAATAAAGTCTTCTAGGGAAATTTCCCATGTATCTACAAAATGGTTCCATAAATCTAAATATCACAATGAGGAAAAAAAAGAAATCAAAAGGTGAATCAGGAATTCCACCTCATAAACAGGCTATTGGGTAAATGCACTGTGTAGGAGATAAGCCACTGGCTAAATGTGCATGTACAACTAGACCTGTCTTTTCTTTATTCAAGGAGCATTCTGCATTCATTTTCTAAACTTGGGGCTGACCTCTGGATTCCCTGGCAGGGTAAAGACATAGCAAAAAAGCCAGGAGTATAAGGCTAAATGGAGCAATTTAGCCAAAGAACTTTAGCTAGACTGATCTAGGTAAAGCTCTTTAGCTGAGGGGCCCTTGACTAAATCTCAGCTAAGATGCTTTAGCTAGATTAATTTAGCTAAAGCGTCTTAACTAGCACACACTCCTGAGCCAGGTTTTCCCTTACTTCTCTGTCCTATGACAGAAGAAAATCACCCAGATGATTTGCTCAGTGACAGAATTCACCTTAATGAAGACCTAGAGACAGCTGGAGAGTCAGATATGTTCTTCATATTATGTGCAATTAATATTAAACATTGAAGACGCTGACCCCAAAACTATCCAGCACAGCCCATTCCTTCATAGCTAAATCAATTTGTCCTATCTAAAAAAAAAAATAAATTTATACTTCAATTATACAGAAAGTCAGGTGTCAGGTTAGGAGTTTCAGATGTGCTGGAAGGATGTAAGCAGTACTTAACACTTGAATCCCAGCACATACAACAGAAATTAAGATCAGAATCCAGTAGCTTCACAAAGTTAATATGACAACATGCAATTTACACTACTTAGACCATTTAGTTTTTTGTGGCCTAAAAAATGAAGGTTATTTTAATGCAAGACGGACAGTAACTTGGTTGAACAAGAGTGGAGGAGGCAAGAAACCAGAAAATTTTATACTCCCAACTAATGCAAGATGATGTCTCTGAGGCTTCTCATCATTATCAAATGAGAAACAGGTAACAGGGGCCTTGTGTGCTCAAGACCAATGGCAAGGCTATGCACAGAAACACACCAAGCTCTGTCCTGGAGAGCTGCTATTTCAGTGGACATGGTTAAGGAAAAATGGTTGAAGGGAGAAAGACAGGGGGCTGAAGGAAGCAGGTGTTTCCATTACAAGCATTAACAAGACCATTGCAGAGCCCAGAACAGCACATCTCCTACCTCTCTACTTATTATTTACTACTGAACCACACTCCTGAACAGAATGTGTGAAACAGCCCATACCCAGTCACACACAGCATCTGGGAAATGTACGGGCTCTACATATTGTGATTTGCTTCCTGCAGAGATATACTGTCATGATCAAGGATATGGATCTTTTACATCTATCACACAAGAAAGCAACAGAAAATTGAAGCAAGGACCAAAGACCAAGTTAACTACACATAATGTACAGCTCCTCTGACATCTGGAAACACATGCCTTTACCTACACTAGTATAAGATTACAGGTACTGACACTAATATGTGTTACATTCATGGTCCTAGATTAAAAATAAGTAAAGAGTATAAAAAGGCCACACAATCAGATCAAGAGTCCATCTAAATCCAGTATGTCTTTTCCAATAGTCACTGTAAGGCTGGGGGAGGGTGGAGAAGAAAAATATAGAATTAACCACCTTCTGCTGGGGATATGCTTACCAAGAGATTTCTCTCCTGTCACCAAGTGAATGCTGAGAACTGACAGCACAAAGAAAGAGTTTCTTTTGTTTTGAGTTTGACTCCTGCTAGTCTTGTTTGAAGTCATTTCACCTACCTACATGAACAACTGTCAGTATATCTGTGTCCATTACAAAATCATAGGAGTTCCCTTATAACTTACTTCACTGAAGACTGAAAATGAAGCCATGTTAGAAGTGCCTAACCAAGTTCACCTACAAGTCACTAACTCAGAAAGCTTATCTATCTCCAGTAAGTCCAACCCTAATTCTGTGGATTGCGTTGGTCACATCTGGACATGAACAAAGAATCCAACTGGTTTGGTTTGCTTTTTTAAACTTAAAATCACATACATATCCTATCATAGGAAATGCAAGGAAGAAAAGTTTTCATAACTATTTAGTACAAGTCACACACAAGACACTTAAACACAGGATACAGGCCTTACATGTTTCATGGCTCTCATGCTTTTACCATGGCAGGACACACTATCATATCTACAATGTGTTTGATAGAATGCAGAAGATGAATAAAATCAAACGCCACATTTTGTACTTACTATTTGTGATTTCCTTGGCATTGGTGCTGGTGGCTGGATTTGTGCCAAAGTATTTGCTGCAGAACCAGTCTGTGTTCCTGGAATTTCACATACAGAAGATGACTCTCCTGCTAAAGTAAATAAATCAAGTAAATATTAGGCATGCTTTCAAAAAAAAGTAAGAGTGATGGTATAAATTGAAACCAAACCAATTATTCTTAAAAGCATATAAATAATTTTCTACCCCATGAGTATTTAATTTTTACTGGTTCTTTCTAAATAATGGAACAGAATTCTATCCTTTTCCTTACTAAAAAAGCCACTTTTCCCAAAGACAACTACCTAAGACATTAAGCAGTGCAGATATGATAAGAGAGATAAAACAGATGAGGGCAGAACCAAATATCCCATTCCCCCTTTCCATCACTACAGACTGTATGCTGGTAGAACCTTTCTTTCCTAGTAAAGACCATCATTATCAGGGTGCTGTATCCTTCACAGGAGACTCCTGACACAGATGGCAGATAGCCATTAGCAAATTCCTCTGGGATATGTCAAGAGAAAATGAAAAAGAATCACAGTATATAACAAATGAATACAAAATATATAGTAGAAGGGCAAACAAGGTAGGAGAAATTCCACTACAACCACTACAGAATCTGCACAAAGTTCATTGTAGAGATTTTATGGAGATTACATTATTGTCACGTCCCAAAGAAGTAGTTATTTCTAACAGGAAAAACCACAAAATGAATAATGAACTCTGAATAATCTACTGTTTATGAACATGAAAAGAGCAATATCAATTTGCAATATAATTAAAAGTGATACTATATAAGCTCTGGATTTTCAAGCCAGAAACACATTTTTCTATTCTAAAATGTGTATCTGACACCTTGTTTATGACATATGCAAACAACAGTGCAAACAAAAATTTTCAAAATGCTTCCTTCGTTTGAGTGGGTTTTAAGGTGAGGTTAGGAAAGCTAAAGCCTAGCTGAAATTGAATCTGACAAGGAATATCAAAGATAACAAGAAGGGCTTCTATAAATCCATAGGAACAAAAGGATAATTAGAGAATATGTGGACCCATTGTTGAACAAGATGAGATTCTGGTTACAAACTACATGGAAAAGGCTGAGCTACTGAATGCCTTCTTGGCCTTAGCCTGTACTAGCACGACAGGTCTTCAGGAAATCTGGTCCAGACATCAGGGGAGAATCTGGAGCAATGAAGTACAAAATCCTGCACCTGGGAATGAACAGGCCACACACCAATATATGTTGGTGGCCACCTGGCTGAAAAGCAGGACCAGAGGCAGTGAACACAAACTGAAACACAGGAGCCTCTGTCTGAACATCAGGAAACACTTTGTCACTGTGAGGTGACACAGCAATGGCACAGGTTGCCCAGAGAGGTTGTAGAGTCTCCATCCTCTGGGCACAGTCCTGGATGATCCACTCTTGCTGTCCCTTCTTGAGGGAAGGGTTAGACTAAATAACCTGTAGAGGTCCCTCCCAACATCAACCATTCTGTGATTATGTTCATTACATGGTCCCATTATTGACTTTATTTGGCCCAGAGCTCTGCTCATGCTAAAGAACTTGAGGCATCAGGGCCTACACAATCACAAAGAGAAAGAAGAACAATGTTGGCACTGATTATATTTAAATTTGTAAGGTAAATGAACACATCAAACAAAACCTCAACAAACCCACATTCTCCTTTTGATTGATTATGACAGCTTAACTATAATAAAAGAAATCTCTAAACCACAATTACCAGGTTGTTGTAGAGACCCAAGTCCTCTGGTCTGCCCTTTGTTAGTTAAGCCAGATGACTTCTCAGTCCTGTGCAGAAAGTGAGAAATTGGTCCATTTCAGAAACAAACAAGAACTCAAAAAGCAACAATACAGAATACTTTCCCAATTATAAAAGCCTTGGCATGTTTTCAGTAAAATCTGGTGACAGTTATTTTGTTTTTTAAAGTACTACTTTTCTTCTGTATTTTTGATTAAGTGAATTGAAAGTTGCACCTAATTTTAAAAAAGTAAGGCAGAAAAATAATACAGGTTTGATTATTGCAATTCACGTCTTTTCCTGAGATTTGAACTTCCTTTCACTGTTATTTTATTTTATTCTTAAAATTATGCATCCATATTAGTCTGTACATTATAGAAAGCTTCAACAATTTGTGTCTACCTTTTAGGTACTATGGTACCTGTAAAAAAAAGGGCTAGAAAGGAGCTTAAGGGTCAAGGTTTCTTTCATCTTTCAGTCCCAATTTGCAAATGAAACCTTATTTCTTCCAAAATTTGCTCAATGGTCCTATTTTCTAGACTTCTCATTACCTTTTGATCTCCCCTGGTTCCCACCTCAGTATTTCATTTTACTTCAATGCCCCAAACTGAATACAGCAGTCCTGCTGAGGCATCACTGATGTTGAGACAATCAAGATAATTAATTCCTATTGTTTGCAAGCTAAGTTAAAACTATACTCTTTAACTCTTCCACAACAGCACTAGGTTGTCTGCCTTAGAATGTCCTTACAGATCCTTCTTCTAAGGACTTTTGCTTACTCATACTCTGCTGTTCTCCATGCTTAATCCCTGTAGTTGATTTTAATTATCAAGGTTGCTTACTGAATGACACCCTTCTTTTCCCTCGACTACTCCTTCAGTTTCTCAAGGATGCTTTGGATATGATCCTGTTTTCCAGCGCATATGTCCTTCCTAACTTATTTTTCTGCAAATTTAGAAGTTTTTTTTTCTTTTCCAGGTCTCTCTACTTCTGCCACAAATGGAAAGATTCAATGGAACAGAACTTATGTAAAGCACGTGAACAGTAACAAAAATGATCAGACATTAGATCCCATTATCTCCTATTTGCTACTAGATGAGAATAAGGAATTGATTATTTTTAATGGTTTTTTATCTCCATCACAGCTAGGCATTCTGGAGATATTTTGCAAGTCATATAACCTTAAATCACTAGGCTGTGGTGTTTTTAATGTAGTAATCCTTGATTGCTGCAGTAATCATTTATGTCCTTAGCATCTGCCTTCTGTTCATTCCCAAACTCTAGAACACATCATTGGCAAAAGCATGCATGCTTTACTGATGATTGCATGTTATAGATATATTGAGTTACTAAAAATGATGAAGTATATTAAAGACTAAAATGACACCAGTTACCCAGGAATAGGCTTTCTCTGAGAGATTCTGCTAGGAGGTTGTGGGGGCAGTGGTGGTGGGGTTGGCTTGTTTTGTGGAGGAGCTGGCTGCTGTTTCGATTGCTGGTTCAGAGCTTCGATAATGCTGGCTGTCTTTGCCACGGGAGGTGGTGGTGCTGGAGAAAGTACATCTATACAGGAAAGTTAGACAGAAACATGGAATTAAATTTCTATTTACCATTTCATTTCTTGGGTTCTCATTACAGGCTCCCCTGTTACAGGACTTATGTAAGAAAAATGCTTTACTACATGTAATGGAGGGAGGACCTCTGGAAAATGGTTTACCTTTTGTTTCACGTAGTCGAATTGGAGACCTCACAAGCACTTTAATTTATTCAAGCATTAAAGTGCAAGCAAAGAAAATTGTTATTGAAGTCAGTCATGTTCTTGAAAACAGTAGATCACAATATATTTTTTAAAGTGCTGATATTATTTGTTCAGTCAATGCCTTCAGTCTGTGTTTTATGGAAAAGTAACCAAGCAAGTAATATCTGGCAAATTTTATTTAGAGGAACATCTTTTCTTAAAATCTTGTTGTGATTCACAACTAACAGCAGACTAGGTTTAGCAAGTAATTAAAATTGCTATTGAATACTTAAAATCACCGCAACAGCAGCTGGCAATGAATTAAAACATCCTTTTGCATTCCAGTGGTCTGCAAGAATCAAGCACAATGTGGAGAGACAGCCCCAGGCTGACATGTAACACTCACCTTTACAACCAGTAAGAAATGCAGCACTAAAACTATATAGATAAATATATATATAAAATTATGAACCCTTTAGCTGTATGGTGTTTCTTGCTGACCCTGCACTACACCATACAGTCCTCACTGGAGCATCAGAAAAGACAGTTTGTTACTGGATGGGAACGATAGGCCAAAGCTACAGTCACCAAAAGAGGAAGTATGAGTTGTGGAAATGGAAAAATAAGCCAACTGTGATTAGATACAGTAGAAGGGAAAACAGGGGAAAGTGGAAACATACTTGTAGATGTTACACGCAATGGCGGCACAGGGGGATGAATAGCTGGTGGATCTGATGAAGACCTCTGCCTGCTTATACTTTCCACTCCTAAAGAATTTGTCTTCCACATTGCATTAGATGAAGAAATTGTCTGAATACCACTGCCAAGAACTGAAGGCTGAACTAAAAAGAGAGGAAAATACTGCATTATTATTATTGCTTACCCTAAGCACAAAGTGTTAATATTCACACCCGTGCTTTCAGAAATGGTGTGGCTAGACCACTATATTTAGCAACACTACATTCATCAACTACAGTCACTGCATCCTGATGGAATGCCAGAGCAGAAATCAGTCTGGTGTTAAAAATTACAAAGCAAGACTTCACCCAGAAACTTCTAACACTTTACCTAAACAAAATCTGTCTCCAGTCATTACTTTAAAATACGTCAGTACTTGAAAAAGCAGATTTCTCAGTAAGAAGGCAGAAAGCATGTCTTGCCACCTTCTTTAATCCCTGACTGATAACTGTAATTTTCTCAGGTACTGCAAGAAAAGGACCTCCCTCTTCCACGAGCATGAGCACACATTGCTACCTCAAAGTGAAACATCAGTTTTGACTTAGAAACAAAATAAAACTGTAAACCTGAATTTCACTCAAGCAAGAAACTATAATAACTAGTTGTGAAACAGTCAAAAAGTACTTCTTCAGAGCCTCTTAAATGACTTCTTCTGAAGAGCTGCCTCCTCTTTTCATAAAAACACACTACAGGTTTTATTATAAAGCCAGTATTTTGCACACATTATGCAATTTCTCCCTACTGAGCACATGAGTATCATATTAAGAAAAGATGAAACAGAGTAAGGTATGAACAAGTATTAGGTTGCAGGGAAAAGCATAAAAGGTTCAGAAGACTTGGAAAACAGCCTAAAGCTATGAGGATAAAGGAGCAATAATACACCATAAGCGTAACATTAACAACATCAGCAATTGACAAGAAGCTATGGTCAATGATACTATTATAGCTTTTAACTAAGTATATAAATTAATAGGCTAATACATTGCTAGAGTAAAGAATATGAACTAATAATCGAAGGCAGGAAGTATGTCTTCATGGCATGAGTTCTATTACACTGATGCCAAGAAGTCTGGGGTTGGGAATGAAATTAAAATGACACTTCTTGAAATGTGTCATTTAATCAAGGGCAAACTGTGGGGTATGATTTGCCATGATTAAAATAATGTCAAAGGATGACACAGTCCTTTTAACTACTCAATTGTATTACTAATTCAGAGATAGAATCTAACAGTTCAACAAACCAGGCAAGCTCCTGGTATCAATTTTCCTGTTTGGTGGGGAGGACATTACTTTCCATCAAGTAAAATATGTTGTTTAGATATTAAGCTTAGAGTTCATGTGAAATGTTAAAGCAATCCCACCTTGGTTAAGTTTTACACACGACCAAACTTCCCCCAGTCCCATGCTACCCTTTCCAAGTAACCCAAAACCACACTTTGCTGTTCTCAGTTTTTCTGCCCCTTTTATGCAGCCATTCCATAACTGACTTTTCATATTACACAGAAGACCAGGTTGCCATCTCAGGCACAATCACTGGTGTGTGGAGTCCTGCATTCTGACCTCTGCACAGTGCTCCCAAAGGCAGAAGCCACCCATGTGTGCCCAGAACATTTCCTGATCATATCTTCTCTTACGGAGTCTGAACACAGCACCATAAAAAAACATGTGTTTAATAGTAACTTTTCTTGAATTGAATACATAAATTTAGCCTCCATGAAAGATGGTGGATAATAAAGGTATTAAAACAATGAAACACATTGAATATGACCTGTACTAAGAGGACCTATACAGATTTTTCTATGTTTCTTTACTGTGATGCAAACAGATTACATATAAAGATAAGAATGAAGTTCACGCACCAGCTTTAATGGTAGATTTTGCAAGCACACAACCCTCTGAATCAGGATGAGACAAATACTTTTACACTGTTGTAATGATTTAGGGACAACCAGTAATTGGCAGCTGTATATTCAGCCAGCTATTAGGTCACTAAAATCATCCAGTTCTCCACATCATGACACTTATACACTTTTATTTCAACAACCCTGAAGCATGTATTTAAGAGAAACATTTGCAAGGTTAAAATCTCATGTTCTGCATACGCTCACCATTCTCTGAGGTCTTTAACAAATTTTTACAGCACATAAATGCTATCGAAATTTTATCTTTACAGTGAACTCTGACAATGATGTCTTCAAGAAACAGAAGTATGAAAAGATTGAATATAACAAAAAAAAATTGATGAACTACATTGACTGCAGCCATCCTTTTAATAAATGGTTTAACTCTGGTGAGGTTATCTGGCTATTGTTTTCCCAAACACTATTATATGCTGTCTTGCAGATATACCAAAAATCAAACTCAGAACACGTCATGTAGACTCACTTCAAGGATTTAAAATGAGGCCATCAATAACTGTTCCAATACTTACCTGTGCTAAATAACTGTAAGAGAAAACCTAAAAATTATTAAAAGAAAAAAAAGATCTTATTCTTCTAATATACAATTATATTTTCTAGTACCTTTGCCAATATTCCTTGGAGGTAGAGGAGGTGCACTACTTGTAACAGGTACTGCAGGCTGAATGGGAGGTGGACTGCCACTGAGTATTGCTCCATACGTTTCATTCTGTAATATGCTTGGCATAAATCCTCTTTGCTTGTCCTTAGCAATGTTTGCTGCATCTCTTGCCAAGGATGCTACATTAGGCTGAAGTTGGTTTGATCCAAGCTGGTAGAAGCTGACAGGCCTGTCCTCTCTTCGGTTGGGACTGGGTTGCTTTAACACAATAAAAAAGTACTCATTGATACCACATTAATTGTACTCAATTTATTTATTAGTTGACAGAAAGTTGTTCATTTCTAGAAAGAAAAAATGGCTTCTAAAATGCATTTTTGTTGCTTTTAATACATAACCTACACCCTACGTTCTGCCCTCTTCAAGACAAAGTAACTGTGCACCCTAACAATGCACCCTAACAATAACAAAAGATTTAAGGTGAATGGCACTTCAAAACTATTAATATATACTCATTTCTTCTGTAGTACGCTGCTACAAGATAATACTGTATCCCTATATATACAAGACTATACTTCTGTAGATAACCAGTATAATTTTCAGACTGGATCAAGTTTCCCTGCATCAAAATACCCAGCAGTATTTTCAAAACTAAATAAACAACTGTAGGTCCTAAACCTCATCTGAAGTTCTGCAGAGCTAAGTCCCAAATGGATAATCATGACCTCAAAACCCAGACAAGATTTTATCTAAGTATTCTACCTGCAGCTCAGCCTACAACAAATGAGTGGCCAAGACTTCTCTTAAACTCTTTTTAGCTCACTGGTATTACTGGATAAGTTTGGGAGATTACTTCAACTGGCAGCTGGGATGGAACATTGCTCATCCCACACACATTATCAAATTGTATCTGATTACCTGGTTTTGAGATTTATAGCAAGTACCTGCACTTAGCATTATTCTTCCTCCTTCAACAGCAAGCATAGTCATTACTATTATCAAGTTATAATTAAAATAGCTGGAGTTACAAATTCATGTGGGTAGTACAGCAATGGGCTTTAACAATCCACAGCCCAGAGAGCATAAATATACCTTCAGAAATAGTGCTAGATAAACATGCCATACTGACATATTGTCTGTATGAAATTAAAGCAACAATCTATAGTAATAGCATTTAGGCAGAATAAAGATTTACATCAACAGTATCACTAACAAGCAATATTTTCCTCTGAATACTTTCAATGATTACTTCTGGATTCATCATGTAGGGCCTTTAGATGTTATAGCACAGCATTATAGCTCCAAGATTTATCAGAATTATGTACATGATAGTCCCTACCCTTGCTTTGGCTTAGCAGCCTCACTTCTTATTGGCTGACACTCTCCATTCCCTGACCTCTCTACTGTCCTAGTTCTGGGACTTGTTTCAGCCCACACCTTCTTCTGCTTTCTAAACCACCAGAAATTCTTTTTTGTGTTTATGATTCAGCTTTTCACTGGCTCACCAAACTGAAGAAGTTCAGTACAGGGACAAATGTGTGACAGAGTGGAGGCAAAAGCTGAGGCAGCCACGGTGTACAACAACAGCAGAAACCAGTTGAATTATCTTAACATTCTTTTAGGTTAGACTCTCTGTTATATGAAATATTCTGAAATATTC
Organism: Pyrgilauda ruficollis; assembly: GCF_017590135.1. Classification (NCBI taxonomy): domain Eukaryota; kingdom Metazoa; phylum Chordata; class Aves; order Passeriformes; family Passeridae; genus Pyrgilauda; species Pyrgilauda ruficollis. The sequence goes on from NW_024525712.1 coordinate 2,177,388, forward strand.
TTACATGAAATATATAAAGAATTTAAACTTCAGACATAACCTTTTCTGACATAGATTACAAAATCTATTCAATTGCCTTACCAGCAAGACACATCCAATAGCTTGGCATTTTAAAACACAATTCTGATGTGATCCTAAGCAACAGCAGTACTCACTCGTGCGAACAACACTGTGACTCTGTGATTAATAGTCTTTAATCTCCTTTCAAAAGTCCCTGCAGTATAAACCTACTAATAGTGGGCAGTGAAATAGGAGCTTCATCACTTTAGCCACACTGCTGAGTAGCAGATACCTTCCTATATGAGATGGAGCTCAGGGACTAGTCAAAAAAACCCCTATTCAACTGCAGAAGGCAACTGGCAACAATGAAGAAAGTGAAGGACAAAACAGATCAAAAAACAAATTTAGATCATGCCAGAAAGGGATTTGTATTTGTAAATAACCAAAAACTTTTATAGCTGGGAAACAAGAGACCTCTAAAGGTTTCAATCAAAGTTTTATCAAAATTATCATCATTACTATTGTGATTATCTGGAGGGTGATAAAATATATAGGAATACATAAATATGGGGATAGCGTATGCTCATGCAGAAGAACTGGATCTAGCAGCTCACAGATTTCATATTCTTCCACAGATACCAAAATTTTAAGGAAAAATCTTAAGAGTCTCAAAAAGCAGAAATTGTGCTTTGAAAGGAATGGCCAGTGACACCTTCTATTGCTAATTAGTTCAAATCAAGCACCAGAGGTAACAGCTATCTTGGACTAGAGAGGACATAGGGAGACAGTCCTATGCATTCACAGTATTATAAAAATGGTAATTTTGCAACAGAGGAATTCCTGATGTCAAAATTACTCTCCAAAACATTTAAGCCAATTTAATGGTCTGATGAACAAACTGTCAGGTTTTAATCTTTCTGAAAACAAAGAAAAATCCCATACACAAGACTTGGTTTTATGTTATTAATTTAATGTTAGCAATTCATGCCCTCGTTGAGACGGGGGATTTTGCAAGAGAAGTATTAAAATGCTAAAGCTTGTAGAAAGAAAAAGTCAAATTTCATTATTCAGAGGAGAAAGGGGTTTTGTTAGCTACTTTCAAAAAACATTGTGCTAACATCTGAGGATTAATATAAAGCTTATTATGTATTCCTTGTACTTTATAAGGAAATCAGAAAAGGCATAAGCAAAAATAACATCACACCACACACAAAGAACAAAAACCTGTTCAATACTTATATGGAATACTTCAAATTATGAAAGTTTCAGGATGTTATTAGTATTTTGGAGCCTATACATAATTTCAAATTACTTGTCCCCGGCAAAGTCATGCCATTTTTAGGTGTCAAAACACAGTAGTTTTTTACCTGTCTGTGTGTTTAGGTGCATAAATACTTTTTCAAGTTGGGCCCTAAACTGGGAAATTAAATTTTGAAAATGCAATGAAGTTTGTGTGCTATTGAAATGGTTTGTAATATGGCCACCTGGACATGGTCCTGGGCAACAGGCTCCAGGTGATCCTGGTGTAGCAGGGAGGTTAGACTTCCAGCCCCAACCATTCTGTGATTCTGGACCTAAAAGTACCACAACTCCACTCGACATTTCAGGTATGAAAAACATGGAAATGAAAAAAATATTTTATATGTGAAGATTCAGAATTAAGACCCTACCCTGCTGTTAATGGATGCAGCTTATTTAATGCACAGGTTCACCTGAAGACAAAACAATGCATAAACTCTTCTAAAGTTAGAGCCATTGACTGGAGGTATTTCACAAACATGAGGAGATAGTCTGAGGTGCCTTCCATTGAAAAGGCAATTTTCCCAGTTCATGTTAGATCTGCTTCACAATCAGCGGATCTAAATATTCCTGATATTTTGAAGCTAACGATTGACTTGATTGAAAAGAATATATAAGACATGGCTAGTTACAATTTGGCACCATATGATCATGTTTTAAGAGGAAAAAGAAGACTAACTATAATTTCAGAAAAAAAAAAAAATCTAAGCTACTGCATTTTACTACAAAAATTTATTTCACAGTGTCTTCATACCTATAGTAAAAAGCAAAGTTATTGAAATAATTATGAACATCACACTTACACATACATGTGTACAAAAAAATAATATTGATACAAACCTGTAGCTTTTCATCCACATCATCATCACTTTCATCCAGATCTTCATGAAGTAACCGCCATTCATATTCTACATGAACATGAGAATTAAATCTTCCAGACAGTGCTTGAGTAAGCTAAGGAAAAAAAAATATGATTGTTGACACTTATGTTATGGGCAGTACTTATTTTAAAACAACATATTTAACAGCAAACAAAGTCCACAAATAGGAAGAATCTTGATTTCAGCAATCTGGAAAGTTACTGCACTGAAGTAAATTTAAATTAAGCTGTGTTACCAAATACAACACAAATAAATCAAAAGTAACTAGACATTTCATTAACCATTGTAGATCCATTCTCCATTTTTTGATAAGAAACACCACATTGTATTTGCTTTGATTTAGAAGTTGCAATTCAAAGAAATTAACTGCAATGGCAGTTTCCTTGAATCCAAGTGACTTACTAAGAAGCCTTGATCCCCCCAATATGATGAAGCATCCACAACTTCTCTGGGCAACAACATAATGGCCTTCATCCATGGCCTTCACTCATAAAAAGCACTTTAGTAATTAGATTTCAAGGAGGTGTCAGACACTTAGATTCATAGAATCATTTAGGTTGGGAAAGACTTAAAATCACGAAGTCCAACCATGAATCCAGAACCACCACATCCACCACTAAACCATAGTCCTAAGTGCCACATCTACACCATTTCTGAATACCTTCAGGAAAGGTGACTCAACCACTTCCTTACATCTGAAGAAAAATATTGTTTTCTCCTTAAAAGCATATAACTTTATGTAAGCATATGACAATTTTTGAAGATATAAGACTACTTTTGAGGATATAACTATTTCTACTACACCCCTATTGCATCTGGAATATATTTACTGAATATTCAGCAGTAAACTGTTAAATGATCAGACATGAAATGCACACACAGAATGACACGATACTCACCAACTCTTCACAGTGAGTATGTTTTAAACGTTTAGCTATATCAAGTGGTGTCTCTCCTGCTTCATTTGCTATATTACAGCAAAAAAAGAAATGTATGATGAGAAATGTCACTATTAACATGTCCGTTACTAAAGACAAACTTGCATAGTTAAGTATTAGAGCAACATTCTCGAAAACACATCTCTTTCTTTTATAGGTAGGTCCAACTCACATCAACCCTCTGAACACAACAAGCAGTAGCAATTCAACATGCCATACATGCATATGAATGATAGCCATGAAATGGCAGTATATAACTTCACAACAAAACAGCAATTAAAAATCTAAACCTGTTTAAAAACTAAGTGTAATATATGTCAATTTAAAACTTGCAATAACCAGTGAATACTGATTCTCTAATAATGAAGATTTACAGAATTATGATAAACAATGGAGGAGAAAATGCACTTATTCCAACTTCAATGTTTCTTATCTGAAGCAATGACAAATAGGAAATTGAAGTACACATTACCCTTTTACCTATTTCAATAGAAGCCTTCCCTCTCAGCAGCAGTTTGAGGCACTCAACGTTGTCTGTTAGACAGCAATAATGCAGGGCGGTGCTACCTTTACAGGTTTGTTTATCTAGATTGCCACTTTTGGAGTACAAGAAAGAAGAAAGGTAGTTAAACATAAGTTTCCTACTCTATATTATTAAGCCACTCTCAGTAGAAGATTTTCAAATAATAAAATTACATTTGCAAATGCAGCTTTATTATTTTAGTATTGTATTTATATTACTTTACATAAAAGCAATGTCAGTATTTAGCTTTCCATAGTTACCTGTTCTGCACTAAAAAGTCAACTATATGAAGGGATGTTCGATCAACTGATCTAACAGCAAGGTGCAGTGCTGTTTCATCTTGCTCCTAAGAATAAAATGAAAAAAGATATTTGTTTCTTCTGAAGAAGAAGAAGAAATTTTAATAAAACATTAATTAAATTAAATAAAACATGTAATTTCAAAATATTCGAATGTGCTACTACTAAAACATCTGTGAAGACTTACTGTGTCCCTTTTGCTCCTTTAAAGTAAATAAATAAATAAATGTGTTGAAAACTAATGGATTATTGAATGATTTAATGTTTAATGTTTTAATAAATTTAAAACAAGATAGTACTTGGAAACAGTTTTAGATTAAACTATTTAGTATCTTCTTTTTTTATTGTTAAATTACATCATTAAAATGACATGCATTCAGAACAGTGTTTCAGATATTATTTCAAATAATTTTTAATTAATGAATGCATATTGCACTTACAACAATTTGTCTAATAAAATTTACAACACTTACATGGCCATTGGCCAGTGGAATTTTTTCTGTGAGATCCACACCGTCAGCATACACTTGAACTAATCCAAGAATGTCCCTTGATTTCACTGCTTCACAAAGAGCATGCAATTTAGCTGCATTGTCTGCATGCTTCTTCCTTGCATATTTTCTCTCAATATACTTGGCAGTAATGTAATCTTTTCTTGCATTCCTGAAATTGAATATGATTTACTTCCATAACTTTCAGCTGAAGATACACATTAGCATTTCCATAAATACATGCAAAGTCATTTGAAATCACTCATTATGATAATTTTTCTTTTTAAATATGCATGTAACCATGCAGTCTCATATTTCAAGTATGAAATGTAGTTACAGAAAATGAATCAAATATCCAATATAAAGATGGACCACGAATTTCTTCCTCCAAACTCTGTGATGATATTGAGATCAAGACTATCCAGCTCTATGTACAGATATACAGCAAAGCTTTATAATGTTAGTTTATGTTGCCTTGCAGGTTTATGTCTACTTGACTTGGTACTCCTACACATGCTGGAAAGGGATGGAAGGCATGGGATTAAAAAAAAAAAAAAAAAAATCTATCTTATACCTCTGCACAGACTATCCAGGCCTTGAATTTGAATTCCCAGCAGTGAGTATGTTTTTTAAACTCTTCACCATAACTGTAACAGGGAGGATGTGTTGGACCTTTTAGCGACATTTCTACAGCGAGATGAAAACTTAGTCCACCTGACCCAGCACGAGCTATCACTTCTGCTGTAGGTGCCCAGTAACACAGCTACTCCTCTTCCCATCACTGCAAGGCAGGAGCTTGCTTGCCTCCCAAGGGCATAACACCTTATCAGCTCTTAAGATGAAGACAGCATTGCACAGATGATAATTAACAAAGTCATACCTCATCACCTAGATACTATGTAATGGGAAAGAAGTAATAAAACCCCAATAAAAAATAATAAATTGAATCAATGGATAACTTGTTCATAAAGCATTTGATAGTATTCAGGTTCTCATTTCAATAAAATAGCCCCACATTTGATAAGCAGAGGTATCAAACTAAATTATTTTTTTAAATACAAATTTTTAGAAGTGTTCTTATTATATTGATTCAGCATATGGTAAAATTATTAGTAGTTTAAATTATTAATATTAATACTCTGCATTATTATTGATAGAAGTGGTCAAAAATTATCTAAACTGTCTTGTTTAACACTGGTTTTGTCAGAATGCTAAAAATACACCTAATGTAAAATCAGCTTCATCCAAAGCCAATTCTTCTGGGGTTTTTTTCGGCATTGTTTACTAGCTCTTTCATGATGAGTAGTATCCAGCCAAGTAGGCAGCTGTCCTTGCTGTATCTCTGCCATCACTGTTCAGCGCTTTCGAGGAATTCAGTTAAATGTTCTGTCTTCATTTCACATGGACTTTGGTCCTAGGTACAGTTTCTAAATGCTGTTCTGTATCTTTCAAATAAATGTGCACTTTATTACAATTTCTATTCTGTTTTCAAATAGCACCAAATTAATTGCTTTGGTTTTAATCCCTATCCTTGTATGACTTTAAGGTTCCCAACAAGTCACAGTTAATTTGTTTCTTTCCCACAAACCACGATTCAAAGAGTTGGTAAGACATTCCTTACTATTAGGGTACGTACAGTCAGATAAAACTCAATAAAACAGACATGCAAAGCATCAGAAGAAAGGTTTACTCCTCAGCTATAAGACCATAAATAAGATATTACACATCTTCCATGGCCTGCTAGTACAAACCATAATGGCACAGCCCCCTAGCAATATTAAATGAAATGCCTGCCTTTCTCAGAAGTAGTGGCTCTGTACTTACATATCACTGCTTGGATTAGGTTTGACCACCTCATCGACTGGAAGACAGAATTCCATAATCTCATTAAATCCAGCATTCCCAATATTCTTTGCAAGCTGTTAAAAAACAAAATCCCACAGCTCAATTAATAAACATGTTCAGTTATTAGCCACACACATAACAAGGAGAGAACAAGGGAAAATGAGAGTTGGGACCTCTTATTTCTGATTCCTTGGTCTGCTGCTATGTTAGCAATAACAAACAGATTAGGGGCTTTTTTTGGATGTGAATTTTCAACTGGGATTTAGTACATGAACAAATAACTGCAGAATAATCCATCAAGACACCAGTTCATACAGTAAATGCAAATACTTTGTGCTGGGTAAGAACGCACATATGAACTGTCATGGAGCAGCTGATAAGTGGTGTAGTAAAGCTGAATAAATTTTCTTCCTTTGGGGATTAAAGTTGTCTTCTAAAATAACGCTAAATAATTAATGGGTTAAGTATTTGTGAAGTCCTCCAATTTTTAATCTGAAGTACATTTATATGTCAAACAGCTGCGTTTTTTTAAAAAGCAATTTAGGATAAAAAGATTTGAAAACACAAAAAATATTAAGCCTCTAATTTGAGTTCTAAGAGAAGAAAAAGTTTACAGTAGGACGCTATGTTCCAGAAGGTTCCAACAAAGTTCAAAAATTAAGCTTTCTTAGATTGTGTTTATCCAGAGCCAACTTCAGGATAAGAACATCTTGCTAAAGTGACAAAAAATATACTTGTGTTAGAAGTATTTTACAGTACTATTTTTAAGTTAATAAAAGCAATTTGATTACCAGAAGTTCAGATGTTCCCAGCACATCTAATGTAAGCGACTGCATTCTGGAATAGTGAACACCAAGTTCTCTATGGATTCCTGAGCATTCAATGCAAGTTAAAATTCCCAAATTTGTTGAAAGCCAGGTAGGATCTGAAACAGAAGGCACCCACAGAATTAAAATTTATTCAGGCAATTGTTGCATCTAGAAAATGGAAAATACACAAATGAAATTCTGTAAAATAAGATTCTTGTACATTAATTATAATTTTTTTCTTAATTTATGTCTTTACATTTCCTCTGCCTGGGGAAAAAAAACAGGATCTTTTTTAATGCTGAAAGAAGTGAAGAGGAGAATTTTTATTTTATTTTTGTGAAAGACATTGCTATCCAAGGGAGCTCGTTAACCAATCCAGTTTGTCATTCTTCAAACAACTTTCAGGAACTGCATTTTCCCACCACCAGTATAATGGTATCACACTCTCAACTGGGAATACAGGTGCAGTTTAAACTGAAATAACAACATTTACAGGGTTGGGGTTCTTTTGTACTTCAAATATAGACTTTCAACTAAGTGAAGCAGAAGTGATTCAGAAGTGCACACACTACTCAACTGCTCCAAAGATACGAAGGCTCATCCCTCTGCTTTCATAGCCCTTGTGGTCTTTTCTCCTGGTATTTTGCATTTACTACATCATTCCCTCCTCTTCCAGCCAAATAATTTACTTCTGAAGATTTAGACAGCTTAGCAATTAATTTGTTTGATAAAGGTTTGTAAGTTGCCATTTACACTCTCTTTTTTTTAAGACAGCAGGCTTGACTCTTCCCATAGCCTTATACAATACTTATTGCTGGAAGTTACTATCGATTTGTAAAGTGCATACAGCACCCGAGCAGATGTTTGCAGCTACACTTTTATATCAAAAAACTAAGTCCTGCAGTGCCCCTGCAACATAAAAGAACACAAGAAACAGCAGGATTTTCAAAATAATTTGAAGAGGGTTAAAGTAGAAATTCATTAATGAAGAAAACCAACACTGCAAACCACAGCCAGCAGGAGCATTCTTCTCAAAATGAGTATAGCCTTAGACATACTCCCTGTCTCACTTAAGCAAACATGATGAAAAAAGAAAAAAGAAAAAAGGTGTTTTAAGAAAATGTTCAAGTAACTTATGGCTGCTCAGTTTTACCTAAATCTTACATTATTAACCCATATTTTATGTAAGTTCATTTGATTTATGTAAGCAAAAGCTACAATTAGCAAAATACATGGGAGAAAAATAAGCTTCTTAGTAACTTTTCTCCCCTCTGATAATAAGCATACAGCAAATCAATCTTACTAAAGTAGTTCCATTAAATTGTTAGCATATTCTACTATGTGTATAATTTTTGTGAAATAATGAGTAAAAGTGAAAGTATAAAACATTAGCTTAAAGATTCTCATAAGACAAAGAATTTTTACCAATTAGAAATATGCTTAATTGAGTCACCTTGTGCTCCACAGTCACAACAAACATCATTTCCAGTCATCCTCTGGACTTCAGATATAATTTCTTTTGTCAGTTCCTGGACAATATTATTTTCTCCTGTGTTATCATCTCCTTTGAATGCATTATTTAAAGCTTCTTCTTTGCTGTTTTGTAGCACAGATGTCCATCTAAAATGGCAGCAATATTTTGCTATTAAGTGTTATGGCACTTCTGAAGTTCAAAGCAAGTCTCAGTAGACCACCAGTGTCAACAATAAAATTAGAAAGTAACTCACATTTGACATTCCTGTTCATCCTCTGCTTGAAAGTGGTATGTTCTGTCATCTGCACAATAAATAATTCACATACTGATTAAAAAAAGTTATTGAAAAACTCATCTTGCAGAAATCTCTCAATGAAATCTAAAATTAATCGATTCCTGAGGTCTCTGTTCTCATCACTGGAGTGTGTTGAGAAACAAAAAGTCCATTTAAGAAGTTTCACCTTACTACCTATAGTTCCTGTATGATTACATCTGTGTTTACATAGGGTGGCTTGCTGCATTTTAAACAGAAGCTGCTTTCTTCAGTGCTGTGTTTTTATCACACAAGCAGCAGGAGAGCAAAGGAAATGTTCCATGTTCTGGATATAACCTCCATCACCACAAGTATAAAGTTCTTCTGGGAGAGAGAGGAGTAAAATATACAGTCCATATTTGTGTTAATCTGTGTATGTAAGAAAGACTTAAAGAGCTCAAATGAGCTCTTAAAACCCAATAATCACAAACTTAAAAAAAAATCTGCCAGACACAATTCCAAACTACAACCAGCATGATTCCCAATCTGCTTCAATTAAACCAAGCTCACAATTTTTTAATTAACTACTACTTTTCTTATTCTAAGCATTATTATTATAGGATACTATTAAAGAAAAATCATAGTACATTGCAAGTCTATGAAGAATAAGATATGATACAGTTTAATGACTGAGCTGGAGTGAGAATAGTTGATGAGAACAATGGAGGTAAAGCTATAGGCAAATATATTCTAAGATGAAAATTTCTAAATTTTGAAAAATATTCAGGCTAAAAGGTATTAAAAGATAGCTTCAAGCATGGAAAATATTAAGACAGTGAAGATATATGAAAGAACAGAAAGGAAAGTGCCACATTAAGAGATTTTTATCTTGCCATGGTACAGCAATTTCCATTTTGTAAATAACAAGGAAATTTTTTTAACTCTACAGTAAAACAAAGTGAAAAAGTAATCTGGAGAAGGCTAAGAAGCCAGTTATGCCTTTTCAAGTGTGTAGTAACATTGCAATAAGCTGATACTGGGGAAAACATGACACGGTCATCAACAAAGAAAGAAAGTGCAAAAGCAAATAGGGAAGCCCAGTTGCTTGAGCAGAAATGAATTAGCTGTATGTTGCACACAAGCATTCGAGTCTATTCACATAAGCAGCACAGCTTACATTTATAAGTGCAGAAGGAACTTTATGCTTCAATAAAGGAAAAAAATGAGGAATATGTTTGTATTCTTCTCCCCAGCTAACTTGAGATACATATTTCAGTAAAATATCTTAGTTAGAAAACAAAGGAAACATTCTACTACACAATTTCATATGATCCCATTCTGATCCAAAAGTTATTCTGTTTTGGTGAGTTTAACATGCAGATTCTTTATCTCACCTTTCTATCTATTATGAGATAAGAAAACCAAAAAATGGTTTCAATATTTTCTTCACGGTTGCATAGCAACCACCAGACTTAAATTTAAGAAAGTTTAACAAGCACCTTTTGATCTTGTGCAAAGGTTTTAACTTTTCACGATGATGAGCTAAGACATTTTTAGTATGAAGAGTGATGTCATAGCAAAAAATAGTTACTGTGCTGTAAGACAGCAAAAAATTAAATAGAAAAAAGAAGTGAAGAGAGCTTCTAAATACAAGTGGTTTTCCAAAGAAACAAGCACAGTTAGTTGCATTATGTTAAAATAACTGAAAGGTCAAATTGTCATGGAAGGGCATTTTATAAAGGGAAGCATTCTACAATGGCAAAAATGTTCTAGTGGATTACTGACACATCTACAGAAATAATGCAAAATTCTGCTATGAGCTGCAAGTAAAAAGACCTGAACAACAAACCTACGTGATATGAGGTCAAAACACTTTTTCTCCTCTGGGTTTGTTTTCACTTGGCAGGTTAACAGATTGAGCTTTGCTGGAGGTCGGTTAGCCTATTTGAAGATAAAACATACACAGTTTAGTATACCCACACTGACTGAAAGCTGCAGATTGAAAGCACAGGATAATGTCTCACTGGCCAAAAAGACTTGACAAATGGCTGTTAAATTTTTAAGGCCCCCAGGTTTTCATTCATGTTTTCTTCCATATCATGGTTCATAAGCTACTTTTATTTGATGATTTTGTTTACTGGTAACTGAATTTTGAAAGGAAGAAGGGTGTCTCTTTAATTACCACTAACCAGAAATACTTACCTGAAGGAACTGGGTACAAAAAAGAGACAGGTTCATCCTTATATTTAATGCCTAACACTCAGACATTTAGTTTTAAAAAATTACTTGTTTAGTTTTCAATAATTAATTATTTTGACTTCTGCTAATGCCTTTAAGGGGTCTCCAAATAACCATTTAAGAACAAATGCTGAATTTTTAAATCAGTAAAGGGAACTAAGTGAAGGAAAATAAGAGAAGTCTTTTCACAGAGAAGTCTTGTAGCAAACATATATAAAAGTAAAATGAGCTAGCTGATTACGAAAAAAATCTAGTGAAATAATGTATACTTTATAATGACATATATTTTCTAGTCAAGTTCCTCTGAGCTACTTCAGTTCCTTTTAGAACAGAAAGTGACAGTGTTCTACTAAGAGCAAGATTCACAAGGAACCTGCATTTTGAAAGACTCAAAAAGGCTATAAAGACTTTTCAAACAGCACCTCTGCACTCTTCTTTCCCTTAGCCTACCTGTGCTACAGACCTGGGGTAGGATCTAGAAAGACTTGTTTGCAACCTTGACTTGAGGAATGGCTTTCACTTCCTACAATTGATAACTAGTTTCACTATTTTTTTAGAATAATTAAATCAGAAAGCAGATTTAACTAGTCAACCTTTTCTCTAGACAATAATATCTAAAAAATCATTAAACCAGTAGGAAATAACTGTTATATGGATAGCAATATTCACAAACACGTTACCACACTTACTGTTGCATTCTAACAATATTTATAGAAGTTGCTAAAATAAGATTTAAATATCTAAACAAATCCTTACCAAATGAGGCTGTACTATCACATAATGTTATTAACTTGCAATGAAGCATAAAAAATGTAGATATTCTCACAATCTCATCTAAATTTGTTGATGAAAACACTTAATTAAAAAAAAACAAGGGACAACAAGTCAAAAGATTACCCTTGAAACATTCTGATAAAACAATATAGCTGGCCAAAAAAGAACAGTATCATTATATCTGCAGATCAGCTAAAAAAAAAAATCAAAACCATGGACAAACATAAGAAAGGAAACAATTATGTATTTTTTTCCTGTTAGGAAAAAAAAAAAAAAAAAAAAAAAAAAAAAAAAGCACACAAAAAAAAAGCATGGTGTCCTTGAAAAATAGTAGGTTCATGCTTTGCCCAGCATAAGCAGCAGACAAAACAAAGTCATGCAAGCTTTGAAACAATAAATGTGCAGGTCACTTGCTGGGCAATGTAAAACAAATTATACCCAAGAGAGGTTTTGGAGGCAGCAAGATGACAATTTATTGACAATCACATTGTATTCTCTGCCTAATAAATAGCTTTTCAAATTCCAGCCTTCCTTTTAGTAGTAAAAGTGCATACAGTTTTAATTATTTAGTTATAAATTATATATAAATATATTAAAATATTTCTAAATTATTAATTATATAGACACTGGGCAACTCATATATACCTTTTTCACAGGCTCTATCAGAATGTAAGAATGCAATTCATGTTTAAGAGAAAATCCCCTCGCCCCAAGACTTTGGATCTGAAGTGCATTTGGGACCTAATTAGTTTTCTCTAACTTATGAAATATGAAGCTGTAAATGAATGCAGTAAAATGCTTTAGAGGGGTCTGAAGGAGCAATGCCCACAGGACTTGTCCCTTGGGACAGGAGAATGCAGCAGAAGCACTCAGTATCACAATCTGGCAACCCAAAGAAATGGCTGCAACAATAATAACATAACCTGGGCAAATATGCTGATCTTGGAATCCATACATATTCTTGAGCTTTTATCTGAAGAACTCCTAACCTGAAGTCAGCATTAACAAGGGTATTAAAAACCCTGTGCATGTGGCTGATAGCACCTCATTCATGCTTCCATCCTGCAGCTGACTAACAGTTTTTCTCCAGCAGCCTCCCCGGCCTGTGCCTGCTGCTTGTGGACAACACACTTCCACCACATGGCAGGCACTGCCTGGGGAGAAGTTGAAGCTTAAAGACAAAGGGAGGTAAGGCTGTGTGAGCTCCTTAGCCACACTGATTCAGACACTTGGCAGGATTAGGAGACACTAGACATGGAAAAAACTAAAAAATGTAACTAACATTACACTACTCGTTTGAAACCTCTGAGAGTCACTTTCCTGATCGAGTCTGTGATTAAATTTCAGACTACTGCTGAGTTTTTGGGCACTCATGTTAACATGCCAACACCCTGAAAAGGGCTACCACCTTTCATAACATGCACAGATCTGAGCATCAACTCATGTTCTTTTCTGCAAAATTGGCAACCCTCTATCCATCAAAACTGACTTATAAACTGTTCTAGCAACAAACAGAATTGTAGGAATCAAAAAGTTAGGCCTCTGAAACAATACAGGAGACATAGAGCAGATTTTACAAAAGGCATGAGCAAATATGTACACTAACAGGCTGGGTGGCTTTTTTCATCATGCATTTCTCCTGGATATCAGTGATTAACTTCAAAATAAAAATATGAAATCTGATCGTTTTGCCTTCAGATTGTCCTTTTAATCATCATGGTAAGGTTTTCAGCAGTAAAGAAAGACCAACAAAAAAAGTTTTGATAAGGAGTCTCTTATATGCTTTCTTTTGCAAACAACCAGCAAAACTTCTTTAAACACAAATCCAGCTTTGAGGAATCTAATATTTCTGAAATCTTTTTGCCTTGTGACTTCTTGATCTGCAAAGGACTTAGGAATTCCTAATTACATGTTTCAATCTTCTTCTATAATTTTTTTTTTTCATCCACGTACATTAAATGTACAAATGCTGATTTCTTTGAAGCTTTTAGTTGTCTATAACTTCTGCACATATTCTAATGCAGGCAGACATACAGGGTAACAGCTGGGTGACTGACAGAGAACCAAACATATTCTCTCCATGCATCAGGAGAGCACTTGACAGGCCAGTTTATGCACCTGCAATTGCTTGAAGATAGCTGTTCTAGGGACTGACAAAGTAGTCCCTCATTAAGAGAGGCTACATAACCAAAGAAGCGAAATCCATCAAGAACACTTAGACCTTAAAGCAGAAGTATTTACAAATTTGTATTTGATAAGGAAAGCAAAAGTGACAACTGAATTTCTGAGATTCTGATGGGATGAGAGAACAATATATCATATTTCAGAGACCAGGAGATATCAACCCTGAGAAGCCTGGAAATTCTCAGAAGACATTCGGAGCAGCCTAGAAAAATTTTAACTAACAAAAATTACTTCTACCTGTTTCAGTGTCTGTGAAACAACAATCAATTTTTTACATAAAGCTGTCATCAATATATAAGGGGGAAGTAAGCAAATAAGTGAAAATACCTTTTAGGAGTATATTTTGAAACAAAAGGGGACTTTTCTAGTGTTGTAATGTAAAAACATCGAGACCAAACCTATGAAATGCACCTATCTAAATTCACATGTGAATATTTCCCTTAGCAACTGATTTCCAGCTACGACTCCACTGATTCCAGTGGGAATGTACTGCTTCTAAAAACGTTAGACCATCCGGTAGACAGCTTATAAAAAAGAGAAGGAAACAGTATCCTGATAAACTCAGTAACTGTACTTGCAAGTGAAAGTTTTCAAATTCTGCTCCACAAGTGGATTTTGTAGCCTTTGCCAGCTCTGAGCTCCCCCAGTGACATTCCTACTGGTACCAGTACAGCATGTCCAACATCAGGCACAATCATAGCACATGGAGACACCAGCATCTCTGCCAAAGACACACTCCTACACACCCAAATGAGAAGAGGCATAAACAAGTGGACAATTCCAAAGCCATAGTAAGGACTCTGCTTTGCAGGCCTGACTTTACACTCCTCCTTAACTCCTGATTATCAATTCTGAAGGCAGCAGCTTGTGCTTAGATGCACAAATGAGAGATTGATTCATTTTTGCTGCCAGGGTCAACTTGTAGTCATAGCAACAGGCGTAACAGGATGAAGAACAGAACAGTTCATAACAGGAACAAGAAACAGGACTGTTTATTAGACCAAGAATGGGAAATACTGACACTGAGTTATTTTTTGCCTCAAGAAACTTTTTTAAAAGTTTTGAGAAAACAATATAAAAATGTTATAGGAAAGCACAACCAAGTTGAAGGCAAAGTGCAAAAAGTCCAAACCATGAAAGCATAAAGTTGTAAAATTTTAACAAATGGTTAATAGTTATAGTTAATGTGTTCAAATATTGGTAGCAGTAATAAAGAGGAATTTGTAATTCTCTATTTCTTGTCATTCTGGTAGAAGTTGTTTTCAGACTTGATTTTCCCCAACAGCTACTCCAAAGACCCTAAGGAACTAACAGACTACCATACAGCAGCAAATCTGAGGGAGAAATGCAATTCAGCATTCAGCAATTCAGCATAAACTCTCAGTTTATCTTGCAAGTTTAAAAAGTTGTTCAACTCATATCTAAAAAATGGCTTCATGCCCAACCATACCTTTAAAAAAGAAAGAAAAAAAAAAAAAGTAAGTTTGAATTTTTATTTTTAGATAGCCTGGTAAAATATGAACATTTACAGGAACTGAGTCACTAAATAAGCCTTTTTTTCCCATTAACAGTCATGAACATTAAAATAGCTGTATTTTTAGATACTGTGTATGTCTTGATATATTTCTAAAATGCTGCCTTAAAAAATATATCTCTCATATTCAAAACACTCTATCAGGAATCTAGCTAATTCCAAACCATAAATATAGACCAGCATAGCTTGCCTTTCTGTATTAGCAACCATGTACATAAAATACTGTAAACAAATACTTACTGTACCATGGGAAATTGTAAGAAAACCATTTTTAACTGAGCACTTCCTTTTCTGCCACACTTTTCTGATTCTAGTTTAAAGGAAAAAAAGAAAGGTGACAGTTTTAAATATATTTTGTATTACATTTCTTGAGCTCTTAGGACCTAATATTTCTCCCAGCAAACTCCAGCAGTACTTACCCATCACTTTTCTTGTACAGACTGCCACTCCGCTCAGTGCCATGCTCCTTGTTTCCCTGAGGCTGATGTAAACTGTAAGCTGTACTCTGACGAATCTGAGAATCCTGAAATAATCAACAGCAATTTGTGATGCATTCCACACTTTCAACTAAACTACTTCCCCATTAATGAGTTTCAGAGCTTTTCCTTCCTGCTTTAATCCAACAGGCCAAATGAAGCACAATTTTGCTCCTCAATGAGAGAGAACAAGATCCATTTATTTTTTCAGAGGGCACAAAAAAATTTTAAGAAGTATCCATTATCAGCACCTGCCAAAATCTTTTTACTTGCTTTTATTTATATTTACTCTTGGCCTTAATATATAGGGGTTTTAACCCAAAACTTAATTGAGCAGTGGCCTTTCCAACTCATGTAAACACAGCAAGGTACAAACACTAAAGACTGTTATTACCTGCAATTGCTAGTGCACTCTTCCACTGTAAAGATAATTACATACATCAATTTGAAGAAGTGATTTTCTTTGTGGAAACTGAGTCAAGTTATTGTCAGAAAATCAGAAGAATTCTCCTGGAAACATAGTTCAGGAGTCATACAGGAAAACTGAAAAGTTATTTCCAAAAAATAACAACTTAAAGCAAAATATCTGGAAGAAAGTAAAATTCTGAGACACAAAGAGACAGGGACCCTTCTCACTGCTCTCAGAACTACCCAGAGGCAGGACCCACTTCTATAAGAGTCCAACTTCTTAAAAAATAAGAACCTGAAATTGAGAAATCTGATGTGTCACACCATATTAACAGCAGTAACATGACAGAATGGACTTTTAAATGCACACAGTATCAGTGACTATTACTCAAAATTTTCATTTTTTTCTTTTCTACTGTCATTGCTCTATGGACATAATTACTCTTGTGCTATACACGGCATCTAATAAAAGTATAGTAAGGACAAAAAAACCACAAAGCAGCTCACTCATATTACTGTGAGCTATTATAAACATGATGGTAGAGACAGAGCTCCCACCTACACCTCTGTTCAGAGTACTTAGGACTCCACACCTCCAAGCTTCAGGACTTCAGGCTCATCCTGAATACACTGCAGGAGCTCAGTGCTCCTGAGAGCCACGAGCTGTGCTCTGCACAGGCTGAAGCTCTCCTTGGTGTTCCTTTTCAAGAGAAGCCCTCTCCCTGCCTTTCAGCAAGTGATCCAGGAAGCCATACCAGGTACCTACAACATCACCTGAGCCTTTTAAAGCCCTAAAGAACTACCACTTAGCTGTCTGTGCCTGACAAAGCATCTCTTTAGATTTAAACCAGTCTGTTTATCGTTCCTTTCTAGTTTGTTTACATAGAATTATTCGGTTTTGCACTCTGCACAACATAAAGCCAGAACAACATTTAAAAAATATTCCTGTCATTCATTAAAAACTGTTGCATGCAAACATTTACTGACTTTTGAAGAAAATCTGATCTGACACTGCCTATTGTGCCCTACCAATGCCTTGATCTCTGCCTTCCATTAGCCAGTAAAGGAACTCCATTCGCAAGATTAGAGTCCTGACAGGAAATTAATTTCAGTTCTCCCCATCCTCAATTATGTAAAGATTACTGATGACCTCCAACGCCTGCTCATAGTACCATTCCCATTAGTCTGTGCTGCTACTTTTTGTGCATTATTTTCTGCCTCATTTCAGCTACCTTCCTTCATCTGTTTATGCTCAGCTGCTGTTTGGCCAAACTGGCAAACCAATAATACAAGCTTCCTGCCTCATTTCAGCAGGAGAGGAAGCTGCAGCAGCTGACGTGTATTTCCACGCATTCATGACTGTGAACAGTATCTAAAAAATTTAATACTATTTCATGAAAAGATCTTAAGGACAAACATATTGTCCATTTTAAATTCTCAGTTCAGGTCATGTCCAGATCAATACTGTCCAATGTGATTGCTAAATGATGGTTTTCCACAGCCATCTGACAAGAAGTTAATGATTTTGATCCAGCTCCTAAGACACAGTAACCACCCCACAAATCACCACCACAATTAACATCCTTCCTTTCAGCATGCCTTTTCCATCCAAGGAGGCATTCCAAGGATCTTCCCTTATTTCTGGCTTGCATACTACACAAAACAGAGATAGAAATCACAGATAACAGGGTCAGACCCAATAGCCTCACTGGAGAGCAGCAACAATGTACATTACCTATGGGAGGAAATGGATCACTGCAGGCTAGGGGACACACACCTAGTGCAGAGTATTGTCATTTTAAGTATATCTTGAACATAACAAAATCAGAACAGGCTGAAGTACACAAGCCTAAGGAACTGAACTTTGACCACTTTATCAACTTGGAAATATAGATAGGTGTATAAAAAGAAGTGAGTAATTTAAAATTTGCAGCATGTTCTTAGTGAATCACTTCAGTGACCACAGAAAGGTTTGAAATTCTTCCTCCCAAAGTCTATGAAGATATACTGGGGCTTTTAAGTCAAGCTGAACAGCAGAACTAAAAATGAAAGAAATGTGAAAACAGCATTCTCTAAAGATGGTCTGTGACTACTGATAAGAGATATTCTGAGATCCTATTTGTCAGCTCCACTACGTGAACATAACAGAACTTTTCATACAAGGTGCTTCAACCTGTACACAACAAATTTTGGCTAGCCATTCCACAGCTCCCATGGACTGGATTTTTAGACTGTTTAGACCATTCCTGTGTGTAAATCTGCTAAAAAAAGCTCTCATAGTTCTCGCAGAGCCTGAGCATCTCTGCCATTTGCAGGATCATTGCCAGGAGGATGCTTCAGAGATCCATTCCTTGTCTATCCCATCCCTATACCTATTACAGCCCCACAGTCTCCAAAAGATGTATCTATCAGAACCCCCTGCAGGCAGCCTCTCCTACAGCAAAACTACCATAATTTTTGTCAACAAACACAACATTTACCCCATTTTGCAGTGGTCTAAACAGATTATAGGTTCTAACAAAGAAGTAGAAATGAATCTAAACACTACAGTCACAGGAGGTGACCTCACCCAAGGTCATGGGAACAACAGTTAAGGCAATGCAATTCTAATGTTGACTCTAAAACTTGCAGAACTTCTACATTTGAAAAATAAAAGCTTAAAAATTGAAAATTATGAAGGTGTACAAAAAACGACATTCAAAAATAAAGTTTCAATACTTTTTGAGGAAGTTGTGTGCAGAAAGAAACTATGCATATAGGCACAACAAAAAAAAGGTTCACTAAGAGTGCTTGTGTGTGTTAAATTATTTAAACATAACAGGAAGAATGTTTGTCAACATTCTTTCATTTCATACATGAAGTCCATTTTAATTAAAAATACATACAGCTTCAAAATCTTGCAAGAACATCAAATCAAGCAACTGGATTTAATTTCCAAAAGAAAGTACAAAGGAAATCACCAATTTGTCTTACAACAATTTTTTTTCCCGAGAAGAGTGTGATAAATTTTTTGATAATATTTTTCTTTTTTTCTTTTTGGTAATAAAACACACCAAAGAGGAGAAAGAACCAGTCTTTTCATGCCAACAGACAAATGCTTAGAGGAAAAATCCAGTTTCTTGAAATCTGAATGAAAATCATGCCACTATTTTCATTAAAACATAGTAACACTTACTCTCCTAGACTTCGGTCACAAAATGTAAATGCATTTTAGGAAGGAAAAAGAAATCAGTTATAGTAAAGAAAATTACAGTGCAACAAGAATAATATTAGTTGGTTGTACAGTAAATTATATAAGAACTCTTTAACATCCCACTGGAACTCTCTGGCATCCCACTGATTAATTGATGTTTTCAAAAAGCTTTAAAAATAATTATAATAATTCTCATGCTCTGCAGGTAAGCATCTATATCTAAATTTGAAGAATTAATAAATAATGACTACAGCATAAAGCACTTTTATACTTGTATTTTTAAATGTCACAAACTCAGTAGAAATAATAAATGTATGTGTATTATTAATTTTTGAGTATGTGGAAAAATGTGTACTTGTCACATCTTCCATGTATATTTAATATCAATATCACTGATAGACATTCCCAGCAACCATGAAAGCCACAGACCCAACTGAAAGAGGACACCTGCTAACACACCCTAAGCACCAAAGGCTCCTTCTTGGGAGTGGGCAGTCAATGGCTAACCCAAAGCAGTCACCTCTTCCACGAGGTTCCCTAGTGTCTCATTCTACCAAGCTCAAATTTGGAAGATTTTGGCAAATCAGTGAGTCCTCAATGCCAAGCAGAATCTAAGGAAGTGCCTGCTGATCTTGTGGGACTTTGTACACAATGGTCATTATCACAAACTTCCCAAGGTAACAAAGTGAGGAGTGTTCGAGACCATTCCAAATGCCTGTCTGCAAGTCACAGAATCACATGGACTGGGTTGGGAGTGGCCTTTGAAGATCATCCAGTCCAACCCCCAGCTGGGGGCAAGAACACCTTTCACTAGATTACATTGCTCCACAACCAGCATCTGTCACCAGTAAGAGCTAGGAGTCACCATAACTTTTATGGGAAGATCAAAGCAAGACCGGAAAAGATCAAGGAAGTCTGAGCTCTGTAGACTAAACTATTTCATTGTAATCCCTCTCAGAAAGAGAATCTGAAAAGTGGGGGGTGGTTCATTCATCACTTACTCATGGCCCAGCAGCCACACAAAGGAAGCTGGCTAGGATTTATTTATAATGAAGAGGAGGCACTAGCAATCTGAAACAAAAGTAGACCCAGTATTTAGGATTACATTATACAAAAGATGCTTACCTCCAGATCAGAGTTTGAGACTACTTTAGAATTCATTAAATCTAATGAAAATCATAACTGCAACTCAAAAAATACTTATTGGATTGCCAAACTGACCCAGCTCTTGCACATCTGAACACTGGCATTTTGCAGCTGAGTACCAAACTTGATTGTCATTTTTTGCAGATGATGACAGAAGTGTTTTGGCATTTGAAGTTCAGTTTTACATAACCATTATACAGTTTGGAATAATATTGTGAGATAAGGTTCTATATGGTCTTCTTGATACTGCCCAAGTTCTTTCATTCTCAGTTTGAGCAGCAGTGCACCATCTGAAATATTTTACAACACTGGTAATGAAAAGAAATCATTTTTCAGTAAGTCATGTTTTTAGTGGGCATTTGTTTTTTCTAAAAATGTGTTTGTCAGAAACATTCAACATCAGCCTCAAAACAAAAATGAATTAACAAAAGGAATTAAATGTCTGATAAAAGTTAAAATAACTTTATCTTGAATATTAACATTACAAGTAATTAAAATAGGTATTCCAAAGTTAAACCACCTTATATACTCACCTCTTTCTGATCAACTTGGAGTGCTGATTTTAAAATATCTCTGAGCTGTGTTAATTGTCTTCGTTCTTCATCTTGTGCTTGTTTAATCTTGAATGAAGAAAAACACAGGTTAATAATAACATTTTTTTAGCTTTCAATGCAGGTCTTTCAAATTTGCTGATAATTGGTTCATTTTTTGAGAAATATTCAGTGAGAATAAAAGCAAAAAGAAAAGATAATATGATCAGTTTATTTTCCCTTGTATTTTCAGAAAACTTGATAATGGTTAGGATATTGCTGGGTTAAGGCTTTGATATTGCCTCACAATGCTCTTGCTTCCTTGTGTTCCATTTGAAACCACATGTTATTTTCCACTTAATAAACACTTTTGAGCAAAAGCTGTTTTCGTAACATTTTACACAGTGGGGTCCTGAATTGAAACTAAGACTTCTGAATGTCATATTAAAACAAGACTTTACCAACAATCTACTCTAAACCTTAAATGCTGACTATTAAAGCAGACAGGCAACCTGAACCAAAATGATCATTCTTCTACTGTAAAAAACTAAATTTACCACATAAACATGAGATGTTGCTACTCACTGTATAAAGATCTGTCGAGAGTGTCTCAATTGAAGGTTTGAGACTTTCAACTGCTTTTAACCCATCCTGAAAGAAACTTAAAAAGAAAAGCAAAAAGCCAGCTGTTATGAAACCTTACTTTGAATTTTCTGCTTAAAAAGTTGCCATAGTAAGACATGCATATTATTATGCCATAGCATAAACTTCAAAACAGTAAACTTTTTAAAATTAATCTTTGACTGATCCACCTCTTTATTTCCATCATAGCTTATTCTGACATGCAAAATCCCCAATTAGATTCAGAACTGCCACAATCCACTGCCACATAAATTTTCCTCATTCTCATCTCAAATACAAGTTCTCATCACACTTAGTGAAGGCCCAGAAAAGAAAGATTCACTTGAAGGACAGCAAAAGCTCCATATAAAATAATTGTGATTTCTTGAAGCCACATAATTTTATGTCTGATGCAATCTTTTACTAAAGGAAAACCCCTTTGTTTCCCAATCATTAATTATGCTCTATAAGCGAGCTTATAGAATATGCTACATCTTTCTGCAGTACATGCATTTTGAATCGGCAGAGTAATGCTGTCTATGCCAAGTATTCCAGTTCTTTAAAAAAAAAACAAAGATATTTAAAAAAAATTCTAAGAAATGCCAGTTACATGCATATTTGTTTAAATATTGCTGCACTGTTCGCAACATAAAATATTTTCACTCTGGGAAGCAGTCATGAAAGTGACAATGCAACACAGCACTTACGTTGCTAAAATTGTATTAAACGGACAGAGCAGATTAATGAGACATTACAAGTGAAACTGATTTTAAAAGCAACACAGGTATTAAGGAAAAAATTCATAGATGCAGACTGGTGTTTTAAGATGAAAACTTAACTGATTTCAACAGGTGAGAGCAGTGGCTCTTTCAAGTTTGTAGCTGTGACTTCATTGCTACATGACAGATTTGTAACACTATCATAACAAAAGCACATAATTCTAATGAGAACTTTGTGTTTTACTACTGGGTCCTCCTCCAATAAACTAGAAAAAGAGTGACTATTTCAATATAGTTTTATTCCACTACTTATGCAACTTATTTTTCTTGAGCACATAATTAATTTACATCATTGTTAGATACACTCAAAGTCCATCAATACTAATGGACCACTAAGTAATAGATCAAACTAAAAGCCCTGTTTCAAGAGTAGTTTATAAACATGGCAAATTATTGTTCGGTATTCCTTTGGAGCATACAATTATATTCAATGTAACAAGCTCAACCTCATTTCATGTTTCTGAATATAGTAACAAAAGCTATGACTGATCTGTCAAAAGCAATCTGTCAAAAGACATCAGCAAGAACAGCTGAAACTTAAGATTTTGAATATTCTAGAAAAGTGTTATGATGATGTCAAAATTTGAAAACAAAATGTTGTTCCAGTTAGTGTAGAGATTATGAAAAGTAAAACATACTTGCACTGAGCATGAAAATACTTGATCAAGTTCTGAAGCAAGTCCACTCCTTTTTTAATCTTGATTTCATTGACTTTCAGCAGGTACTGTTAAAACAGTAATTCACAAAACAAATTATTTATTACTGCTACAGGGGGGTTTTTTAACACTTTATTTTCAATTATATTTCAACAAGTTTTAATAGTTACAGATTTACAAAACCTAAAAGAAAATGCAGCAAAAAGTGGCTTCAAGAGTTAAATCACACAAAAAGAATTCTTGTCACTGCTGACTTTTGATATCCTGTGAGGATATTTCACTATGATATGTCCAAATTGTTAGAATATCCTTTGGGGCTCCTAAGGAAAGCCACTGTTAAAGAAAGTATGAAAAGGTTTGTGGAGTACATTAAGGAACCCATTCTTACACCTAGCAGCACATCTAAAAATTTATCTCACTAGTTGTTAAATTCATTACTAAACAGATGTCATTAAGGAGGAAAGCAGTTGGCTAAAATTAAAGTGAGTGTTTATTTCAACAAGTTTTAAAATTTGCCTGTTGATTTCATAGTTTTCTTTATCAAATCCTTATACATGGTAATTACAGCAAATTACAGTTTAGCAAGAGATTTTTCAATTAATCTACTGTCAAGCATAAAAGAAGTGTAACTACTGTCCTCTTGCATAAGGCACAAAGTCCACATTAAGTGGCAGCTCTTCCCCTGAATATCACAGCCTAAAATGTCAGCCATGCAAGCAGAAGTATGATTGATCAAATATCCAAGTCCTTAACTGTCCATTAAATGACAAAAAAATTTAACCCCATCTCAGCCGGTGACCTCCAAGTGAAGAAATTAATGTCTTAATGGTGCTCTAATGCATCTGGGTTTCCCCTTCTCACCATACATCCTAAATGTTGTAAATCATCTAAAGTAAAGCAGCATCCAAGTGCCGGATTTCAATGCTGCAGCTTCTTATGCTGGTTCAGGTGAACAAATGATGAGCCTAAATGTAGACATGTGCACTGGATAGTATTTAGTTACAACAATCACCTCTCCAGTTCCTGTTAATTTAAAATGGAGCTCTAGGCATTTGGTATTCAGGTCACTTCCATAATTTACAGAGAACTAGTCTGTACTTATGATAAAACTTCAATATGTCACCCTTCTCACTTACTATCAAAACAAAACCAAAGTCCTCTTTCACAACTATTCAGAGGTGACCTAGTATAAATTTCTTTTCCTCAAAATCAGAAGAAATACAGGATACACTTCAGCTATTCCACATTTAGAGTAATTTAATCCAAATTCAGACTTCACCCTTCATTATCACTACAACTGACTAATGTGAACTCTTCCTTTATTGTGATACAGCAAGAGAGAAGCATCTGTTCCTAGTTGTTTCTTAGGAAGGATACAGATAGGCAATTAGCTGACAACATCCATATGTTTATTTGTTACTCAAATCCCTTAATCAGTTTTGAACATTTCAGTCTGATTCTGTATAGGAATGTGAAGCTTTTCTCTTATGTATGAGTGCATGCAGTTACTAAAAGAAATATCTAGGACAACTGCAGTTATGCTATGCTGGCATATAAGTCAAATTAGCTATCATCATCACAGGAAAGGCAGTAGAAACACCCATGGTGTATTTTTGGGCTAATGTGTACTAAAAACAAACACAGCAACTTGAATTCCCAACCACAGAACCAGACATATCCTTAAATGAATCAAACAAAAAATATTCACATCAGATTTAACATACTGCAAAATCACAGAGATTTTGAAGTAGAAACATTCTGAAACAACTTGAAAGACAACTGGATTCCATCCCTAGCACTTTTTTCCTGTACCAACCCAGCAGTGTGCTAGACTAGAGACTCTCCTAATAACGCAACAGCTGTCAGGACAGGAACAATTCAGAGAATGATCAAGGGCTTAAAATAACTTACAGTGAAGTAGTGGTGTAAAGACTGAGTTATTATAATCTCTTGGTGTTTTATTTGCATTAATTTAGCTGTTTAGTGAAATTAAAAAATATCTAAATTCCCTATAAAGTTTGCCCATCAGGATAATAAAAAAATGTGTTTTCACAAATGGAGTCAATAAATAACCTGGCATTTCCCTTTAATATCACAGCTACTCTTAAACAATTGCATTTTTCAAAATTTTCCTACAAACAGCACCATAATAATAATAATTTCACACTGAATCTTACCTCACACATCTGTAACTGGAAGAACCTTCTTTCTTTCTCCATCTCTTCTGCAATTTCAGCTCCACTTATTTCTGTACGAATCATCCCATGAAGCTTAGCATGCTCTTTTTTTTCCTTCTCTATTTTTGTACTATAAGGCAAAAAGAATCAGTCAATGAAGTGAGAAATCCACAGCCTCTCAGGAAATCAGATTATTCACAAAGTCTACTGACAGATGCGGAGCCAAACTCCTGTAGCTTTGCATATGACTTACTTCCAGATGACATTTCATTTGAAATTTGACAATGACTAAAGATCAGCAATGACATACAGTAGCTGAAATCTAATTAATCATCTGTTAAAGTAATGTTCTGACAGATATTCCAAAAGACAGTACATGAGAAGTACGTACTAAGTTCCTGCTCCAAAGAAAGAAAATACGGGAAAAAATAATGAGTTTTAATTGAAAACATAGGGGGATGTTTAATCCCAACAGAGCAAACACTGGTTAACAAAGTTCAGTTATGTCACCAGATTTATTGAGTCTTGCCTGTCATCAAGTCATCTTCTATATATACAGGGTTTTCCTAAGCCAAAATCACAGTTGCTGTCTCTACTTGCTGCTGAGCCAGTTGGCACTGGGAATGCCGACCAGCCGGCTGTGTTGCAGACTTCAAAGTCTGCTAGACCAGCTGTCCTAATTCCCTAAAAGTTTCCATGAACATTTTCCAAGAGCTCTGAATAAAACAGGTTCTCCTGCAGAATATAAATGAATAACCAATGCCTGGCCTATTCCCATAAACTCACTTCTGCATTTGTTAAAGCTATTCTCCATAATATTCCTAAACGCAGTAGTATAATTTGACAACCCAGTTAGATAAGTCTAAAATAAATACAAATACATGAGGGTATTTACTTTTTGAAGACTTAGCTTGTCACTCATACTGTTCAGAACCTCAAAATTCTGAAAAGAGCTTCCTGAGGAAATGCTATACTGCTTTTGAACAAGGAATACAGGAAGGAGATCAGAGGAACAAATAACACGCACAACTGTCCTCCCTCCTCTTGGGCAGTCAAGTGTCTCTTAGCTCTCTCTCTGAAAAAGTGACATGTCTCAAGCACTCTCTTAACCTGATGTTAACATTACCCTAACAGCTTATAGGAAAATGTCTAGAAGGTCTAAGGACTTCCAGTCAACAAAATGTTCTGTAATTCTCAAAAATGAGGAACTGCCTCCTATTACACCTCAAGCAGCAAGGGAAAACAAGAATTAATTCCATTAATCCTTCCCTTCAACATTCCCACTGGGAAGCATTTTGAGCAGCAATTCAAGAAGCCCCACTGTGCTTTCAGCACAGGCAGGCACAGCAGAGCCAGCCCTGTGCAATATTGCAGCAGCCAGTGCATCCAGCCAGCACTGTGCTCCTCCTCAGCCCATCACATCCTACCAGAAGAAGACGTTTGAAGGAAGCTCCTCTCCTTTGAAATAAATGTTCTGAAAACCTCCAGTTGCCTGAATTAAAACTCAATTCCAGAATGTTTTATTTTCATGAAGCATAAGTCCTCACTCTTACCCAATTACTACCAATTACGCTATTTTGTAGGCACAGAAAACAAGAGTACAGACACAAGAGTTAAGCAGACAATCCTGAACAAGAAAGATAAACCACTACAAAAGATTCACAGAAAATTATGAATATGCAGCTCATTTCTAGCACACACTTTAGAGGAGTTATGTCATACTTGATAGTTCTAAAGCAGTCAAACCTCAGAGGAAAGATCCAGGATGTTTCCATTCTCTCAATTTCCAAATGAACCAGCAGTTCTTGAAGCCAGAGAGCTCACTAATGTGTGACCAGGTGTGAGTAGGCTAATAACTACCAATTACCATTGTATAATATTTTCACTTTTTACAGAGAACAATACTCAAGTGTAAGAAAATGAAACCACCTCCAAAATCTTGGGAGTTTATTCGCGTGCCATAAGGTATCTCTCAATGCTAGTTAAACCAAAGACAGCTAACACTGCCAAACAGTCAAACATCATGAACAATACCACAGCATACATTGTACTCCTCCTAAAGAAAGCTAGATTTTGGTGAAAGAGTGCTTTCTGCTTTTTAAAGGATAAACCATACTCCACAGGCAAAAAAATAGTTAAACCAAGATGAAAATATACTGACCTCTATCA
Source organism: Pyrgilauda ruficollis (assembly GCF_017590135.1). Classification (NCBI taxonomy): domain Eukaryota; kingdom Metazoa; phylum Chordata; class Aves; order Passeriformes; family Passeridae; genus Pyrgilauda; species Pyrgilauda ruficollis. Next base: position 2,205,085 of record NW_024525712.1, read on the forward strand.
AGCAATTCAGAGAAAGATATCCTTGAAGCTACCTGTTTCCAAAAACTCAAAAACATACTTTACCAAAAACCCCAAATCACCTCTCAGCGACAAGTATCAGAGATACATGCCTCATGCATTTCACATTTACATTTTCTCATTATTTTACTTTTAATATCTAACTACATCTTCATCTTTGTAATTCAGAATTTACCCTGTTGTTTTGCCACAATAATAGGCTACCTCCTATCTGACTGATACTACATCTAGGGAAATAAAGAAACCCCTCACAGCCCTTTTGCATGCAAATCTTCTGAGTGCTAAAGGCTGGCTGAGTGTCCTATCCAAATGCAAGGATCAACTCAGCTTCAAGTGTCAGTCTATTGTGACATTAACCAAATCCTTTTGGCAAAGACAGTCCTGTAACACTACATTGTGAGATTTCCAAATGTTGCAGGGTATTCAGGTTTTCCAGGCAGATCAATTAACCCAAATTAATAAGAAAATTGTGAAAACTCTAAAAAATACCCTAGAAGCAATAAGAAAGCAGCAAATGTTTGGTAATGCTGCTATTCTTGGAGCTCATGCAGCACATATCACATATACACACTTTGCTGACTAAGATTAAAATGTGAGCACACGTCAGTCCATTTACAAGACAGCTGCACATAACAAATATACAGTGAGATCAGATGTGTATCACAGACAAGCAAAGCTGAAATACAGGATGAATAATTACAAGAGTAAAGGTAAAGAGATACAAAGTGAATGGTTTCACCCATTCAGTTTCCAATATAGGACTATTTTTAACACTTCAATTTGAAAAGCAACTATCTGTCAATATAACTCGTAATTTTCATTTCGAACAAATCAATTTTGTCATACAGATTGTGGTATAAATAAGCACCAAAGACATGTATTTATTTTCTGCCAGTCAGTAAGGGTAAAAAATCAGAGCACCCTGTGTACATGAAGCAGCAGTGAACTGGCTGGCTGGGAAGCAACTCTGTCATTCTTCCTCTACTTCTCCATACAGCAGTCAGCCAGGCTGAGTCTGGGTACACACATGAGACAGTGCAGAGACTGACAATAGCACCTGGAAGGAACACACTTGAATTGGTAGCATTCTGGAAAAAGTGCTTCTGAAGGCTATTTTGTTTGACAAAATAATATTACATATTTTAATTTCAAATATCCTTTCTTTGTCTAGTCTTCTTTTTCAGCCTGACTCTCCAGGCTTGGGCCCTCCAGCTTTTTGGTGAAAGAGCCTCCATTTCATTTCACCCTACTGTCTGTCAATGCTCACTGTAAAGTATATCTCTCCTAACTCTCAAATCCTCAATGAAGAAGTTGTATTTTCCTTTTAGAAATGCTTGAAAGGTTTTCCTTTCCATACATCCTGCTCTGAATGATAAAGGGAAAGAGGACAGAAGGAGCAAAATGTGCTCAGATATTTTCATCATTTCACCCACAACATGTGCAGATTAATTCAGAGACTTTTCCATTTAATTTGTAGGTAATCTCTTTCAAAATAAAAATACTTAATATGAAATCTTAGACTTGAAACAGTATATTGTGGATGTGGTTACCTGGACTTCAATAAAGCCTTTGACACTGCTTCCCACAGGATCCTCCTGGAGAAACTGGCTGCTTATGGCTTGAATAGGCACACTGTTCACTGGGCAAAAAAACTGCATGGAGAGCCTGGCAGATGATGGTGAATGGAATTATCCCAACTGGTGACTGGCCACTAGTGGTATTCCCCAGGCTCTGGGGAATACCACTAATGACCAGTGGTATTCCCTAGTTGGGGTCAGTCCTGATTAATACCTCTATGAATCACCTGGAAAAGGGGATTGAGTGCATTCCCAGTAAGCCTTCAGATGACAGTAAGCTGGGGGGTATGTGGATCTGCTGGAGGGTAGGAAGACTGCTGGGGGATCTGGACAGGCTGGATCAATAGAGAAAGGCCAGTGGTATGAAGTTCAATAAGGCCAAGTGCCAGGTCCCTCACTTGGATCACAACAACCCCAAGCAGTGCTACAGGCTGGGGACAGAGTGGCTGGAAAGCTGCCCCTCAGAAAAGAGTCTGGAGGTCCTGGTCAGAAGCCAGCAATGGCATTCTGGCCTGTATCAGTAATAGTGTGGTTAACAGGACCAGGGCAGTGATAGTCCCCCTGTACTCTGCACCAATGAGTCCACACCTTGAGTGCTGTGTCCAGTTCTGGGCCCCTCAAAGACACTGAGGTGCTGGAGCAAGTCCAGAGAAGAGCAACAGAGCTGGAGAAGCGTCTGGAGCACAAGTCTGATGAGAAGTGGCTGAGGGAGCTGGGATTCTTTAGGTTGTTGAAAATGAGGCTCAAGGGGACCTTATCACTCTTTACAACTACCTGAAAGGAGATTTTAGCAGTGGAATTTCAGTTTCCTCTCACAGGTAACAAGCAATAGCACAAAACCAAACTGCCTCAAATTACAGTAGGGGAAGATTTGATTGGATATTAGAAAAACAATTCTTCTGGAAAGGGTTGCCAAGCATTGGAACAGGTTGCCCAGGGAAGTGGTTGAGTCGCTATCCCTGCAGGTATTTAGATGTGTAGATGTAACATTTAGGGACATGCTTTAGATGTGTACTTGGCAGCGTTAGATTTATGGCTGAACTTGATCATCTTAAAGGTATTTTCAAACTTAAATGATTGTATTATTCTATTCTATGATTCTATATTTAAGCAACCTTGTTTAGCACTTTCATTCTATATCACTATTTACAAGCTATGACTCCACTTCCATCTTATGTACTTGCATTTAAAGGAAACATGACAGAAATATCTAAGAGCTATGAATATCAATGGCTTTCTGAGTCAAGTTAGAGCTCTGAAGAAGTAAATTGAGAAATTTACTTGCAGAATTTTCAGATAAAATTGTTTCATATTGTGTAAAAATTGTTTCATATTGTGTAAAACACGAGTTTACTAAACTGGAAATAGCATCACTTAAATAGTTGTGCAGACTTCTTAACAGATGACTGTATTTGACTTTGTTCATTTTTCCATTGACTTCAAATAGTTCAGAAACAAATGAACGATAGTTATTTCTAGATACGAGCACTTGCGTTTCTTCACAGTAACATATTGTTAATGCCTGGATCTTAAAATGCCATAAGCACATTCAAACAACTTGTTCTCTTCACTCAGTTGTATAAAAAAGACCTCATGCCCAGTTTTTAAAAGGAGAATGGCAAAGAAGGAGAGGTAATCAGCCTTCCCAAAAATAGCTCACTAGTTTCCATTAAACCTTTACATTTCATAGAATGAGCACAACACTTGTTAAAGAAGACTTCTGAAGATAATAGACATTTACAGGCCCCAAAATAAGACAACTCTATTTTTAAAAATTATTATTTTTTTTTCTTTTCAGGAAAATCAGGTTTATGTCCAAAATACAGATATATTCAGCTAAAAAAAAATTGTGAATAATATGCTTCAGTAAGTTCATATTTCTATTTTCTGTGTAAAACTGACACAAAGTCTTTACCTCGGAATCTACCACAACAGGACCGACCAAACTGAAGCATGTGGGTGATATCTGGCTCAGCGCCTTGCTGAATCTGATCTGCCTGCTGGGAGAATGAGCAGTTTTTATGACACGTGTACTCCTTCCCCATATGGTCCCCCGGCACGCCTGCCATTAGTGTTTAAGTACACAGGGGAAAGCAACTGCCTTGTAACAAGAAGAGCCCAGCCTGAAACAGCTCTCCCAAAGGACACAGACCAGTCCTGCTGCACTGCTCTGGTGGCATCTCCCAGCTCTTATGTGGGAAACAACATCTGTAACTGAGGTCCCATCAGAAATGCACTGCTTTAAGGCTTTAAAAACATTTTAAAATCTTTATGGTTCCAACTGAGTCATGTTAATGATTGGTGGTGAGAAAGTATAAATTATTCATGAATGCCACCTCAGGATAGTCCCAATTTTTGACTGAAGTAGGTTTGCATGAAGCTATAGGTTGCTTTCTCCTCATACTACCTTACTCAAGAGCAGCCCCAGGGTACAGAGAAATAGGGCTCCAACTTCCCTCTTTTACTTCAGCTAAGGTGATCCTGAGGAAAATAGTCTGAGAAGTTAGGTGGCTCCAGAGCAAAGGAGGTGCATAGTAATCAACAATGATGGATGGTGATACAGGATCATCAGAAAGGATCTTAACATCTCTCTCCCAAACAAGAACTAGATACATCAGAATTTTTAAACACACCTAATTACAGAGAGAGGTTGAATATCGAAAAATGTTATGGGAATAAAGCAAAGCAGATGCAATTTTTAAATTAACTTTCTTTCTTTTCAAATATGTCACACTTGGGTATATTTGCACCCAAGAGGTGATCACAAAGGTGCAAGGAAGAGAGATGAGATAGTGTGATAAATAAGCTTAAAATTTTTCCTTATAAAGACAGCAATCAATATGAAAACTATCACTTCTCAACAGACTACAAAAACACCAATTCATTATTGGGCATGTAGCTTCACAGGTCTGTACTTGTGACTAGGAAATGCAGATGAACAATATGATGTTAAGCATATGATACAGAGGCATGTGCAGAAAAAGAGCAGCCTAGCAGCCTTGAATAGATTGTTAACCAAAAGGGAAAAGGAAAAGAAAGAAAAAAAAGGGGGGGAAGAATTTTAAAAAGAGTTATTCACATGTTAGAAGAAATCTCACTGGAAAAGACAGCTCACTAAGCACACACCTAGAACTGGTTTTAGGCAGAATTCAAACAAGGAGTTATCTAAAGTAACAGACTGAAGAAGGCTGAGCAAACCTCTGGCTATCAGCACGTACATCCACCATTCTCATTCTACTCTGGCAACACAAGCTGTAGGTGAGACTGAGGTTACCTCTCCCCATTCCTTTGTCCTTTTTATTGAAGCAGAGAGCATGAAGATGCCACAACAAAACCCCCAAAATCTGCAATTAAGACTTCTTGAGGTGATTCTGCATCCACCCACTGCTACAGATGATCAAAACACACAGCTATAAGGAAGTTTAGATTCATTCAGGACAGCCACAGAACGAAAAGAGTTATTTTCTTAAGAAACCTCAGCGGCATGTATAATAGCAACCCAGAGAAACCTCACTGTTTTCCTATGTCAAAAAATTAGTATGAGAAAAAAGATGACCTGAACAAATTCAAGCTCAAATTAATATTCTCATCCTAAGTTGAAAATCACATTATTAAAATTCCCATCTCCAGTTTTTAAAGACAAATGCTCCATAATGACAGGTCATAACATCTCAATTTATCTGGGAACTGATCTTATGTCCAAGAGGTCTGACAAATTTCACGGTCCTATGGGGTCTCAGGGAAGTTCCAAGACTGAATTTAACTCAACAATACCATGGAAAACTGGTCTGCTCCTCGGTATAAGCAACACAGCTTGTATCGAAAAACAATATTCCCTGACTGCTCACCTTATGCCATGAAAAGTGGCAAAAAAAGAGCAGCTCATTATTTGAAAGAATTGTCTTGTACACAGAATTCCCAGGCTCCCTATCCTGAGCCTCAAGCAGATGATCCTTTGGTTTTCATCAAAGTCAAGGAGTCCAACAGACTGGATTAAGAGCTTAAAACTTCAAAATATTGATGTGGAGCTTTCATCTAACCACTTAAAAAACCACAGCACTCAGTAATTGTACCAGCCCACCACTTAGAAATACCAAAAAAATAGTTCACGGATCTGAAAAATATTCCTGATGAATGTGTGCTACCTTCAACTTCTGCATGTTGAATAATCTGACACATAAATGTCTTAGAAATGAGCATTGTCAAGTAGGTCTGCTTCATTCGTTAAAGAATCTTGCAGAAAGTAGAGATAACTGCGGAAAAGGAAACCCATTTCAGATCAAAACCCAAGTGTCTTACTTGAAAGCAAAGTCATGAAAAAGGTTTTCTAAAGGATAGCCAGTTAAAGGAAAAGAAAAAAATCTCATTATATCATACAAGCAACAATGGATTCAATGCCACAGACAGAAAACACATCGTCAGCATCACGTTTTCAGGTCCTGAATGACACAGCGCACAAAATAAGATTTCCAACATGTCCGTAACCTCAAATGAAAATCCCCAAATATACAAATACATTTTCTAAGGGTATTTCTTACTTCTCAAGTACTTAATTAAATTAAATAACAACTGAAAATATTTCTGGTATATCTGACTCTGAAATGCCAGCTCTGATCAAGTACAAATGATTTACATCACTTCAACACACTCATCCTAGTGAATATTAGATCAGAAATCCTAAAAGCACTGGAGGTCTTGGTCCAGTAGTAACATTCCTCTTGGTGTATGTCCCAGCAGTGCACAAATTTATTTCAAATTCTGCACATAAACTTTGTGGGTTGTCAGTATGAATAGTCACACACAAGTAAACAAGCTTCCAGATCCAGCAATCAAGCAGTGCTAGACAGCAGCAGACTAAAATATAGGACTATTTAAGGCCTGTCCTCAGAGATCAACTACTGCCATAGGCAATGATTAGAAATCTTAATTACTTCAATAGTCAATAACTGGTATGCACCAAATGACACTGCTTACCAGTGTCAGGACCATAAAACATTGGAGCGAACACAATCTTCTGTGGATTTAGACTGTCAGACCAGAGGTTTATCTCAGTATTTCAGAATGTCCTTTTATGAAAATCCAGGCAGTTTCAAAAACCAAAAGCCACAGAGGTCTTCCTCACAATTTGATGCTAGAAAGCAATAACTGGACCGTTCTCATTGTTATTCACAAAAGGAATAATGAAATTTAGCTAACTGGTTGCTTTTGTGGGTAAACCAGTTACAGGAATAATTTCTGAAGACTTCAAACAGACTAACTAAGTGGGCACCAGAGAATCATTATAACTTTGTGCAATTAAAAAAAAACAAACCATAAATGTTGCTAGATTTTCAGCCAGACTAGTTGGCTGTGGATCTCCAAATTATTTATGTTAAATAGTGTCATCATACTTGATTCTTCTGGACCTGTATCATCAGAGATGGTCTGATGCAAGGCAGCATTATTTCAGAAGAACACAGACACTGGACACGTGACACAAAACTGATAGTCAATCCAGGTAATACTGTAATGTGGAATAAAACTCACTACAAAATTCTACTTCAGAGACTGTCAGCTGTACTAATACAATTAACCTGGCCAGCCTTGGAAACAACTGTCCCTGATGCAGGACACTGAACCACTTAAGATTTACTAGGAACCAGAAATAAATTGTGTTTGATATTAGGTGTTGAGCTTTGTTGACTCATTCAATTTGTTTAGCTAGATATAAAATTCCAGTTTTTATAAACTTATTTTATTGCTGTTTATTTAAACAGTGTATCTGGTAACTCCAAACAAGTGGCTTATGCTAAGTGAGGTTAGATCCAGAACATAAGACACAACTCCCCAGCCTCAGATAGGTGTACGTCCACTTCTAGTACATGCTGCACCTGCTGAGAGCATCCAACCTCAGCATTAAGCATTAATAACCTCTACAGATTTCAGTTACATTTCACTCTTAAATAAAAGTTTAAAAGATACATACACTTTTGTTTCATAGTCCTTCCAAGCTTTATCAAAGGGTTTTTTCAGGTCCTGTCAAAAGAGAAAAAATAACAGCCAGCTATTTACATGAAAAATACTGTGGCTCTAACAATGAAGACACACCTTGGACCCTTGCAGTGCCTACTAGAATAAGGGACTTCACTCTTTCTTCTAAGGGTGGTGCAAAAGCAATCTCGCACATAGAATACTTGTACAGAATTGTACAGAGAATTAATACACTCATGTTTTTAAAAGCATCTCTAGGATGCTCTTTACTATGATTTTTATTGCTCCATTTTACTCCTTAAAAAGTATAACAACATGCTGTCCCAAGACCACGCTATGCAATTAATCCAAGTAACTACTTTCTCATCATTCTATCTCTGCCTCTACTGGAAAAAAGTCCCTGTCCCAAGGCTGCAGTATAGCCTTGGCTAAGAACTTGATTCATCACACTGAAGTTTAAAAAATTTGATTTTTCACTGACTTAATGGGAACAGTATAGACCTTATGGCTCAGCATAACTAATTCCATGAGAATTCTGAATTACTTTTATTCCAAATGCCTTTATCTTCTTTCCTCTAAATAAGGTAATTTCACTGATGTCTAAAAATGCAAGAGCTGAAATTTTGATGAAGTTCAAGAGAACAGACAACTACAACTCTCAGATACTGGAAAAATTTTCCAACTACAGATTAGGAACTAATTCTTACATGTTAATTAATTATTGAGCCAATTATTAAATTAACTGAAGTAGCATTTGATTATATTCTCAAGGCAGAGGGGAAGCACTGTATTGTAATAAATGTATTTATTCTGACATAGAGAAAAACATGAGTGAAATGTGGTAAGCAAACAACACAAAGATAATATAAATAATCTATTTATCCTCCAGTAATTTACAGAAACCATTTTTAGTCTATGTACACATTTTTCTCCTTCCTTCGATGTCCTAGAACAATAGCTGCCAGTCACTTCCTGTTTGCTCACTAGTAAACAAAGCAAAAGCCAAGTAAGTTTGCTCGCCATAGGCTCTGAAATTTATCATAAACACATCATCATTTGAGTCTTAAGTTGCTGTTATTTCAAATAGGAAATGTCCTTGGGGCATAAAGAAATAGATTTCAGCTTCTTTAAAAAAAATATGCTCATACACTCTAATGTGTGTTTCTTAATAGTTCCAGGTAAGTTTAGAATGCTAAAAATCCTTAAAAATACAGTACTACCCTTAATGCAACTAAGTAAATATCTGAATCTTACACCTCTTTCTCTGCTTATCTTCTGTATCTCAGACCTGCTTTTAAAGCTTCTCAAATGTTGTTTTGTATACATACTCAAGAACATGAGGTATGTGAATCCACAAACAGAAAGGATGACTTGATTCACAAAAAAACCCTCAAAATACAAACAAAAACCCCAAAGTCCTGTTTATTGAGCTAATACATTACTTGAGTATCCTACACCTTCCAACACATAAGATCAATACACTTGCTAAATGTATCTACTGTACCAACAACAGTCCTATATATTAATAGGAGGAAAGACATACCCCTTTCACTCCCTTCAGGTCTCCCTTCAGCAAACTGTCCAATGGAAAAGTGATTATGTTGTTCATATTCTGAATCTGTAACAAGAAAATTACACCAAATCAGTTAATATATTCAGACACAGAACATAAACTGTCTTAATACACACATTTCAGAAAGTTTCACAAGGAAATATTACATATTATTTTCCTGTCCCTGCCTTATGGAGATGTTTATCAGCATAGCCAGTAATCAAAGATGGAAGCAACACAAGTTAATCAAACTCACTCTGGAAACACTATAACCCAAACCAGCAGGAAACCTCCAGAATTACTCCTGATTATAAATATCTCATCCCACAGTGTCTGCAAAATAAGACCACTAATTTTTACATTGCCTTATTTCCCCATTTAAATTCTATGAAAATAAGCATTTAATTTCTAAGCACTGATAATTTTAGGTTCATGAGCATATTTTATATTAACCTTTTTTACTTTCCAGCCTCTTCAGACCTATTCCATAAAGCACATTTGCCACTCTCCCTATACATGGCATTTTACTCTGACAGAAGTTATAAAGACAAAAAATGCTGGCCTGTAAAATAGCCACCATTCCAATATTTTCCATTTGTTTTTAAAAAAGCAATACATCTGCCTTATTTATCTCATGCAAACTTTGAAAAAAGAATTTAATGAGGTCTTTAGTATGTAAGTAATTCAAGAGAAAATAAGTACTTCAAGAAGATAAAAATTATTTCAAATTAAGACAGTGGTAAAATAATAATGGGTTTTTTAAAGTATTTGTATGATAATATTTTAGGAAGTAAAAAGAACCAAGAAAGACTGTAGGAATAAGACAGCTAGGAAAAGATTGTATATCAACTCCTTTATGATTCAGGGAAAACATTCAAGGTATGGATCATAATATCTAGGCAGAGAGTTTAAACTGTAACTATTCAAAAGGATTTGTTGCTCTGAGGAGCAAACCCCAAAATACTTTAGAATAACACAAAAAAAATCAGAATAACTTTTGCAGCAGTTCAGTCAAAGCTGCCCTTGCATGAGTTACTTCTTTTTTTGGTATTTTACGATGTTCTTTTAAAATGCGATTTTTTTTCAAGAAGCTCTGAAATCCTGACATGAAGATGGATTTCAAATGTTCCAGTTACAGAAAGAACTTTGCATCATGTAGGAACAAATGCTTTTATTTCTTCAGGAATTATGACAGGGACATCCAAAGTATAAAAGCACACTACAACAAAAGTCCCCTTTAGTGTAACCCATCCAGAGGTGAAAGAATACTAACATTTCAAGGAAAAAATATTTCCAATTATGGATGCTTCAGTCTCCCCAGAATTGTAAAATACAAAATATTATCACCCTGTAATTACTTGGTGGCCTCACTAGAACAGAGTCCGTGATACATAACAGTTGTTGTTAAAACAAACCAGCAAAGCCCCACTGTCCCCACCTTTCCTCATCAAAGAAACTACCTTACTGCTTTTGCTTGAAATTTCAGCCACCAGTCAAAGTGAATCTTCATCAGTTTTAATGGTTACACAGATTGTCTCTGCATGAAAAAGCTAAAGAAACACAGAAAATCTGGTCTTTCAAACTCTTAACACAAATCATATTTCCCCTCCTCCACCCTACTTTTTCTCCCACCCAACAAGCTGCAGGACCCAATCACAGCCCTTCAGAATAAACAAGTTATGTTTCAGCTCTGTATTGGGGCTGTTTTTCTTAAGTACTTCCTGTAAAAATTGAATTAGCAACATGCACACATGCTTAGCTGGCAGTGCTGGAGACCATCCACCTCCCCAGTCCTCAGCAGTGCTACCACATGCACCTATCAGCACAACCATTCCCACAGGTAACAAAATTAGGTCACAGATACAGGGGATAAGTGCAAAGGTTTAAACTGCACAACACTACATTAAAAAACCCCAAAACTTCTAGAAGCTGCAAGTGCACATCCAGAATGGTTATTCAGGTGGAAAAGAGGTCTCTTTCAAGATATCTTCCCACGTGAGGTTTTCTACTTTGTTATTCTATTTTATGAGTATGATGTAGTCAAGTGTCTAACTTAAGGATCAATACTTTCACAGCCTCCATTTAATTATTCTTCAAATGCAGTAGACAGGAATAAAGAAGAAAGCATTTCTCAACAGCAGACGCAAGACAACTGATTTTTCTTTAAGCCATAAAAAAATAAACCATCTGAAGTACTATCCCAAACATACTCATGTGTAAACATTAATCAGACTCCAAAATAGTTATGGCTATTTGCTTGAATTTCACACCATGAGGCCTGGAATCCAAAGCAACTTTAAAAAAAAAAACAAAAAAAAAACCCCAAACAAACAAACAGAAAAAAAAAACAGGACAAAACCTCTACATTTTTTTAAAAAGTTTAGAGAATGTTTGCCTATTCAAATTAATTCCTTCTGTGTGCTATCACCTGTACATTACCATCAGTCTATTGTATTCCCAATGCTCCTATTCTATTTGTAACAAAAGTAAACATACATAATGCATGAACTTGTCATTATTAACCCAGTTAGATGAATCATACTCCCTCATATTTATAAGTCAGCAAGCAATATACAGATGAAAGATCTTACATCTTTTTCCCCTCTTTCTTGAGAAGCATAAGCTGAACTATCTAAAAATATAGACCCATTTTTGGCATACCGAGAAGCACTAATATGTGCAGCTCCTACTCTGTGTGCAGAGCACAAGGAGCTAGAACATATGCAATGGACTCTACATTTTGACGACTTCATGTTTTAAAATGCACTTTAAAAAAATACACCAAGATGCAAGAAAGCTTTACAGAAATTAACGTCATCCCGTCTCAGAGGAACACTAGCAAATTTCACATGGTTAAAAAACAAAGAAAGGAAAAAAAAATATTTGACCTTGTTTCCTCTTCCAACTTTGCTGCTTTGGCACTTGCAGTTTTCCTCTGACAGTTTCCAACAAGATGACAGTGTAAAAAATTAAAACTTCCTAAGTTGGAGAAGGCTCAGAGAAGAAGAAGTGGCAGGGGAGAGAGCACATAAACAAAACACATAGCTGCCAGAAGTGCTGGTAGAGGCAACAAGCAAGCCAGCATTTGTAAAGGGGAGAGATGTTCAAGTGGTTTAAGGGCCTATGGTTAAACATTTAAATTCACTGCCAGCCCTCATTTGCCAGCCCTCCTGATTACTTTAACATAAAGCTCTTTTCCATAAAAGCTTTGTATACTGGTGCCCACAGTACTTCTGTAAATCCAAGCAAAAAAATCCAAGCAAAAAGGGAAAAAAAAGCCTTTTCAGTATACTTCAGAAGTTAAATACTTGTCTTAACATGCAGAACTTAAAACTTTTTCAGTTTAAACTAAAATTCAGGCAGTTGAGCAGTATGATATGTCTCCTATTGCCATTACTAAACCTTAGGTGCAGTCTGTGTACTTGGCTGTGGGCTTCTCAACCATCAGTGAGCTTGTGTGTGTGCAGGTGATGGCAGTACTGCTGGCTGACAAATAATTATTTAAGTTATTTTCTATTTTTTATAGCAAGTGCTATTGGATTTAATAGTTTCCAATAATTTTCCTAGTGACATGAGCTTTAGTAGGACAAGGCCAATCAACACAGCAAGGAGAAAGTGGAAATCAGAGCATCCACAGATGCTCTGATGAGCACTGTACAGATGAGACACTGTTTGTCTGAACTTTAAGGTTTAGCATCTATCCCCAAAACTTCAGAAAAATGTGTAACAAAGACTGGTGGCACAAACTTTCATCTTTGCACTATGTCTTCCCCTCGCATACAAGGACACAGTGCTGTCCTTCCTCTGTCCTCACCCCCTTTCCCCTGCAGCATGTGGCTGAGCTGGGACATCACCCACCACCCATTATGTCACAGAGAAAATGACTCCAGAAGAACAGGAGCTGAGCACCACTAAGTGCCCACATGGAGCTGCTGGCACAGCTGCCTAGGAAAATGCCTTCACACAAGATACCAAGTGTAGCCACCATGGACTACTCAGAATCAGCCCCATTATTAGCACCAATATGCAAACTACAAACTGGAAACTTCTCTATTAGGAAGTATTTCATCGGAAATCTGAAAAGCATAAAAAGAAGATCTGCAAAAGAAAAGGAAGGAAGAAGCTTGGGGTTATTCTAGCCCTTCTTCCTTGCCAGTGGAGAACTCCAGAGTGCACATTTTCTAACCTAGGTTGAAAGACCTAAGTGGTAGGCTTCTATCACTTCCTCTGGGACACTTCACCTAATATTTTCAGAGTGAGATTCCATTTATACACAATTTATTATTTTCTTCCTCCACAATCAAGAGTTATCTGTGAAGTAAACATTCTTCTAAACTTTCTTCATAAATCGAGCTATTGAAGCCCTAATAATGTTTTATTACTGTCCTCTGAATTTCCTCCAGTTGGATCAATACCCTTTGGCAAAAAAATAAAGATTTGACTCCAGGTGGAGCTGAATCCATGCTGCTAAGGAGGAATTATTACATCTTGGTTTATATGTCCACAAGCATAAATCAAAGAGTACCCTTTTTTAACTCACACTGTTAGCCAAGTTTTCCTCAGGTGTACTGGTGAAAAACTGAAAGCTCACAACCTAAATCATTAAGCTCCACATATAATACTCCAATCTCAAACATGTACACCTGTAGAGTTTTCTCATGGACTTCAGCAAGTCCTTCTAAACAAAAATATGTTTGCGAAGGTTCAGGCACCAAACATTGTGTTTTAATGCCTTGGTCTAAACAAAGAAAATTCTGGGCATAAATTGTTCTAGTTCATTACACAATACAGAAAAGATAATTCCTTCAGTTTTGCTGTTACCTTTTACAGTTAAGCAAATTTTCTTTCTTCTTACATTTAAAAAAGTAAGTAAAGCAAGAGCATATGGTCAGAAAAATACCACTGCTGTTCTTCAATTTTTTCTGACTAAAACTCCAAGGATTATTAATAAAAATTAGAATCTCTTAGTTCCAGCTATCTTCCACAGAGTGAAAATATCAGATCCACTCCTCTCAATGCAGCTTGTTTCATCATCTTTAAATTTATATAAATGAAAAATAAAGGAAAAAAGTAAGTATAACAGCAACAAATACAGAAAATGGTACTTGTTAAATAGCTACTTCATTTTCAGAGATCAAACCCCATTTCAAGGACTGTTGACAAAAATGCACAGCTAGAGTTTATTTCTTCTCAGTGTAGCAATTTAATAGGATTTAAAGGAGAAAATATTTTAAATGCAAACATATTGCAATGAGCCTTTCCTTGTCCTAACATTTTTCATATTAAGACTCACATCTTTATCCCTTGGCACTATACCTAAGAAGGAATAATAATTAACACTACAAGCAAGTACCATACAGACCTTACCCCCCTGGGAGCACCTCCTACTCTAGCGGGTGGTCCAAGTCTATTAGGAATTAGTAACAAGGTTGCCATCAACAAGCAGTATTGTGCTTGCCACGAAATGTAGTATGTTATCTCTGAAAATGGCATCTAGTATTTTCAGATCTCTCACTACCAAAAAGACAAACTGATTGCTCAATCTTCTTAAAAAAAAAGAAGTTGAAAAAAAAACTTTTAAGTTTATATCAGAGATTTGGCAAGAGAAAGTAGTTGCACAGTATGTATCACAAAGTGATCCAAATAGTGCAAACCGGGGCAGAATGGCTAAAATGAGTGGTTACAAGGATCTTGTACACATTAAATATAAATTCATTTCTTGAAGATGCATTTATAAATCCCTTCAAAAGTGAAGAAAAACTACAAAGGTTGGGGTGGGGTTTTTTTTTAATTTTATGCACTATTTGAAAGTGCACACATGAAAGCAGCATAGCAAACTTATAGAAACCTCAAGACCTAAACCTTAACTTGAATAGTAAATATACAGGTTTTAGGATTAAAAACAAAAACACTTCAGCTGTTATTGAAATAATTTAAAACACTGATGCCTTGATAAGGCCATAAAAACTTCAAAGTCTTTTGGGAAACTTTAAAAATTGTTAGGGAAAGCAAGCACCTGAAACTCCAGTTAAAGCAGAACAGCTTTATAATGGCTTTCCTCTACCTTGTTTAAGTTTAAGGAAAATCTGTGTGCTGAAGCGCTGTAGAGCTACAGCTCTAAATGCCGTCCAGGCCAAGAGCTGACAGATCACTTCAGCCTCTAGAAACAAAAGTAAAATATATGACAAAGCAAAACTTGACAGTAGCCCTAAAGCCTTGCCAGTGTTAATAGCTTTGGCATCTGTTCCAGTCTGAACATGTCCTCTCACTTCCTTGCACATTCCCCATCCACTTCAGTTAAAATCTTCTGTGGAAGTTCAACACCGTGTGAAACTCCAGAGATAGGTCTATTTAAAGAGTACCTTTCAGAATGTTTTTTCAACAGTAGCAGGTTGCATGGCCCCAGCTACATTTTTGATGAAAATATTTACAACCAAAACATGTGGAGTGCTACAAGGAAACACCAGAGGAGAAGCATGCTTTTAATATCATTATGATGAGAGCATTCAGAGTTGGATACGTCACCTCATTATGAGAATGCACATATGGCTATAACTCAAACAAAATACACCCCAAATTATTTCCAATTCCTGTACAGAAATTTTTATACTGGTCAATACCCTTTTAACCTTCTGGAAAACTGGACCTCAAACACTGAATTTATGAAAATATTTTCAAAGTGACCAGTTACTAAAAATTTTTTCTAGTGGCATTAACTTCTAATAGGCAAAGCTATATAAGGCTATAATTTTTCATTATTCCAGATTTCTTTTTCATAAATGTGGCAGATACAAACAATAATGAAGTTCACGTCTTTTTTTTCATATGTATTTCTTTCTGGAGGAAACTATTTTCCTATTGAGACACCAAATTCAAGGACCATTAGGTTTCCTTTGCTAGTCAGGAAAAAAACAAAATGCTTCAAACCTCAAAAATATGAGGCATATTAGGAAGGAGCAGAACTTTACAGAGACCTGCTCTTCACCAGACAGTAATAAAGAGAGAAGGTGCCTATGCTACTGCAATATTAAAAAAAGAAATTGCATTCATGCCTATGCAAAGTTATTCTTCCCTTCAAAAACAGAGTAAATAAGAACCACAAAACTGAGAAAAACTACAGACTTAGCTACTCTCTTATGACAGAGCCTCTTCTTATACACACAAACTGAAGCAAAAGGACATAGCTGCTACTAAAAAAAAAATACACAGCAAAAAACCCTACAACTATTCCTTGGAGAAGACACACAAAACACTTAGGTAGATAACAAGAGGTAACAAAAACATGCATTCCAACTTCCCATAGATACTTATTTTGTGTTTTTCCTTTCCAAAGTGTGGAAGAAAATTTATTATTATCAGAAACATTTTGCAAAGATAGTAGTTTCTGGTTTTAAGAGAACAAATAGCTAAGATTTTTGGTAAAAAAGCAACACCTTCCAGCCTTCAGAAGTATTCTTGAAATGTAATACATTGAAAGATTTTTCTGGGGAGCGGGGGTAGCTTTTAGCAGATTGCTTTTTAAAACCACTTAAACATCACATTTCCCAGATCCATTTGCCTAATGAATTCATCATACTGCAATTAATATATGATAGAGAGGGGGTTTTAGTCAACAGAAGGTATCAATTAGAAGACCCATTCAATTTTCCTTTCCATAGGAGCTGCCTGCCTCTGTATGAGAGATTTGGGATAACTGACTCACACTGAATGAGGATGTCTTTTCTGATACATAATCTCAGATAGTATTTGCACATCCAGAGAAGTTCAAATCAATATAACCAATATGCAATACATTTCATTGTTGATAAATACATTTGTGGCTATATTCATCAATGTCACGATTGGGTAAAAAGACAGGACAACATCAGAGAGTGAATGGAACTGGTCTAAATCCCATCAGCTGGAAACATTCCCCAAAGAAGTGATTATGACCAGCTGGCTGCAAACTACCGACATTTGGTCTAGACTCACAAAAGCATTTGATGTGTCTTCATGCCATTGATTTCAGCAGACACAGACTTTTAAATGCTCCTGGGAATCTGGGTCATTTCCCTTTCCTAGCCCCTGGTATAAGAGTTCTGTGAATTCAAGTAAATTTGGTACTTAAGATAGGGGAAAGCTCTAGCTCGTAGGATGTAATCTGAATCTGCCCTTTTTGCACCCTCTGATTAATGTGAAATTGAGGCTGAAAATTCTCCATTTATAATTAAAAATCCCGTTCTTCCATTTGGCTCCATCCCATTTGGCTCACCAAAGAGGCTTTTAAGACTTACTGGCTTCAGCTGTAGGATTGGTCCCCAATGGACGCTACTGTTGTTTTAGCATTTTGCTTGATTTTTGTTTCCCTGACTCACTTCCCTGAGAAGTAAAAATACTCTCTGCCAGGGCCACTAAAATCTCCCTTCACAAATACAAATGGAAAGTGGGAAAAAGTAAAGTAAAACATTGTGATCACACAGTAAATCAAGTTGGGTTTTGCTGGTTTCACAATTTAAAGCAAATTGAGATGTGTGTTTTATAATGCATGTTATAACTACTTTATTGTGGGAAGCTTTTAGGTGTGAGAAATGTTGGAAGAGGGGGATTTGTTGTGGTTTTATGTTGTGGTGGTGTCTTTTATGATTTCTTTGGTTTGGGTTGAGTTTTGACTTCAGCAAGGGGAAAACCTAGCACATGAGATATTTTCATAAGCTGAGAATTTTTTAAGAACAGTGGTTGCTAAAACACAAATTGTCTTCAATATGAAGAGCTGTTATAATTCCAAAATACAGCCTTTGGCTTTAAAAGTCCAACATGTTTTTCTTAAGTAATTCTTACCAAATTTTTGAAGAGTGCAGTTAATTCCTTTGTAAACACAGAAAATTTTAAAAACGCTGTTCCCAAATCTGGGTCATCCCTGCAAACACAGTTGCCACCAAACTTCTCCAGTGCTTGTGTATACTGTTCTTCATTTTCCACATGAGCTTCAAAAAGAGCAAAACACGAAGATATCATCATCAGATAAAAGGTTATTGAAATCACAATTTATGGGGCTTTAAAAAAAAAAGCTTTCCAGAGTTATTGCTAAAAATGTTTACTTGATACAAAAACCAGTCATTATTTACACTTTAACACTGATATGCCAGAAGTATGACATACCTCATTCTGGTTTGCATGTACCTATTCACATGTAAAAATGACAACGTGCCAAGACAAGACAAACATCTGACACCCTAGAAAGACCCAGAAATAATACTTCTGCACCATATACAGAGACATCACAACAACTCCCAACTCCTATAATGAACTTTTAGATTTTAATATTTTATTAACACTTATTTTAACTGTGTGCTATTATGTTCTACCGTGTGCTGAAAAAGAAGCAGAGGAGCTAAAGTGTGCTGGCAGAGTCTTGGATCTCTACCACAGAAAGCAATAGATCAAATATTCTTGGGTCATCCTAGGAAAAAGGACTACAAAACATGTTACAGAGCACAAAACCATATCTATGTTAGTTCTCCAATTCAGGACAGCAGTGGGGATCTGAAGCAAATCCTTGCAATCTGCATTTACCACAGGCCTGTTCAGTTCTGAAAGCAGTTCTGGTTCATGACAACCAGACTCCCTTCTGAAACAACAAAACCAGAAGCTTTGCCCCAGAAGTCATCCAGTGGTCCTGGGCTACACCAGGACAATTAAAGCAGCACACATCTAACATCAATGTTCAGAAAGCTTTGAGCTGCACATGTTGGGTGGTTATTCAGCCCAGGACATGAGAGGAAATCTAGGCATAAAATAAATTCAAGTATAAAGGAAATCTGAGAGTCTTAACTACTTTGCCCAAGTCACCAGGTTACTTGCCTATACAGACAGGCATAAAAAGTCCCTTTGTCAAAAGTCAATTTGACCTGTGGAAGAAAACAGAAAGTTTTCCTGAACTCAAGTTTAGTGACCATGTCATGCTTGAGCATGTGGACAAAGCACACAAAGTTGGCACCTGAGAAAGCTAACATTGCCTATTTCTTATTCTAGCTGTAGACAATTTCTAAAGCTTCAAAGGAAGTCAGGGAAAAAAAACAAAACAAAAACCTCCACACCCTAGAAAACAAATTATGCATTAATAAGGACAAAGACTGTCTTGTTCATTATATGAGACCAGCATAAACCCTGAAGATTATTTAGAGAGGATTAATCTGTTTAAACAAGCAATGATTCCGTTTCATTTCAAGCCCATTTTTACACATAAATACACTTAATATCCAAAGGATTTTTGATATAATGTCCTTTTCCAAATTTCAGTGAATTGGTTATATAACCTGTTCAATAAACTTATCATGCTCCAGACTAAAAACAAACCTGTCTGTTCATGTGTCCCATCTGGAACACCATTCAAGAACTTTTTTTTCTCAAAAAGCTAAAAATTTTGTCTGATTTCCAATATATGAAACTAAAACCCTATGCTGTAGTGGTATAACACTATGTAATTAAAGACTGACATAATGTACAGAATGGGTGTTACACAAACAGCATTAATTCTTCAAGTCTTTAACTTGAGCACTTGAATTTGCAGCCTGTGACAGATAGTTTGCAGATAGCTATTAAATTTAAAAACTGAATATTAGCACTGAAAGTTACTTATTTTCCTCAGCATCAACAGCAAGGGCTGAGCACTTACCAAAATTTTTGCTGTAGGATGAAGTAAGGATGCTCAACTAATTCTATTGTGTGACATATATACACCTGAACAAGCTTCCAATGAACTGGCACAGGCAGCAAAAATGAGGACGTGGCAGGTCACAGCTCCTTTAGATCTCACATCTACCCAGTAAAGTGAATTATTTCCACACTGCTTTCTGCATTTTTGCTGCTTCCTGCATCCAGCTTAGCTTACATGAACCCAGGTGAGAGAAGAGGTCAGGCCACAATTCCTACAGCAAAAAGAGCAAGGTGCCCCTGCATGAAAGCAAGGTGAAAAGGCTGCTACCATTAGGTGTTATGGTTAGATGTGCAACCAGTAGCTGAGCCATGCAGACTTTTTACCTTAGGAAACAAGCACGGCACCCATTCCACACAGCATCCCCAGGAGTCTTCTATTCCCCAGCATCCTGGGGACTGTTCTTCTGGATTCTGAGACATTCCCCAGAATGCTGATGGCAGTTTATTGCAACAGTACTATTAACTGAGCTGATACCCCCCAAATGCTTCTGAAGAACACAAAAATCTACTTTTCCGATGGAACCCTCCAAAATACTCTTCCTGCCCTATGGTGTTTTCCTGACAAATTTTAAAAGCTTCTCTACAAATAAAAGGTATGAAATAAAAAAAAGAAATCTGATCCAGTTTTGAGGGTTTAGAGGCTTTCTTTAAGTAAAAACCCAAGCTATGTACAAACTGGGAGTCACTATGTAAGCCTTAATAAAAAAGACAACACATTATTTTATTACAACATTATTAACTATTTAGGGAACCTATGCTAAAAATCCAGTCACTGTGCTCTTCTGAGTGTAGGACCATGGGCTTTGTTTTGTTAAAAGAAACCCCAGGGGCTGACAAGTGGCTTGGTTAGTGATGTTTCTGCTGGTGGAAGATAAAAGCCTCCAAATCTTTCTTGTCAAGATTGCGTGGGCAGCACAAATTTAAAATGTGGGCAAGGTACTGATTTTATGCAAAGACTAGTGATTTGCTACAATGTTCTAACAGGTACTCTGATTATGAGGTATAGTCTAGCATTCTAGAATAAATTTTTTTAAAAAACTTAACAGCCAAAAAAAACCCAGCCAAGCAAGAAAAAGAAGAGAAGAAAGGATGCCAAATCAATGAAACAGCTCCTAATGAATCTTAAACTGAACCCTCCACAATCCAAAGATAACAGCTTTATTACATTCAACAAGGAACTTCCTTTCAATTACTGGAGATGAATTATACCACAACAGCAGTTCTTGTTCTAACCTTGTCTGAACACCAACATGGCCACAAGTTCTGTCAAGTACTGGTGGCTCTCCAAGGTCGACAGGCCTACCTATTCTGCATTTAATATAGGTTTTGTTATCTCTACTTGCTATGAACTGCACAATGAGAACAAAAGCCAACCAAATGCCATTTCTTATCCACAAAAACAAATGCTATTTCTTATTCACAAAATGCTGCTGATCCACAAAAACAAAAGCTTCAATTATTTTTTCACAGAAGATCAACATACACAATTCTAAGAGATTGGCATACATTTAAAAATGCATGCAGCAATAGTTCTTTATATTTTATACAGCATTGTGTGAAAAATATCTGACTTTTTACATCATGACAATAAAAAGTTGCATCTCATCAGCTCCCTCTTGTCATGAAGTTCTCAACATACATAAGTGGAAGCCACCAGGGAGACTGAAGTTTCACAAAGCAGTAGAGCCAATGTAGCTTCTTATTGCTGCCAAAGAGTAATTTCACCCCCCACCGCCTTGATGATACACATGGCCCTACCACTTCAGGTGCTCATCTAATCCCAATTAAGTTGATGCAGCTTTATACAAGCTTAAAAACTCATCTAGGGATCTGCCAAGCAGCAAGGGTGACAGAAGGAGCAAGGAGCCCACACCCAGAGGAAAGAGCAGAGCACAGCTTTACCACCTGGTACCAGCATGGCAGCAAGAGAGGTTTAACTACCCCACAACATCTCATCCTTACTGAGTTCATGATCAAACAACTAGTTCAAGATTGCCATTTAAAATGCACATATCTCTCTTCTCAGAGTTACCTCCTTCTGATTCAGTATGACATCTGACTGTTTAAATCTTCTAATTTCACCAATACAAACTAATAGGAATTATGTACTTACCCAGACCAGATAAGTTTATGGCTTTGACAGATTTCTTCATTTTATAGAGAACAGTTCGGTCAACATCCAGAGCCTAAAAAAAGAGAATAACGTAATAGTGGATTGTCCTTTGGCAAATTTCTACCCTGGAAACCTGCTGTAGTTACAACTATTACATAGTTATCTTTATTTCCATAATTAATAAATTACTTGCTATTTGCTTCCACCCCCATCCATACAACCTATTCTGTCCCCTTGCCCGAAAAACACCCCCTCCATCTCTGGCTGGGGACCAGCATCATGTAAACTCAGCAGGAAACAATTTACACAGTATCATCTTTCCATGCTAAATTATTAAAGAAGCTTAAAACAGTTCTCACCCATCATATATTCTGATGTTGCTGAAGAAATGAGACATATCACTTCCTTAGGCAGAATATTGAAAATGGAATTTAATTTCAGTTTTCCTGGATAATTTAGTTAATTGCTTTCTCAACTATATGAACTTTCTATCTGTTATGCTGAGCAAAATAAATTGCATATCTCTCAAATATCGTTCACAGAGTTTAACTAGGCTAAGCTTTCCCCAACACTATATAAAACTCAAGTTTAAAACTTGTGCAGAATGCTCAAGCACTTACAATCAATTTGTTTCAAAGAAAGAAGTAAAAGCAGGTAACCATTTTGCTTACTGAAGTGAAATATGAGCATACTCAAAAATGGGGAATTGTTCCAGAAGGGAGAAGCAGAATGATGGTTATACAAATTGATTTTTTTAAAAAGTTGTGAAACTTGAAGAAAATATATGTTTCAGAGATGGGGTATCTTTAGACCCCACTGAAAAACAATACTGAACACTACA
Source organism: Pyrgilauda ruficollis (assembly GCF_017590135.1). Taxonomy (NCBI): domain Eukaryota; kingdom Metazoa; phylum Chordata; class Aves; order Passeriformes; family Passeridae; genus Pyrgilauda; species Pyrgilauda ruficollis. The sequence goes on from NW_024525712.1 coordinate 2,227,851, forward strand.
AATTGTATTATGCCAAGAGATGTTTACCATGATACATGATAAAGCAAAGAAAACCTACCAAATTTATTCCAGTTTTCATTCAAAACATTTCAACAAATTGCAGCAGCTACACATCTGACAAACCATTGTTTTATGCAGAAAAGTCAGCCCCCAGGAGTCTATCCAATTATTTTAACACAGTGAATGCAAAAAGAAATATTAAGCCCCCTGATTCTGGGAGTATTCTTAAACTGAATCTATTTAGACCACAAATAGCTGAACAAAATCTTCACAGCATTCCATGGTCTGCAAACCAACCAATTCAGACCATGCCTTAACATTAATGGTTACAGTGCCATGGTACTGCTATATCCATTGGAGGTTTTACCTCCAGCATCTTTATAGTTCAGACCTGAAATATATCAGCAGGAAAAGTGCACAGGCCTTTTCATCTGGAATTCTGAAGTACAGAGGAAGGGGAAAATAAAACAATCTACGCAAGCCCATAAAAGCCATGCCAGATCTGTTCACTCTCTTCAGCAATTTGAATTCCATCTACTACAAGTCTGTATCTAGTGTGATCTCCAAGGTTAGATTAGTCACCTGTTTGGATGGGAGTACATGAAGTGAATTCCCTCATTGTATATTCGGTGATTTCTAAAAATAACCTTGGAAGAACACCTTCCAATCAGCTGAATACAGAGGAATTATTTCATTGATGACTGCATCAAAGGGCAACCATCCTTCTGGAGTAGAAGTGAAAGGAACGTCTCCAACTACAAGCAATATGAGCAACAGTACAAAGAGAAGGCTGACAGCCAGAGACTTAAAACTTACAAATTCAATTCTCAGCCAAGTCTTAGATTTGTGTGTGCAACTGAGAAAATTTAAACCTCTGCACCTTATTTTGTGGAAGATAATTCTTAAGGAAGAAAAATGTCAGAAGGATACATGCATGGGATTAATTGTATTCACATGGTCAGGGATCCAGACATCTATGGATTAACAAAATCCTCTGGCCCAAGACTGCCTCAGTCAGAAAGCACAAACTCCCAGCAAGAAAAAAACCTCAAATCCGCTTCCTCGACTAAAGTCATCATTTTGGTTTGAAATGTCTCTCAACCAACTTCCACTTTCACCAGGATCAGGCAGCAGAGGAACAAACCCACAAGGCACAACCAGAGACTGTCCAACAGAAATGGCAGCTAATGCCCCTAATACACCAGTGACAACTCAAGCATCAACCCATTTCAGACAGCTGGTCCACATAAAAATTAAAAAGAAAGGATAATGGGGGAAATATCCCACTGACAGTACCAAGGACAACACAACAAGCAAAACCTAAAACTTTAATGTGCTGGAACTGTATAGGTCAGGCTTTCTTGGGTCCTCTCTTCATCCCCTGCCTGTCTTTTCAGCTGTGTCAGTGCAAAGCTGTACCTGAACCTTAACAAACTGCTACTAGACACTGGGTGGAAAAATCAGTTCTGGAATGCTTTCCAAACAGGAAACGAAGGATAACAAATATCTAGTCATTTGAAGAGGGATCTGGATACATTTATGAAATACAATTACTATGTTTCCAACTGTGGTAATATAACTACACTTGCTGTTGCAGGAAGTTTTGTCAATTCCTCCCTTCCTTGGTGCAATCTTCTCGTAGTGTGTGACATTTAGGAGTGCCTACGTGTGCCTACAATGGGTAAAATACTGAAAAGCTTTGCATCTTTAATACTGTATTTCACTGTTGCTTACAGACCAAAAAATAGAGAGGAAGACTTTGCCTTTGTTTAATCGAGCAGCATTGGTGTTTATTCACATTTAGTGTTTCAAAGGAGTCATTTCAGGACAAAACATGAATATGTCAGCTCCTTGTCTTTAGTGTTGTTCTTCATATTTCCTTGTCCTTTTCTTTGTCCACATTTTAGCACTGGGAAATCAGCTCAAATCCAGCTGTAGCTTCACAACGGTTCACAAGCTTCTGCTTGTTTCATAAATATAGACACACTGTACCAATGCACACACATGCATCAAAATGCATCCTAATTCAACTTCTTGGTGCATTCTCAGTAGTTTCAGGAGCAGGACATTTTAAAATGGTTTTGGATGTTGCATATACTAGTGTTTCTTTTTATTCACTTGAAAATGCCTAGTAAACTCCTGAACCAGAAGAAAAGTGACCCTGTATTTCACATGGTGGGATCAGTTTGTCCTCTCAGGTAATATTTCTAGTTTAGCCTTAAAAATCTCTGTTGTAAGACTGCTTATTTTAGCATCTGTTTCAGCACAACTGAGACTATGAGGCCATATAAATAATTTTCATAGTCCCACTCAGCTTCTACTGATGAGCACTCAGACTGATCTATTGTTAAAAACAGTAAATACAGCTTTGACTTAAGGGGGGGGCAGGAGAAATTCTCTACAATACACAAGACGTCACGTTATTGTGGAAATGGTGTTATGCACATGAACTGGAACAGAAACTCCAAAGTGACCTTCTTGAGTGTGTCCTTGTCTGTGCAATCTTTTTTCCAAATACAGTATTTATGTCTTCTGTTCATTTACTTTCATGTGATTTCTGATGGCAATCTTATGAACCATTTTTAAGGTAAATTACTGTCTACTCAGAAGTATACTAGGGAGAGGAACAAGCATATCACAATCAAAGGTAGATTTTCAAAGGAACACAGGACAGAGGACTCAAGCTACCAATGATAAGTAGCAAAGCTTTTTTCCACATGTAGGAACAAGGTCCAGTTTCACTTGCCAAAGGCCAATTTCTATTTTCACTGCTTCAAAGGTTTTTACTTTGAACAGTAAAATGCGCCAACTAATTAGAACCAAATCCATCTTACCAGGAAGAAATCAGTCTGAGATTACTGAAACATCCTAAAATGCTATTCTACAGCCTACTCTGTATGCTTCGTTCTAATTATAATTATTAATAATAATAATAATAATAATAATAATAATAGTTCTGCTTAAGTCTGTTTCACATTGCCTAGAAAGATTTAAGCCCACCAGGGGTTGCAATTTTCAAACATTTAATTGTGCTGCTTCCCCACCAAAAAACTCAGAAAATAAAAAGATTGGCATCAATCCCCAAATCTATATTATCTAAATAGATCTGTGCAGTATAGATGGCTGGCATAAAAGATGAATGTATTATTTGCTCTCTTCAGTGGAGAGAGGAGAAACAACTGTTCTATTATTAGCATATTTAACTGGGGGAGGAAAAAAAGCAGGAAGACAGAAACTCAGAAACTGAACATCCCAGAGATGATTTTGGCACCTTTTACAGAGCCAAAGGGTATGGGGAAAACCAGGAGAGTAGCAGCATAAGTGGAGAGTCCCCAGGCTCTAGTGGTTCATTAAACATATTTTGTGCCAAACTTACAGCAGAAGTCTGTGTCTTTGTCTTATACAAGTGTCCTCACACCAGCGTCTTTTTTATTTGTGGCCCAGAATATAATTAATTATCTGTGAAGGAATAGAAAAACAGCCATACTGGATCAGATCAACACTGCATTTAACCTGATATCCTCTATCAGGAGCAGCCAACAGCAGATGTTCGGGGCAGCAAGCAAGGAAAAGCACGTACACATCCTTCCCCAGGATAATCTCCCAGTTTCCAGCAATGAGTTTAAAAACAAAAGACTGAGATACTCTCAACCATAAACACTACATAGCCCAACAGGCTATTCTCAAGAGAAACAAGAAGCCCAAATTTTCTCATTCCAGACAACGGAAAGAAAAAAAACTAAACCTGACAGCATACCATGGGAAGTAGGGATGGAGGAAGAGGAAGGAGTTGGCCATCACCTTTACTTTACTTTGCATTTAAAACAGTTCAAAATCTCTAACACATTCCTTCCTTCTTACCCACAGCAGCTTCCTTTTGGAAAGTGTAAAAGTAACTATTTCACATTTTCACCTATTTGGATGGGGTTTTGCTGAAAGTATTCATAGAACTGCATCTGAATTTGAGGAAAGTCTCAAGATTACCATTTTGTAAAATAAATGCTTGGAAGTACTGCTAAAGCAGTAAAAAAAATTTTGGGAAATAAATCTTGTGTCATTAGAAAAATCCTGGAGTCAGGAACCTACGTGTTCTCTATAATGAGCATCTAACTGACAAATATACAAAAAAATATTAACACACTGATATTTGATCTATTATACACAGTTATCTTAACACTATTTCTTTAAAACAAAATCAGATCTCACTCTTAATTTTAGCAATTTGCTTTAAAACATTGGTCTACTCAACAGTCATAAATCCTGCACTTCATCCATTCCAGTATTTCAGAATAAGTAATAATGCCAGAGGCTGCTGCAGATGCTGAACACATATAGGAACATCCTTCCCAAAAACAAAAGGGCACAGGAAGAAACTTGGTCAGTTAAGGAAAAGAGAGGCAATCAAGTAGTTATTGTAGAGACAGCAGAAAAAGACAAGGTTCTTGTGCCTCACTGGACTGGTCTTGTTTAAAAATTAACAACAGCAAATTTTTTATACTTGTATCCAAGAACCACAACAGTTTGGCTTTCCTCGTGTATCTTTACAGGCAATCTGATATTTGCTGTAATTAATCCTTGCTGACTCAAAAGATCAGAGATATCCACAGACATTCTATCTCAGCTTATTTTTCTACTAGAAATGAACTGTCAACACTGCTGGCTTCAATCCACTTTTCTGTTACAGAGGGTGGTAAAAAAACTTCCCAAATTATGTTATCCCTCTTCAGAATCCTCTTTCCATTCTCTTACTCTTATACAATTTCCTCCTTCAATGTATTAGTTTCTTTTCTAAACCCTCTCCAGTTTCCTTCCACTGATCACCTTGCCTATTCGCAGAGGAACTGATACAAAGGATGAAAAAAAACCCTTACAGACATAGTCTGGGGCAAGGCATTGTAGCTTCTGAATGGATCCTAGAACAACAGTAATTTAAAGACACTTTAATTTGGGGCAATTACTTTACTTGGAGCAGTAGCTATGTGAAAAACTGCAGTAGCTATGACAGTTAATTTGTAAAAATGAGCTCTTTGCTGTGAGACCTGTCAGCTAAATAGACTGAAGGTTCAGAGACAAACCTGCAAAAAAAGGACAGAGTTTATGGCAGAATAATCTCTGAAAGGTCCCTTTCCACAAAAGCGTTGTTTCTCCAGCATCTGGGTTCGTGGTTCTTGAGGGCCCGATGCCAAGGCAATCTGTTTAAACAAGCACTGGTGTATTTGGCAGAAGAATGTAGTAAACTCTTGAGCTAAGGATATGCATGGTGGAAAAAAGTAACACTAATGTGCTTTGGGAAATGAATATGTGAAAGTGCAAGGTAATTCTGCTGCAAACGTAAATGATGGGAGAATTTGGCACTGCTGTATGCTGTGTATAAAACCAGACCTGAGCATGACTTTGTACAATGCATTTATTAAAACAAAGAAGGAATTCTAAAAACTAGAATTCTCTAACAGACTACTTCTGTCAGAAGAGAAATCCCAAATTAGAAGTTCAGAGATATAAAATGTTACATCATTAATAAAAGTCACTAAATGAGACTGTTTCACACTAAACAAAACAGGTGCTGTATCTGTGTATTAACTGATTTCCACAGGCCTCCCTCACTACAAAAAGTTAGAAATGCAACAGATACTTAACTAGGAAACAGATATCAAGCATTTTTGTGAAATAAAATATCATGCTTAGAGAAAGAATGGAAGCTGCTTATGCCAACTATTTCTCCAGAACACATCCACCTCCTGCATTAACCAATTTTTACACTGAGAAATATACTTTACTTCTCCAACACTGTAGCTATCTGCTTTCAAAGACGACTGGACTTTAAATACAGATCTTATAAGCAACGTAACATATTATCCACTTAATCTCTACAGTCGCTCATTTATAAACAGAGGGGGTGCAAAATAAACTCCCTTATTTAATATTTAATTGTTGTTTATTTTTTCAGTTGCAGTAGCCAATTCTTGATATCCATCTCCATTTATTTAATATAACATGCTTCAACATCCTAATATATATCACCAAGTAAAATAAAGTAACATAGGCAACAGAATCAAAGTTCCAGGGATGATTGTCTTAAATGGACTAGTAAGATTTACCAACTCTCTACCCACGTCAAAATTCTCTGGTCCTCACCCTGCAAGAGACTTTTTTCTAGCTGCCATTCATGGTTGAAGTCCAGCTGTTGGAAGAGGCTGATCCTCACGCTGTATCATTCAACAGCATTATGATGAGCTGGCTGACAGGATTTTCCTTTTGCAGATTTTTTTTAATTCAGGAACTCTTTTTCCCCAGCATTAAATCTTTTTAGACACCATCAGAGGCAACAAGAATTAATCTTTGCAGAACATAATGCCCTTTTATTCTGCATGTGATAAGCTTTCTGAAAAGAGAATTTTTAGTTATTTATGGGAGCAATTAACAAACCAAAACACTTTCCAGGTACTCAAAAGTTTCCATATTAGTGGTCTAATTTGGTATTTGTAGTCTTTCAAACCTCTGCTTGAACCAGGCAGACACTCTTGTCACAATCTCTACAAAACAATGAAAAATAAACAGTTACATTCCCCCTATGTATTATGTACTTACTCTATACTAAAAATGAGAACCTTTGCAGTGTGTGCACAGATCAGCTGGATGCCATAAACTGATCTGTCCCTCCACATCCAACACACCTTTGTCTTTTTCTTCTTTAAGTATCTAATAATTCTAGGGACAAGAAACTAGCCTAGAAAAGAGAAGAATCTACAGCAACCCAGCAAAATTGAACTTCAGTCTTAACAGGCCTCTGAGAGCTTCTTAACAGAAATAAATAATAAATTGGCATCACAAACATCTCTGGCAGACACATACACACTACATTGTGAAAGGGAATAGAAGGCACACAAACTCTGTCTAGTTTATGATACACCTGAAACTCTAAGGATGCCATATTCCCACAACAAAGAATGGCAGAGGTACCTGGAGGGGACTTCAGGAGAGTAGGACAAATCACCTCAAATGAACCAACCATTCCTAGGGACATAGGAACCAGCTGTCAAAATAAGGTTCATGAGAGGTAAAGCAGCACATTGGACATCATCTCTCTATTATCAGGGCAAAAATTTATTAACAGCATCTACCTATAATACTAAAGGTATATTATTATTACACATAAAATCCAGTGTCAAATTATGTCACTTATTTTCTCTTGAAACGCTATAAAATTATTTCTGTTCTATAGTGGCTTTCAGACTTCAGCCTGTGATTTGCACTCCAATTTCTCTGTAATTCACTATACTTTTGAAAATCTCTGCATGGTCTCAGTATCAATACTTAAATGAAAGAATGCATCTGAACTGTCATTCATTTTATGTACTTAACACAGAAATCACAGGACACTGTAACAATCTTGAAAGCAATGATCTTAAATTCTACTGGAATTTCAGCAGCTTTAAGTATAACTAAAATTAACAGTTCAGACATTCCTGTCACTAGAGACAGATGCCTCAATGTGTAAGTGAAACTTAAAGCGATGCAATTATTAGTGCACCAAACAGTAGAGATACAATATTCATTTACATAATATTGATGCAAAAATAAAAGCTTTATCCCCAGAGTGGACTTTGCCAAAATAATGAGAGAGTTCATGTCATGGAAGGTATCTATAGAATGGAAAAGGTGGTACTTCCCTGTATCATCAATTTAGATTAGGAAGGTAAATTCATACACAACTGTTACCTAAGACAAAACACTACCTAAGACAAAGAACTTCTGCAATTAAAATTGAAGCAATTTAGAGCAGAGAAGCATGTCCAGTTCTATCAGAACTTCTGTTGCTCTTAAATGAAATAGAAAAGAGCTACTGAATCAACTGATTCAAGCAAGAGACAAATGGCTGAATCTATATGCAGCCAAGCACCGTGTGTCCCCGCACCAGTGCCACATCCATATCGCCTGGGGGAGAGGGAAGGCAGTGGCAAACATGTTCCATCCCTAGAACAGACTGGGCTGGAAATGCTTATATGAAAAGCTTATCATCTATATCCAGACCATTTAAGCAACAGAAGAGAGTGAACTAAGCAGAAGAATGAATGAAATCAAACAAAAAGCAGCTTAGGAAAGATTTACTACTTCGTTGCTTCTTCAAAGCTATTCTCATCAGCACAATCAGCATCTAGTCGACATGCAGCTCAGAGTGTAGGAGGACTCTGCTGGCATTTTTTCTATTGCTGTGTAACATACACCTACAGTGCTGGAAAATAAACAAATAATTAAAAACATGTGCTTTGCAAAACTCCATACTGCATGTTTTGCATGTGACTATGGAGCAGGAGTTCTGTGTTTGCAAATGCTAAGGAAATTTCTACTCCTATTGCAATAGCCAAACAATAATCCTGGTTGATTGAAGGGGCTTAAAATTATTACTTCATGCATTTGTTTCTGAGTTGACTTCCCTAGAATACAGCCTGAAATTCCTTGAAATTGCATATTCTAGGAAAGAAATCTTTCATTAACAATGAACAGAAATCATAAAACATGCGAAAATAATCCGTAAGAACATCCACATCCCTTCACTACAACTTTCCCTTCCTATATGCTTTTTAGGTGTAGTACAAAGCTTTCAGGAATGTGGAAGTAGTTTGTTCATCTCTAATCACTTCAGCTGTTTTGATGTATCCACATGCATACTTAGCATAATGCCTAGACAGAATTATAGATTTCAGGCTAGAACTACATTGATAATCTGATCTTTAATCAGAGCTAGCTGAGGGGTCCACAAACAGCAGATGGTTCTGAACACCACACTGCTGCAAGACAACAAGGAGCAGAGTTTCAGCCTCCTCTCTCAGTTCTCTATTTCTTCTTGTATAACAAGTCAGATGCTAGAATTTATATTATAGCTTTTTTCATGTTAACTTTTACAGCCACCTCTTAAAGCATACACTCCAAAGAAATACACTTCACTGCACAGTATGTCACTTACATAGTAAATATTTTTGTGAAGCAGAGTTCACACACACAAAGAAACACATTTTTCAAATTCTGTCCAACACCTACTCACTTGAAAATAAAGCCTCCTACTTGAGATGAAAAGTACTGAATCACACCACCCAAGCTAATTTCCTGCAAAGCACCATTGCTCATAAGACAAAGCCTATTCAGGTACAATACTGTATCTCGGTTCCTCCATCAATAAATTCTTAGCTGTAAGATAAATTATTTTCTCTTTCCAAATAAAATTGAGATATGTATAATATCTCATAAAGTCTGCATAATTGTTAATTACATCTCATTTTCTGAGGGACTTCTTTCATTCCTAAACTACACAGTAGGATATAGCTGAGATCACCATTATTCCCTGTCCTCCACCACTACCCCTTCCCTATATTCCTGCCCACCTCGTTGCTACACTGATCCTTTTCACAGTAGCCCTGCCCCCACGTTCTCAGGCCTGTTTTTATCCTACTTCCTGTGAACACTGCCACACTCCCTCTTCCTTTGCAGTTCCCGTCAATTCCAATTTCTCTGAACTTCCTCAGACTTCTTATGCATTTTCTTATCCCCTCCTTAATGCTTCTCCCCAAGTGGCAATTCCTGACCCTTCAGTTCCTCATTTGCCATCACAGTACTTCTGCTTCTGAATAACTCTCTCAATCTCTCGATTTGTTTTTAGTTCAAATTTCCTTTTCCTGTTCTTCACATTTGACTGATCTCCATGTTACCTCTTAAACATTTCAGGTGCCCATTACTTTGTGAGTCTTCCCTTTCTTGTGTTACCATTTTTTTGTTGCTTCCCAGCCAAATTTACTTGACCACTTAATCTCTAGATTGATGTAAACTTCAGAAAAGAAGTCTAGCTTTAGTCAAAACAAAAGAAGCTTGTGGTCACCTTAATCACAGAAAATCTCATCTCTAATACTAAAACTCTTTGAGCTGACATCTCTGTCCCCACCAAGAGCAGCTACACATACAGTAAGCATTTTGCATACAGAACAGCTTCGTGCTAAGAAACGTGAGACTGTGTGGGAAAAAGGCTGCCAAAAGAACCAGAAGTCCTGCCTTCAATTCGCAATAAAGTTAATAGTTACAAACTTCAAACTTCTGCTTGTACCATAACTAGAACTACATATTCCAGCTGGGTTAAAGAAAAAAATGTCTCAGTTAAAATGGACCAAAGGAGAGATTTTGATGCTATATGAAACCTGGGTATAACCACTTTGTATAGCTTTACAAGTATGGTTCTCAGTAATTCTGATTTCCCACTAGCAGCTTCCAGCACTGCTGAAAGAGTAAATAAGGAGACACACAATTTCTCCTATTGTGAACCTCTTGCACATTTGACTATGCTACAAATGTGAAAGCACCGTCTTCTTGAATAGCAGTGGTAGTTGCTGTAAATGCACGTTTAGAATGTTTTTCAAGCATTTCTGGCAGCAAGAGGGGAACCAGTACTTGCTTGCCACTCATCCAGGAACACTTACAGTGTTTGAGTAAAAACACCTCTCCTCAATTTAATGGTCATAGTCTGCATTTCTGCATTCATTGCAATTTTTTTTTTAGATGTAAATATTTCTTCTCTTCTTTCCATCCCTGCCTTTTTTACCCTCTGTGCTACATCAGATATCAAGCTAGACTTCAGAGGATTTGTCAGAAATATTTGCTTAGTTCTTTCAGGATCCTGGGAAATAAGTCAACCAGCCCCAACAAACTGAGTGCTTCAAGCTCACAATTTTATTTATTGCCTTGCTTACTTGTATCTCTATTCCTGATATCCATTCTACCTTCTCCCACACTTTGAACTCAAAAATTGCAGCATAGCATTTGATTTGGCAATACCTACATTATTTTTAATACAACTACATTCTAATTGCATATTATGTCTTCTTTTTCATCTTGCAATTCTATGTGCTTAAAAGTGTTTTTGTTTTCTTTACTGCCTCCTGTCACTCCTAAAGAAACTTGACCTTTGCAAGTTTGTCTTTTATCTTTACAGATATTCCTTAAAACAAACCTTCCTCTGGATATCTGGCTTTTTCTTCACATGTCTGACAAGCTCAGACAATTTGTGACATTCTTCCTGGGGTGTTTCAAGTCTGTAGATTTGCCTATAATTTTCCCCTTTCCTGGAATATTTAATGGACATTTTTCAGGTTTTAGTATATGCACTCTTCAGTTCTTAAGAACTCACCAGCTCTTAATGATTTTTTCCCTATATATATATGTGTGTGTGTGTGCTTTGCTTTTAGTACATAATTAATTCAGCCCCTACTATTCAATAAACACTTCACTTGTTTCCACAACTTGATTCCTTCCTTTAAACCAGTGACTCTGACTCTCACATTAGCCCCTCCAGCTTCTGTTTCCTTGTATAAAAGTCAGCAGCTTGGCTTGCCATGACAGATGCCTGACTATAACATGACTTCTTCCCTCTCTAGCAACTTCACAAAGGAAAAAAGATTTATTTGGAGACAGCACAGGCTGAGAACAAGTGAAGGCTCTTGCCACTGGCCCACCCATGAGAGTCATTTCATCTTAGCATGAAGCCCACCTGAGGTTCAGCCATTGCTCCAGTACCTTGGACAGGGCTGGGCCAAGGCAGGGACCTCCACAGGGCACCAATAATTGCTGTGGCAAAGGAGTTTCAAGAAATCAAGAAACTATATAGTCAAGGAGACTATAAGCATTTCAAAAGCATAGAGAAGCTTGATACCCAAGACAAGAGAGGGAAGAGTCAGCCAAAACAAGGCTAGAGTCGACTTTTGTGGAGCTTTAAGTGGAAAGGTTGTTTCTGGGAAACTGGAGCAGACAGATCATGTGGGCTGTCTAGAGTGAGGCTCAGGTGCAGTGCTGGAGCTCGCACAGGGAATGGCTGTATGTAACACATGCACATACACACATGGCAAGTGAATATTATAAAACAATCATAGATTTAGGAACTAAGTGTTTGATAACCACTATTCCAAGGCATATGAATTAAAAGAAAGCATTTCACAGTGGTTCAGCTACTAACACACTACACTAGTCAGGTGCACCAAGTTTTCTTGCATTTCTCCATCTGTATTCATCAGCCAGATTCACTTGACATGTGGACTGTAAGAACTCTGGAGCAGGGATTAGGCTTTAGTCCTGTGACTTTGCAATGCATTTCACAATAAAGGCTTCACCTTTATTCACCTTTACCTAACATTGCTGCATATTATGGTATAGAGAAAACAACATGAAGAGGAAGTGAAGGCTAAGCAGAAGTAGCCACTTCCTACATTACTGTCTTTAGCATCAGCATGAAGTACACTAGATTCAGATAAGATGGTTCTGAAAAATACACCAACATTATGGAAAACTCAAAACACAAAACCCCCAATGAGTAAAATACTCATGAGAAATGAGAAAGATATATATCCTTCTTTATAAATCTATATTTTTCATTCATGCTCCTAGGAGGAATGGGAGTATTTGGTAATGTGAAGCAGATTCATTACCAAATACACTAAGGTAAGGTGCACAGAAATCTTTTTTTGTGGTTTGACATTGTTTTAACTGACTGCATGTTGATGTTAAAGCTTTAAAGTTGAAACTGGCTATCTGAAAATATGCACAGAGCTCCAGCTGAAGCCGTACAGTTTAGCTCCTGTATTTCTGCCATTTTCATCCTCTATATTCCTCTCCAAAAGAAAACAATTCCCACACTCCTTTTGAAATCATCATGCCTTTTGCATTATAATGACTTTTCCAGAAACCTCTGGTTGCTGATGACAGAGAATCATGATTCCAGAAAGGAACACAAAAAAACATTTTAAACAACAAGTATTTGTGGAAATGTATTTAGCAATGAGGTAAGAAAAGTGTGCAAATATGTTCTACTAAAGAGCATGCTGTAGTGGGCATAAAGATATATTTTATTAAAAAGAAATATACAAGAGACCATAGTAAATTTCTCAAAATGAACTATAGTATATGACATTTCCTACTGCTTCTCAAACTATACAGAATCACTCTCTTCACGTAACTTTGAAATGCAAGGCACAATCATCAACTATAGGAAAACAGAATCCAGTCCTATAAATGTAGCAAGCAAAAAGTAAATATACAGGTGTATCCATGTGTCCAGACTCACATTCCCCCACACTATGAGGCTGTTTTTATATCTCCCCCTTGTTAGCTTTGCAGAACCAAAATGTAGAAAAGCATGCTACAGAATTGTACCATACAAGAGGGAATCAAATTCAATAAACATCGACCCCTTACACCACTCCAAGCCTGCTGAAAACCGTGGATTGCCTTAGGTGGTAAGAAGATGTTGCCATTTCTGATAGAAAATTGCATTATAAATGACAGTGAGGAAGAAAATGATTTGATACAGAAATGACATGCTGCATTTGTAGGAGTGGTAATTGAAAAAAAAAAAATCTTTGAAAGTGTAAAATAACAGAATTATTGAGGTATAATCATCATGGAATGGGACCTACAAAACAAAGGCAAGTTGAGACTTGAAATTACAAGTTATGCCTTTAACATTAATTCCTCAGCCTTTACAAAAATTCCTTGAGAGTGGTTTTTAAATAGACTGTAAGCAATTGAAATCTATTTCTATCCAGAGAACTAAATCCATCTTTGGTACCACCACACTGTTTCTTTGTTGTACACTCTACATATTTCCCCCACATTTGTTCTCTCTACTTTTTAGGACACATTTACTCCAGTGGCAAATGCCACTGTGATGTGGAAGTGTTCCAGTAACCTATTAAACTTCTCTCAGTGCTTCCATTCTCCTCCCTTCATAGGGAAATCTGTGCATGCAGTGAAGTTTAAGTAGGTGGGTAAATTTTGTACCTCAATCCTGACTTAGATGGAAATGTCTTCAGCACAGGTACTGTCTGCTACTCTCTGTTTACATATTAGTCTACAGAGAGTAGCAAAACTGCTCCCTATCCTATTTACTTGGTCCAGCACTGGATCCCAATAAACAGTCAGAACAGAAATAAGGGCTTTACTTCCACTCTTTATTGCACAGCTTAACTCATGCTTCAAAAAAAAAAAAGTGGTACAATTAGATTCTAGTCATTCAATTACTCCTTAAACTAATTTCTGAAAATCTTTAAAATTATCACAGTTACTAGGACCACTTTGCAGGTTTCATTACAATTCAGGGACTATTTTATTTAACTTACAGCACATAAAAGAGAGAAGCATGTGCTCTAAGTAACAGCAGTACTGAAACCAGATATTTAAGCATTCATAGTTAAAGAACAGTCACCACAAATTTTTAGATCCTGTTACCTTTAGTAGAAACAGACAATTAGAAAGGCTGCAGTTCTCAGACCAGATTACTGATTTCAAGCAACCCCTCCCCCAATCATGTGACCATGCTCTGCACTCTGTCAATTAAAATTTATTTAATCTTAGTCACTGTCACATTTGTAAAGATTAAACAATAACCTGTAAGAGCCTGTGACATATTGCTGACTAATAATTTTGTTTCAGAAGATGCTAAATATTCCCAGCGTTTTGCTAAGCAACATCCTAATCTGAGAACAATGAAGAAATTATATGATTCCTTTTCCTTTGAAATCACTTTGTGTTCCACAACCATGTCTTCCCTAATCCCTTTTCCACTACTGAGAGCAAGCAAACAGATTCAGCCAAGAATCAGATGCTCTTTCTGCAAGTGCTTGAACAGGCACCAGCTCCCAAACTGCAATGCAGGTGTTTCTGGTGATCTGAAAAGCCATGATCCATGGTCTGTAATCAGTGTATATAATCATATAAAACAGTAAAACTGAAAGTATTTTCAACTGATACTAAGAATCAACCATATTGTGAAACTGACAGAGGTCAGTTAATCCAAGTTCAGATTTAAGGCAATACCACTGCCCACAAAGATATACAGATAAATTATACACTTTAATTGTCCAACATCTTATTGCTCACTTAACAAGGCTCTTCCACTCCACCACAGAAAGCTTCATTAACTAAACTTTTGAGATACTATTAGATACCTACTAATTAACAAAGACAGAATTACAAAACTAGTAGTCAGCAATGTTAAGTGCAAAAGACATCCCAATGGGATGTGAAAACATATCTGTGTTTGCAGACAGTTGAGCTCAGGCTAACAAGTCACAGCAGCCTCCCCTCCTGTGCTTCTGCACTGCCTCCCCAGCTCCCAAGGGAGCACCAGGCTTGGGAGCCTAGAGCTGGCTTCACGCAGGCAGTTGAATACTCCATTCCAGAGCCATATTTTCTGGGAGTAGCAGGAAAGAGACATCCTCTAAGTATCAGTAGTAACCACTTAATTTGTTGATTTAATAAAGGTATACAATATCCTGGGAAGTAAAAATGTGTCTTCAGTGACTAAACTAGCTCTTACAGTCACTTGTTCAAACCAGTGCATACACAAAGTCAGCAGTCAGCCAGCTTCAACTTACCTATTAACTGCTTTAAAGTAACACATTCCCTCAATCATACACAGCCAGACTTCCTAGTTCCCAGAACTACACTGCTTGCTGCAAGAGAGCAGTGTGCTCTGCAAATCAGTGCTTCACACTACCAGTGCCACTGGAAATGCGCAGGTTCTTTGTATTCCCTGAACATTTCTAGTTACCTGCTTTAATAAGCTTCAGTTCATAACAAGCTGATGAACTACTTCTTGCCCAGCCTCCCAGAAAAAAGTTGCTGAGCCTTGACTTCTCTATTACACAACTTACAGACAGCGTTTTATCCAAGAATCACATTTAACCTGAAAAACCAGGCACGTCATGGACCTGAGTATTTCCAAATCAAAGTCGTCCAAGCCTGAAAAAAATTTCACCACTTTGAAACTATAAAAATGTATTTGTTGTTCTTGACAAATCACAGAGAAAAAGATTCAGTAGTCATTTCCACACATGCTTTCAGACAGCAGCATAAACAGGCAGGAACTGCTGATATTTTGCCAGAAGTGCCAGATAGATCAACACTATTAAAAACTACTGCCAGTCTCTGCAACCTCTCACCTCCTGCCTTGCAAACTTTACTAGGCTCATTGTTTATCATCATTATTACTAAAGATAATTTTGTACTAAGCTAGCAGACAACATCTAATACCAGAAATACGCAGATACAAAGAAAGATTTAACATTCTGATTTGAATTCCATTAAAAATCAAACACCGCTCCACTAAATTCAACTCACAGAAAAAACAATTTTTTTTTCAGAACTGCAATAAAAATCTCTAAATCTCACAAAACTGCTTTCGACACAAATGCTTATACCAACTTGGATCTTGTATTAATCAATTATTAACCACTTCTACCTTGCAATTAAAATTATTCATTACTATAAATATTCAGGAAGAGGTTGTCTTTGTTACAGAATTGTTGATCTCAAGACTATCAGGTTAATAAAGCATAATTAAATCCAGGCATTTAAGTGCAAGCTTGCAGGGCAGAAAATTACCTCAGGAACAAGATTATTTTGAATTCAGCTCCTTGCTTTAGTGGTTTTGGGAACTGGCAAAACAGGAAAATCCTGAAAAGGGTGTTTAAACACCTAACCTGGGTTTTGTTCACTTAAGACACGTTAATAATCCATTGCTGGTGGCAGTTCTTTTGAAAGAAGGGACATCAACAACTGACAAGATTCCTTTTGCTGAAGAGGCTCTTTTTAAAATATATGCTTACTGCAAAACAAATCAACTAAACACACACTGTAAGAACTGATGTAACAGGTAGATGGAGCAAACTAATCTGCAGCACAAGTAAGATTCCCCCCTTCTACAAGTTACTTCAGAGAAGCTGCTAGGGGAGTCAAGATACACAGACGCTTCTCATTTCATTGTGTGTGTATGACTGGGATGTGGAATGTGCTCTCACTGTGTTCAGACCTGTCCCAGATTTCCCTCTGATTTGAAACAGGAGGGAAAAGAGCCTCCCTCTCCCGAGTGCTGGCAGACATCCCCGTGGGAGGGAGGCTGGGCTCTCACCATCAGGTCCAACGGCACGTTCCGAGTATCTTTAAAGACAGAAAAACACCCGGCTCTCGGCGAGACAAAAGCGGCTCACGCCAGGCACCCGCAGCCCGGCTGTCCCGGCGGAGGCAGGGAAGGGGGAGCTCGGGATCCCGACACCGAAGAGCGGGCACGGCCCCGAGGGCGCGGATCCGCAGGGAAGGCTGCCTTAAACCGTATGGCCGGGGGAAGTGCGTTTAAATTTCTGTGTGCGGGAAATGGAAAGCGGATTAAATCCCACCTGTGCCCGGAGGCAGGCAGACACACTCAGGGAAAGGACAAACAGGGAAAGCCGAAGCCCCACACGGCAGCTGGCGAGACCAAGGCAGTTCAGGTGCCGGTGTGAAGGAAGGGGCTGACGGAGGAGACTGCAGAGTTCAAGTTCCAACCCCCCTCCCCCCCATTTACGAGGAAAGCGGGCGGAACCGCCCAGATCGGGGCTCCTCGGGCGTCAGGAGGCGCGAGAAGCGACGGCACGGACTCCCCCAGCTGAGGGCGGCGGACGACCCTGCCCGCCGTGCGCTGAGGGGCGGGCGGAGCGTGAGCCCCGCGGGCCGAGGTAGCGGCGCCCCGGCCCTTCCCCCCTCCTTTTCTTTCCCCTCTCCACTCGGGCGAGCCCCATTTCCATTTCCTCGAAGCGGCAGCCGAGGGCGCTGCTTGGGGCCGGGCGGGAGAGGGAGCGGCAGGAGCCAGCGCCGGTAGCGCCTTGTTCTCTGCAGCCAGGCCAGAGAGGGCTGCGCGCCCCGCGCCCCCCGCCCGGGCTCACCTCCTCGATGGCCGCCACCGTGTTCCTGCACTGGGCCATCCGGGTGGTGAAGTTGGAGGCGGTGGGTGACTTGTAATCCTCATTGGTCTCGGACACGAATTCCGACACGGAGATCTGGTCCGGCATGGCGGGGCGGGGATGAGCGAGGGGAGGGAGGGGGAAAGCAGGCGGCTCCAGGGGCAGGGAGGGGAGGGCGTTGGGGGGGCTCCCCCTCACATCGCTCGGCAACCGGCGGCAGCGCCCTCCTCTTAGCCCCGCTGTCTGGAGCGGTGTTGTTCCTCAGCCGCCACACAAGGAAATTCCCCGCACCCACACTCCTCCTCCTGCTCCTCCCGCGCGGTCACGCAGCACCGGGGGCCGGGCACACGCCCAGCCGCGGGAGCTGCCTCCACCCCGCCCTCCCGTTCGCTTTCTCCCTCTCGCTTTTCCTCCTCCTCCCTCGCTCCCTCACACGCTCGCGGAGCGGGGGCGCGGCCGCGCGACCCCCGGCAGCCCCCGGAGCGGACCTGCCGCCGCGCACTCGCCACCGGCGCCCGCCCTGAGAAGATGGCGGCCCCCTCCCTCTTTCCCTCCCTCAGTCCGTCCTCCCCGAGCCCCGAGGGGAGAGGAGGTGGCAGGCGCCGGCTGGGTAATCCCAGCGACAGGCAGGACGAATCCAGCCGTGTGGTTCTGGTGGTGTTTAACAACAAAAACCCAAGGGCAGGGGAAGGTGAGGCGCCGTGCCTGCCTGGCAGGAGGAGGAACAGGTTGAAGCCCACAGGACAGGTCTCCGCACTGTCCCCTCCGGGACTGCTCGCAGGTGCAGAGACAGTCTCTTCCCTCACAGCTCGTAATTTATCTTTCAACAGTTTAATCTGTTTTACGAGTTCGTTGTCTAGTTTCGAGGGAGCTAAAGAGAAATGTCGTTCCCAAGAGGTCCGTGCAAAAAATATGTTTAAGCTAAGTAACGTTTAAATCTAAATGCTTAAAAAGCTTTTTCTGTACTCAAGGAATAAGAGCTATCAGAGGAGGTGCTTTGTTCAATAGAAAGCCACAAGGATCACTCAAGGCAAAAAGGGGAGTGAAACTCAGCCGGAGCTGTGGCGTTTGTGACTGATGCAGCAGGAGGGACCCTGGCAAGGTGTCACTGAATGAGCATGGTGTTGCTTGCATTGGGAATACAGGGATGTGATCCATGGCAGGGGTTTCTTTTGGCCTCAAAGCCCTTAGGACTTCTAGCTGATTCCTGCAGAAAGCTTCAGAAGTCTGTATTTTGGCCCAGAAGCTCTCCTGTGGCTCTTTCACTCCCCTCTGGTGATAGTTATTAGCTTTCTATAAGTGATTCTTTATTACTCTGTTTTAAAACTCTTCAGGGAATCAGATGAGTAAGCAGGTACTCTTTTGCTGCCGTTTGTAAAATGTCCAAATAAATAACTGTAAGCCTGCCCAGATGTTACTGCCCTTTGCAATCCTTGCTAGATCCTTTAGCATAAATAATAAAGCTTGTCAGCCATATTTATTTTCCTGGTTGTAGTAAATCAGATGAATGAATGCAGGGTCTATCTGCATGTTCTTTCAGTTTTTTAACTCTTGATAGCTTTTCCATCCTAATCATTCCTTATTTTCTCCAATGAAAGTCACCACTCTTATTTTGCTTTTAACTTCATTGCTGTTCTCCTTGTTAATACTTATGTGTGATCAGTTACTACAGCATATAGAGGTATATATTGTTCTGCTGCTAATGCATTAAATTTCTTGTTTGTATTTGTATGTCATATAATAAATATAGTTGAGTAGAAATATTAATTCTTGCTAAAAATGTGTGATCTTACATTTTCTTTTTTGCATTAGCTGATGGTGGTACCTTTAAAGCAGCACTTATCACACTATTACCCAAACTTAGTAAACACTAGCATTCTTAAACTGCCTACCATATCTTCCAGTGTAGCATATTAGTTGATATTTTGAAGGGGATCTGAAAGGCAAATACTCCTAGACTTTGACTTTCTGCAGCAGCTCTTCTATCAGATATAGTGCAAATCTGCAACATAATAATGCAGCCTCTAGTGGTTGCATCCACAGTTTGATATTGGAGTATATGCAACTGAGGTGGTGTCATGGTTTAACTCCAGTCCAGTACAAAGCAACAAAATACCACACAGACACTCCTCACTGCTGCTCTGCCCAGTGGAAAGGAGAATTAAAAAATACAGGAAAAAAACTTGTGGGTTGAGCTAAGAACAGTTTAATAATGGAAACAAAATATTATAATAATAATAATGATGATTATAATAATAATTTTCTTGAGAAGAAGAGAGAGAAAGGATGAAAACTGAAGATGAACAAGTGATACACAGGACAATGCTCACCAGCTGCTGGCCAGTACCTGTGCCATCACCGAGCAGTGGTTGATGCCCCCAGCCAACCCCAGTTTATGTGCTGAGCGTAACATTCAATGGTCTAAAATATCCCCTTGGCCTGGTCAGATCAGCTCTCCCAGTTATGCTCTTTCCTGGCTTCTCGTGCACCTGCTTGCAGGCAGGGCATGGGAAAATGGAAAGTCCTTGATTTAGAGTAAGCACTACTTAGCAACAGCTGGATTGGTGTGCTATCAACATTATTCTCATACTAAATTCCAAATTCAGGATTGTGCCATATGTGAAGAAGGAGATTAACTCTGTCCCAGCTGAAAACAGGACAGACAGTACCATCATGCAATGAGTCTTTGACTTCTACAGATTCTATTTTGTACAGGAGGTGAGGTTACATGATTGCAGTGGTATCTGATCTTCTGTCTTTAACTTAAATAGATTCAAACATTTGCCATCCCAATGAAACTGCAAGGCCTTTTTGCTTGACAGACTGCATTTGCTTCAACTCTTCTCTTTATGAAGCTAAAGACTTGTGCTTAGGAGAATTTAGATTTAAACTTTCTAGAAGTTGTTTAGACTTGATATCAAGGCTCAATAGTTCAGAGAATTCCCTGCTTCTGTTGTGTTTTAGAACATCAGCTAATTGCATCTACATCTATTATTCCAGTTTTTCAGTAGTTAAGGAATTATTTGGTACTCAAGCTTTTCTAATTGTAAGCATTCTTGTACACAGACATGAAGTAATTTCCCAGTTTATTTCTTGATAAATCAAACTGAACAACTCCCCTCTTTTAAAGAGGGCAGAGTTAATTTGAATTGCTTTGCATTGGCCACAAACCCAGACTGAGCATCCAGGTGGTGACTGTGAGTCAGCTGACACATAGCACCTCATTACTCTGCAGTAACACTTTTATTGGTGTGTGCGAGTCCTGTGTCTCTCACTGAAAGGCTGTTTTCTCAGCCCTTCCATCATTTTTACAGTTCTAACACCTCAATAAATTATTCTCCTGGTTCTCTACTCCGTCATTGTTATATTCAAGAGTATTAGACTTTCCGGTCCCAATGTCATGCTCAGGCTCATCAAACCCTACTTTCTGGCCTTTAAGAATTTAAGAATGATACTAAATGTCAACACTCCATTCTTTGAACCTGTGAATAAGTATTGAAGTGGAATACCTTGTTAATGAGACTGCTGTGAACAAAGCTTGCTTGTGCAGAATGGGGTAATACTATTTTGTCTCTAGGTTTTCCTGCTTGCTTCCTCACCATGGCTCCTCCTGTTCTGATTTTGGACCCTCCCTCCCTCGATAAAATGCCACTACCTTCTTTGACCCAGTCACTCAGTTAGAGATCTTCTACTAAAGAGAAATAAATAAAAATATTTTCCAAAGATTCATGCTCTGCACATTTCTGAAAAACTTTTAATCTACTGGATACACACTGACTACAGCTCCATTAGTCAGAATACTTGATTTATACAAACATTTCTCCCAACACTTACTTCAAAACAGCATTAATGGTTACATCAGTCAGTGTTGTTAAAAACATGTCATCTTCAAAATAGTAAGACAGATTTAAAAATAACTGATTTTCTTATGTTTTTGTTTATTTGTATGGTTGGTTTTGAGCCTTTAGAAATCTTATCTGTATGTCAAAATCTTTATTTGCATCACTGCTAGTGAGAACTCAAACTGAGGACCAGGTGCTATAGAAACAGAACAATAAGGCAGTCTCTGGAGATCTTGATATTTAAAATTAGCTAATGAAAGGCAATTGAGTTAATATAAGGAAATACTGGACCATTATTAGTCTGTATTACAGTCCATGATCTTCACACACTGCTGCCCAAATGTTTCTTTAGACATTTTAAGTAGGATTTTCAAGAAGGATTATGTGATAGATTGGTGTGTTTAAGGGGGAATTATTGCAAGAATAAGGGTCAACATGAAAGAAAGCACAAAAGACTTTGTGTCCTTGAAATTTAACATGTCAGAGTCGGAGGTAAATGTCATGGATCAGAGGAAATAGTAATGTCTCTTTAATGAGAGGACATGCTAATGGACTTTTGAGAATAGCAGGGAAAGAACGTGATGATCTGGTTAGAATATGATGATCCCTCAAGCATAGGGTGACTAGGATAGGACCCAAAATGTATAAGGTTTTTTTTGTAGCCCACAGCAGTTGTGTCATTATTGCCCTCCACTAACCAGCTCCATGACAGATTGTTTCTGTTTGCTCCATTTTTATTTTATGTCAATGGTTTTTCACAGAATTTCTTTCTTTGGTAGCTTTAGATAGTTTGAGGAAATACTTTTTATTGTCCTTCTTTGTGTGTACTCAGTACTAACAATGAATCTGAGGTATATTTGTTAATTCTATTAAGGGTGTTTTGAGGGAACACAACAAGAAGATGGTTCATAGAAAATCTCATTAGCGTCATCACTTATCTTTGAACTTTAAAAATAAGCATGCAAATAAATGTAGTCTGGCAGCTGCTAATTACTGGGTGACAATTTTCAGGCAGGTGGATGTTAAACTCGGGAAATTTCTATAGTATATATAATTCATAGCAGATTAGTAAAACACTTTGTGGTGAGCCTTATTAGTGGATTCTGTCATTTCATCCCAATTCTTACATTCTTTCCATGAAGTATCAATCCCTGGTGTTGATTGCTCAGAGAACACTTTCAAAACAGCCTCCACTTTTGAAAATTTGTTACCACAGTTTAGGAGAAAGATTTCTTGTGATTTCTAAATATATTAACCCCCAGAAGAGCAGATACCTGGTTATTTTAAAGTCTTTCATATGGAGATTTAACTCATGTTTTAATGATACCAATTACAACATGTAGCAACTTTAGAATAGCAAGTGTGTCTGCTCTTTTACAATTAACTTGAAAATAATTATTATTTGAAAATTTATTTGGTGTCATAGGACTATTTCCAGAGATTTATTTCTACAAATTAGTGCAAATTCTGAAAATGAAAAAAAATTAGTTCGGAAAAGTAAGTTTTTTCAGATCCTTTTGCTTTTGGAAGTGCCTACTTGAAAATCTGGTTTAAGCACATGTGATCATATGCTTTTCCCACCCTTACTACATTTTACATCATGTACCTTTGCGTTGCTCTCAGACTTTTGTGAAGAATTTAAAAATATTTATTTTGCCCAGTGCTAATAGTAACAACATCACCTGTAATTGAAATAGTAGTGTGTAGACAAAAGCAAGAAGGAAAACACGGAGTAGAGTGTTGGCATTATTTTCTATTACCCTCAAAGCCCCCAAAGATATTATTTAAACCCGCAGTGGGGGAACATGCTACTCCAAGGGTGAAACTGGACAGGATGGAGTCTGTAACATCTCCCAGTGTAACCAGAATTTTGCTTACTGAGATTTGGGAGAGCTACACCACATGTTTTAATTTAAATTCAATATCAATATCTTAGGGTCACAGTATTTGTAAGGGATGCCCTGGATGAATGTGGGCACTGCTGTGTGTTACCTTCCAGGATGCCCTCGAGCGCCGCCCCTCTCACGGAGCCTCGGGCTGTGCTGCGTGTTGTGATCAAGCCTCAGGCCCCTGGGCCATCTCAGGAACACACATCAGAGGGGAAGCCCTCAGGGATACCGACTGCTGCAGTTACCTTGCTACAGGCCCAGAGAGATTCTTCTAACATTCATCTGCTGAAGCTTGTGTTTCCCCTGGCTGGGCTGCTCCCTCACCCTGTGTCACCATCCCTAACCACCACAGCCGTTCAGTCTCTGCATCGGGCCATAAACCAGCCTGTTGAAACAAGGGGAGGAGAGTAACATCTGCAGAGGGAAACTCAGTCTTTCTAGTACCCAGGCAGTTGTAAATACCTCTGCAGTCACAATGTTCATGAGAAGCACATCCTGAAGGGTCACTTCTCAAACCTCAGGTCATGCTGAAGCACATCATTCCTGTCAGCAGCTCAGCTGTGTCTAAAGACTACACAATGGAGGTACCCTTACATAGACATGGCCTTTTGATCTTATTCTGATCCTACAGCTCCAGATCACCAAGGAAAATAGGCAAGGTCAGCAGTCTGTGGGCCACTTTTGCACTCACCAGACCATATTCAATACACTGCTCTGTTGTGTCAGATCCCTGATATATAGCTTGAGATAAGGTGATTTCTCTTCTGAGAAATTAAAGAATTGCAATTCAGTGCCAGAATCAGCAGTTTCAGGTGTCAGCACTTACATGGAAGACAAGTTGATGGTGTTTAGGAATGAAGAGACATTAGTTCCCATGGGCACAAAATGAAAAGACGAGGAATGTTCTCAGATTCACGAATTTTTAGAAAGAAAGGCCTGTATTGTTGTCAAACACAAAGCACCTTTATTCCTCTCATAAATTTGCTGTAAAGGACTGATTCCTGAAATTTAGTTCAGAAAACAGCAGGGCTCCATTGCCCACTGGAATTTAGAATCTTGAAATTGGTCTGTCTTCAAAAAGCTACTTAAAGTACTACAAAACTCTAATAAATGAAATTTAGTAGACAAAGACTGTCTAAAAAAGAGAACTAAGACTGAAGTTCACCTGGCTTTCACATGGAAAACAAGCACAGAAATTCAAAGTTTCCCCATTGTAATAAAGTATGGCTCAAAACAAAGTAGAATTTAAACAAAAGAACATAAATCTATTTTGTTTCCCAGAGTCAGGCTTGCAATCAAGGGTGTAGCATATGAAATCAAGCACTTCATGAATTTCTGCTAAATAAAATATGATGACCTTTAAAGTGAAGAACACATTTAGAAACAAAAGTAAGCCTACAAGCCTGGCGTCTTCTATCCTTGTATGGTAAAGTCCTCACTTATTCAAAAATATGCAGGATCAACTGCCTTGACAGGCAGTTGGAATATGGAATATCTGGCAGTGATGTACTTAAAGCAACATGTTGTAGTGGAAGGTGTCCCTGCCCTTGTCAGGGGCATTGGAACTGGATGATCTTTAACGTCTTCTCCAGCCCAAACCTATTCTATGATTATATAAACTATGCTTTTGCTTACATCTTTTGCTTGCCTGCATATGATGACCTGGAATCCACAGCAACAGTAGGAAATTAGTTCACTTGGTGGGACAACTTCTTGGTGGTAGGGGACACAGCAGGTCCTAGGCAGTACAGAAAGAAATTCTCTTCAGAGTGGTGGTTCTGCTCTTGAATTTTGCCTGAATATCATAGTCCAGAGGTGATCTGGACTATAAAAGCTGCTGACGCTTGTATTTAGCCGTTTGGCATTCCAGGCTTACAAAAGACTTGCATCCTCCTGTGAGAACTGTTCATAGCTGCTCTGAGTGGTAGGGAAAGACCCTACAGAGACTGTACAGCTTGGGCCAACCCCTGCCTGAGGAGGCTCAGGCAGAAGGATTCAGTGGAGAAGTTATACTGAGAAGACATAGTTTGTATAAGATGGTACTTTGACTATATGGATAGACTGGAATAGAGTGTTTCAGCTGGAAGGGACCCATGGTGACCATCTCTCCAACTGCCCCGCTGCCATGGCTGACCAACATTAGATGTTGTTAAGGTTGGTGCCCAAACGCCTCTTAAACACTGACAGGTGCAGGACATTGATTGTCTCTTAAGGAAGCCTGTTCCAGTGTTTGACCAGCCTCAGAGTAGAACTGCTTCATGATGTCCTCTCTGAACCTCCCCTGGAACCATTCCCACATGTCCTATCACTGCATCCCAGGGAGAAGAGTTCATCACCTCCCTCTCTCCCCCATGTCCATTCCTCAGGAAGCTTTAAAGCTTCACCCTCAGCTGCCTTTGCTCCTAACTAGACAAAGCAGTGTCCTCAGCCACTCCTCAGCCTTTTTCACCAGCCCTGGTCCCTCACTTTGCTGATTATGGCTGCTTCAGTCACAATGACTCTGCACTTTGTAGGTTTGAATTTAGCATTTTGTAGGTTTTAAGCACACCATTTTATTTCCTGTGCTGCCATCTAAAAATAACTCTGCAGTCTGCTCTCATCACACTTACCATAGTACCACAGTCTTAACTTTGCTTGGATCTTATCTGTACATGCACAACCTGAGTCATTACCTCCCAATACTAGTAGCTATCCATTTTAAAATGCAGTCCTGAGTATGGAATTGCTGCCTTGCACTTTCAGAACTCAAGGGGAGATCTAGCAGTATTCCTCCAGTTGCAGGACAATTGGATGTAGGGATTATCCTTGGATAATGTGGTCATTTTAAGTTAGACCTAATATGAAAATGGAGTTTCTTAGAGTACAATTATAATGTTTTGAAGCACACAATAAAAGTATGTGGGAAATGGTGAGCAGGTGAAAAAGCAAAGCATGTGGATTTAAATAATCTCTGAGGCTGCTTCAAGAACAGCACAGGCACTCAGCAGCAGAAAGATGTGCATGTCAGAAATGAATAGATTAGCCAGCACCTAAAGGCTTGTAGACTTCAGAGAGAAAACAGAATGAACTAAACCTAAATCAATACAGAAAGATGTGTATTAATTTTCCAGTCTTCCTTATTGCTTATTAAACAGAGTTTAAGGAAACAAAATAATTTCATTAAACAGGGAGAATTGGGATAACTAACTAACCAACTTTAACTCTTGAAGACAACTTTTATAATGGTAATAGTAAATCCACCACAGGCAAAACATTCTAGCTTTGAACTTTAACCATGCAGTCATTATTTTGCTACTGGAAAGAAGACCAAAAAAATCAACTGTTTATTTATGAGGCATTTATTTTGGATAGAGAATTAAATCATAAGAATGAAATATATATAAAATATTTGTGATAAATGGAAATAACACAAAAAACCCTGAGAAAATAAAGATTTCTCTGAAGCACTGCATTATACACACTGTTAATGTTTGCTAAGTAACAGACAATCTGAATGAGGCTCACAAGGTCTTCAATATGTACAAAAACCCAGAGTGCTGTAACAAAGACCCCTTTTCATTGATGCTATCAGCAGCTGATCCCTACTGAGCTTTGTGGGATTAGTGGCAGACAGTGACGAACTTCAGTAGAAATGTACAGACTTTTGGATGCCACAAAGCTCAGTCCTTTTACATCAGCTTTATTTGTGTTTGAACTGAGTTACACTCACTCTCTTAAGGTATCTGACAGTATTTCTTTTGGTGTCACTATCTAATATCTAAAAGATAGTGAGAAGTAGTAATGAGAACACAGTTCTCAGTGGCTAAAAGAATGTGTCATCATTACCTAAAGGAAAAAGAGAAAACAATCCATTGGTGACGTCCAGATAGGATGAAAAATGTACATAATCATGATGTGCATTAAAATAACAACAACAAAAATATTACTACCTCAAAAATTCATTTAAATAGTCCATCCAGAAAATATTAACACTTAGAACCCAAGGAGATGTAATAAATACCCTGTGCTGCAAGTAATTAACTTTTCATGCCTCAGCACAAAAGCCTCTGAGCATATTATCAATGAAGTGAAACAAATCACATGCCAGCATGTTGCTTGGTGTGTAGGAGATGATTAAAAATAATTTTTTTAATCCTTCATTTATGCTAACATAAACATTTACAATACTGTATGAAGGAAACAAAAAAATAAACACCAATAACTGATTTGCCGTTAAGAATTCAAATGCAGTAGTGCTTGGATGCAGCGCAGTTGCTTACTGTGATGCATGTAAGGAGCCTTAAGGCAGCCCCTTAATTCCTCTGCATTAGCATCCCAAGTAGCAGCTCACGAAGGAAATCTGGCTCCACAGAACTAGACTGTCCATATGGGTCAAAGTAAGCTGAGAAGAGGATTTGCTTCACAATTGCTGCCTGCATGAATGGCAAGTTATGGAAAGTGTCTTCACGGGCTGAGAGCTGATGCAATCCACTCCCTCCTGTGGTTTCTGAGCACCTCTGAAATGAGGCTGCTCTGGTATAAACTGCAAGCAACCTAATTTGATATTTATGTGTTTACAATCTAGTTTTGTCCTGTAGGAGAATAATAGATTCTGCAAAAACATATAAAAAAATTCCAGTATATGCTTCAAAGCACATATGTTATTATGAAGGCAGCTCAGTTCTTCTGATGCATTTTTAAGTGTTAGAAAACTTGTTGAGTAAATACTACATTGTTTCATCTCTAACCAGGGAAAAGAATTAGTGCAGTAATTGCAAAGCAATTTATGAGAGTCAATCAAGAGGTTTAATACAGCATTCCAAGGAAATCACATGATTTCCATTCACATATTTTCATTATCTTTACACACACAGACAACACAGCACTCTGTTCCAAAGCTATTGTCCTGTGATAATGCTCATAAGAGAGCCATTACAGTGCACAGTTGGTTTTGGCTGAAGGTAGATATTTGGTTCACAATACCTATGTTTAAAAAAATTTTTAAAAAAATATAATTGAGGATGTTATCTAAAGCAGGATGTCTGATTATTTGCCCCAGTGATCCTTATGGCTTGAGTTGTTATGTTTTTACTTTTTCACATATACTACAAAATCAGAACAGTGTAGGTACACCCTACCAGTAAAAATAAGTTAGTTCTTAGTTTCCTGCATTTAAACAAAAAAAAAACAGTCTAGATATTGGTAGGTCCTTTTAAAAAAATTAATATGTAGGAAAAGGATAAGCATAGCTGCAAACTGTTTTTCAGCTTCTATAAATGTACAAAATGAAAGGTAAACAAAACAAAAAAAAAAAAAAAAAAGAAAAAAAAAAAAAAAAAAGGAAAAGAAAACAAAAAAATGGAAAATAAAAATACATAGCCCATCATTTCAAACCAGTTATACAGGAAAATTTATGGAAACCTAGAAAGTGGAGTTAATTTTCACATACATATATAATGAAATATAAAGTGCTTGTATGTTAAATATGTATCATACTAAAAAAAAAAAAAAAAAAGGAAAAGAAAACAAAAAAATGGAAAATAAAAATACATAGCCCATCATTTCAAACCAGTTATACAGGAAAATTTATGGAAACCTAGAAAGTGGAGTTAATTTTCACATACATATATAATGAAATATAAAGTGCTTGTATGTTAAATATGTATCATACTGATGGAGCCTTTATAAATGTGTAAGAGAGAGATTTATTATTTATATTGCTCCAGGACTGTACTTGATTCTTTTCAGTATAAAGCATGAGGATGTGTCTCCTTCCTGAAAGAATATAAAATGCCTCTTAAGCAAATATATTGGATTCTGTACCTTTAAATTTGAAACAAGCTATTTTATGGGGATAGGATGGTGTGCAAAATGAAATGTAGCCATAAATGTTAAGGTTTGTGACATACTGTGTATGGCTCAAGCTGTTATATCTATTCCTATACGCATTCAATTAAAGAACCCATCTTCAATGATGTAGTCTAGCACACTCCTGGGAACTAATCCAATGTCTTTAGCTATCTGTTTTACATGAAACCAATTATTGTAATATCTCTAATGTCTAAGTGGTATTGTCCTGAGTGCTATTTTCAGCATGGTCCAAAGTATTGATTTCAATGAGCTTATCTATCTACTCTACAAATTTATTATGCTCTCAAGAATATCCATGGAGTCACATTAGCATTTTTTTATTCCACAGCCAAATGTTCAAGCAAAATGTAATATGAAATAAATAATCAGCTGACTAAATTTAGTGCTCTCCACTTCTGTTTACATAAAATGACCTCTTGCTGGTGCTTGATCTCTCTCTATCCTCATTTGGAGTTCCCTGAGACAGCCCATGTCCATTATGTGTTTTAATGCTCTGTTTTTCCCTGGTGCTGTGTGATGCTAGCTCAGCTCTGCTATAGACTGCAAGCACTGTCCTGAAAACTCTGGAAAAGATAATTAAAGTAGAGTTATAGGAGTTTGCAGAAGAAAACTTCTGTCTCTAGCTACCACAAATTATCGTTGTTTTACAGCAATAATAAAACGTACCCACAGGGACTGGGGTCTCAGTTGGGCCAGTTTGACCACGTCTGAGTGAATGCAGTTCTCCTTTGTGCAATTCTGCCTCCAGAAGTACAAGGGGGATAATTATCTAGTCCTAAAGAGTGTTTAGGCTTTGTTCATTAACATAATGCCTGTTTGTTGCAGAACAGTGTGTTGTTTTCATACACTATTGTTAGCAGGTTCTGACTTTCTATTTGCATGACAAGTGCAAGTTTGTGGAAAACTTGGAGCAACTGTGAGGCAGCTACACATCATTATGACTTCTGTTGCCATTGTCATGGTTTGTTACTGATAACAACTTGTCCACTTTGACTTGCTGGCATTGTGTAACACATGCTCTATGAGCTCTTCAGTGACCTCATGTAGCAATCCTGTACTGACCTCATTTTATAACAAAGTTTTCATTTATGGCACGATTTTATAAAACTTAGCAACAGAACATGTGGAAAATTTAGATTTGGTGATTCTTTGGACTCCCTTTATTAAAAGAAAATAGCTAAAACGTAATGGAGTGACAAAACCCAGTACTTGCATCTCAAGCACAGGAAAGGGAGGTATGCAATGATTCAGTGGCAAGGCGCAGTGGTGTGACCTGGTTTTCATTTGAGTGAATTTACTGTATGTCTCATGAGGAGCTTGCCTGCAAAGCTTTAAACAAAGACCATGTTTTAGGGTCTGTCTTGTTAAGGAGGTCTCAGGATGATTTAAAGCTTTTCAAATGAGACAAATACATACAGCAAAGTGTGCTGTTCCAAAGGAAGAACATGAACTTGCTGCTGACTGTGGGGAGGCAGCACTAAAACTGCAGTGACGAGGGATGCCTGCATGAGTAGCATAGTAAAGGTACCAGAGTAAGACTAAATATCTGTCTGGAAGCTCATCTTGTAATCTGTTCTTGTCACAGGTAGCCAAGACATTGCATGCCACAGTCATTCTAGGATAAAATCTCTCAATTCACTTTTGTTTTCAGTCTGAGAAAACAAAAGAAGAATTCTGCTCAGTGAATAAAAAAAAAAATATCTTCTGTCATTTGGATGGGCAGGATATATTAATTTTTTTGATCCTAAAAATCTCAAGATGTCTCTCCTTTCTGCTAAGTTTTCTGTTGGAAAAGCATGCAGTTATCCTTTCTTCCACTAGCACTGGATGTCTGTTGAGACTGGAAATAAGCCTGAAGCTGAATCAGGCTTATGGACTCAGTAACAATGGGAAATACACTTCTGTTGGCTCTTTCTGTCATATGCTTATCAAAACTGCTAATACATCGAGTGTATTTTGATATGCAACATATAATAGAAACAATAAATCCTGTGACTTTCACTTCATACAGGATTGTGTAGAAACATAGCCAAACTGTAGATGTGTTTGCTTTCATTTTCCTAATTTCTGGGTAGTAAGTTCTTAAGCACTAGCCTGCACTAACAACCTATTGAATTAAGATTCCTCAGGCTCATGGTGATGGTGATTTTCAGCTAAAACTATAGGAAATATGCATTGGAACAAACATTATCCAATAGCAGTTTTTAACAGAAAGGAAATTATTATTTATTGAATAATGCTGGAGGGGCTAAAATAGCATAAATAAACAGAAGAGAAGACAAAGGCCAAGGGAAGTACAGTCTACAAAGCTAATTAAAGCATATTTGAAACCTCTGCAAAATTCACATGAAAAATAAAAGGATTGCTTTATGATATTTTTCTCCACTTGGCCTGAAGTCCTATATTGCAGTAAAAAAATCAGGATTTATTAGGACTTTCATCAAGGATGAGTATACAGTTATGTATAGGATTCCTCATTTAAGATTAAGTTACTAAACACTTTCATGGCAAAAAAGCAGCTGAAGCACCAGCTGGCTTCATCCAAAAGAAAGCACATATACATATATACAGAGGAATTTGTTGGGTATTGTTTCATTCTTTTTTGGTTTGTCTTTACAAAAAGAGGCAGAAATATGACTTAGATAAGTAAATAAATAAATAAGGGATAGGACACACCCACAGAAATCTGGTACTGATGATCTGAGAAAAAACTGAGAAAGAAGAAGGGATTTTTAATCAGGTTTTGAATGGGAAAGATTTGAGGATGGGAGCTATAGAATTATACACTATTATTTTGATTTTTCTTGCATTAAGAAAAAGAGAATTTATTTGGAAATAAAGGGAAGAATCAGGGCAATTGCCCTCAAATCAGCTCCCCCTTCTCCCTGGCACAACCTCCCTAGAATCCAGTAAACTGGTCAACCTTTTGAATCACAAGACAGTAAGAGTGTGTGTTTGGAACCAGGGGATAGGAACTATTAATAGGATCCAGAATAAACCTGCAGTGAACCAGGATGTCTATTCTTCCAGGATTCATTTTACCACCAGAAAAATCTGGAATCAGATGATCACAGCTTGTATTCTACATTGTCATTCAGCACTGGAGTGTAAGCAGCAGCAAAGCACTAAATGACATTTCAGCCTGTCCTTTGGGACACAAAGCGGGGCACCGCTTCCAGGCTTCCTCTCCTTGTGGCACTGCATGAGCACATCCAGGCAGATGAAATGACACAAACAATGAGATTCAGCTACACAAATGCATAAGTAAAAGGACAAGCTAGCTACTAAAGAACAGTAAAAAGTGGAAAAGCTCAGCAAAATTACTATTTTCATAGAGGAATTTAACTGAGGAGTACAAATAGTTGAAAGAATTCCTGTGCTGAGCCTCTGTTTCATTATTATTACTTTCAGATCAGATCATGCACGTGGTTCAACAAAATGGGTTAAGTTGACAAAATAATTACTATAACCATTCTGATGCTATCTTAAAAGACAGGAGGTGATTCCAGAAGCATTTTCCCAGAGTGTACTTGTTAGTGCAACACACTGAAGGACTCAAGGAAAATTGGATAGAGAACTTAATGTTATTCAGCAGTCCTAAATCCACAGAATAGTGCTCAAATAGGTGACAACATATAATATATACAAAAGTACAACTTATTAAATCCTTCTGATTTTGGTAAATATGAGTAATTATTTTTATTTGAGTTAAATTAATTCAAGCAAATTCAAATAAATGTAATTAAAAGAGCAATTGATTAATAACTTGAAGACTGAAGAGGAGTGGTGTTGGGAGTATGGATTGCAGAGTTACCTGGGCTTCTGATTTCTGAGCAAAATCCTTTCAGTGTGCTAAGAGGGGACTCTGATTGCTTATATTATCTGTTAATATAAGCAATATTCTTAACCAAATCCCTGTAATTCTCTTTCATGTTTAATTAATCTCTTTATTGCTTTGTTTGCTCTGGGATGCAAATGCAATGATGTGTATTGATTATAAGATCATAAAAATTTAGTCAGAGGTGGCACAGGTCATCAATTCATCCCGAGATTGTATCACCAGCTACCTTACAAGCCTTGTCTGACCACATCCTAAAAAGTTAGTGAGTGTGATTGCTGCAAGCAGTGTAATTCCACTGCTCTGCTCCTCTCCACTAAAAAGTTCTGGAGGCTATTATGAGGCTTCCCTTTGTTTTTCCTCCACAGGATAAATATCCTTTATTCTTCAGTTCCTTCCTTGTGTTTCTAGACTTCCAATTGCTTTTATTGTTCCCTCCCATATCGTTCCCTCCCATATTGTTTAAAGGTTCTGTTCAGGTGATGATATCTTCTGTGTTTTTGTTGGAGAGAGAGCAGGTGATGGAGTGGTAGTGCCAGTGGCCAAGGGATCTCTGTGCTTTGTGCCACGTTCTGCTCTCCTGCAGCTTCCTCTACCACCACACCATGGCACCTGTGCCCTACGTGTGGCAGCTGGTATATTTCCCAGGACAACAAGATTCCTTCTAGCACTGAAAAATCCTTCTGTCTAAGGAGCAGTGGATTGTAGGAGTCACTAGATGGGATGGACACAGAAGGACGCATGATGGGATCCTGACCTTTCCAGTTCTCCACAGTCCCTCTGTCTGTCAGACCTGCACTGTCTTTTCATAGCTCAGCCTTTGTTACACTTTTAAAAAAATATGTTACATTTTAACAGCTCTGGGTTGTCTGAACTTTTGCCAAGCAGAAAAGCTGGAAGAGTAAATTGGAAGGATTAGTAACCCGGCGTTGGGAATAATCAGTGAACCAGCAGCCTGGGGTATCTAGGCCTTGCCAGCCCTATGCCAGGTCTGGAAGAGGCTGGGGTCCAGGGTGGGTGTAGGAATAACACCTTAGAAAAGACTAGAAGCAAGATTTGTAGAGCACAGTTGTTTCCTGCTTTCACTCCAGCACATGCATAATTTCACAGCACAGCAAGCAGTGGTCAGGGATTGTGCACAGCATGGTCGGTCAGGGCATTCTCCACAATTTCCCCCTCCCATTTGTCCCGGGTGAGTGAACAAGCTGTGGCAGGCACAGGTGGTGACCGGGGCTCCATTTGGGCTTTTTGCTCTCTGTCTAGTGCCATCTGCTCCTCTTTGCCCCTGCAAATGCCATGCAGGAGACAGCAGAGAAGCAGAATCCTTTTCAAGTTAGTCTGAGATTTTTCTTCCCTTTAAGGAATATTCCTCTGGCCTTCAGGTGATCAAGCAGAGTTTCTCCAGCCACCCATTGATGCTCATTCCACAGCTATGAGACACCTCCTTTCCCATGGGATGATTTCAGAGGGGGCGTCTCTTTATTCACATTGCTACAGTGACTTCCTAAAGTCTTAGTTGAGGCCTCTCTCTCTTTGCAGTGCTATGGCACCTGGAGCTCGTCACATCCAAGCTGCTGAGTTCCTGCTGCCCCTCTCAGCTCAGACACGTTCCCATCCCTCACATTACACAAGCTCACAGAATTATGTGGTGAGCTGACTCTGAGAGCTGCTCTGACAAAAAAATAATCACTTTCTTGGCACAGCCAGCTGTCAGCCCCCTGAACTGTCTCAGCATGTGGTTGAATTAGAAGCAGTGGTAGCAAAAAAGAAAAGAATGGGAATGCAGCTGGGAAGTCCTGCAGATGGCAGAACTACAGCAGCCCAGATTTAGTACCACTGATAGCCATACAATTGCACTGTCCCTTTGTGACGAGTGCGATGAGCTTTAGGTGGGTCCATTCTTCTTCACACAGCTCTCTGACCATTTCCAGGTAGACATCCAGCATACTGCTGCTGCGTAAGGTAGAGGGGAACATGGCATGTTGCTCACGTGGCAATAGGTTGGAAATTATTATGATAAACATTGTATCTGCAACTAAGTGAAGTGGTAAAGGTGGATGATTGAGCAATGCACAGATCTCACGTGATTGTGGAAACATGGCCTAAGTATATAGGTTTCCATCACTTGCTCTGAATTCCCTCTCATGTCTTCTTCTGAGTTTTTTTCCTACACGTCCAAACCATTTTGAATTCTGATCCTGTCAGCCAATATCCTTTCAATCTTATGTGGTTTCATGTTGTCTGTAAATTTAATAGAAATGTTGTCCATCATCCAGGTTACAAATGAAACTTTGGATGAAACTGGACCCGGGCCAGATTTCTGTAGCCCCAAGCTTGATAGAAATAGGTTTCTTGATCAATCCCTCAATTTAAAAAGTGGGTCCATTAATAACTACTCTTAGCATATTGGTGTCCAATTAGATTTTGTACCTACCTTCCCTTACTTTCAACTAAATATCTTCTGAAATTCATCCCTCCCAGCTGCATCCCACCTTCACTGTGTTAATGGATTCTCATATACCAAGATGATAAGCATTTTCAGGGACAGTTTATTTCACCTCTAAAGGCAGCTTATTTCTACACTTAAGGCCACCTGAATACATAGTAGCTAATCTTCACACAATGTTGGGAAATTAATATGGTGATTTCACAACAGAGTGACAATAAATACCTGTCACTGGTCTGCAATTTCTGTGAGCATTTGCAGAGTCTAGAAATCAGCATCTTCCTCATCCCTTTCTTTCATGCCTGTAAATGAAAATACCTGCTGACTTTTTCACAGAAAAGCAAAAGAAGCAGAGCCTCATTAGTGGTGGCTGTTCTCCATAGTTTTGCAGCCAGCAAGA
This sequence comes from Pyrgilauda ruficollis, assembly GCF_017590135.1. NCBI lineage: Eukaryota > Metazoa > Chordata > Aves > Passeriformes > Passeridae > Pyrgilauda > Pyrgilauda ruficollis. Next base: position 2,263,866 of record NW_024525712.1, read on the forward strand.
CTGTTTATGCTTTTTTTTTATGGAAGTGTGGCATGTACGTGGCATCCCCATGGCAGGAGAGAACACACATTGTTTAAAACAGTAGCTCCCCGCAAATTTTGATAACCAGTTGACGTTGCAAACCCAGCTGCTCCCAGTCTGTTGTTATTTTATGTCACTGTTTTATAGTTCCCTACTTTCTGCAAGTAATTGGCACTAAAGGGAAGGAGCTGGCAGGTAACCCCTGCCTCATGTGTACTCTATGTTTAGACATTACATTCATTGGTAAACTGAAAGCCAAAGAAAAAGGTGCATGGCAGTGGAACTGTAGAAATAATGCCAATTAATAATAGCTAAAGAAAGAGAAAAGGCTACTCAGTCTTTCCTTCCACAGTATTCTGAGGAAAGCTTAACTGCAGGCTCAAGAACCAATTCAATTCCAAACATGAACCGGCTGCCATCTCTGCTTTTGCCCAGTGGCCAGTGCTTGCAGCAGGTGGTGTCTAGAGGCAGTAGTTAGTGAGAAGGTATTATTTGGAGTGTGCACATGTATGCCACCAATCTTGAAGGCACAAAATCTTCTGTACACATAAGCAGAGAAGCACCTGAGTGTAAAACACTTAATTGAGGTTTGATGTTACTGGATAACATATGTATGGTGATACAAGTTCACTGTGATGACAGTATTAAGCTCAGAGAAGTTATTTTCTCTTTTCTTATACAAGAGAAATTGTAGAAATCACCAGATTTTTTTCCCCTTTCTAACAGAATTATTTTGTTGGTGGTGATAAAGACGTCTCTGTAGCAAGATGGACAGAATTATGTCACAGCAACATGCAGTCAGTCTGTAAGTCTGCCAGATATTTCAGTTTTGACCTTTACTGTCTGCAGTACTGGAGTTAATTATGACTGGACAGTACTTACCGCTTTTAGTCCTCACAGAAATCTCTTAGCCAAACTGCTTGCTAATGATAGCGTAGTGTCTGTTCATAACTTCTGTGTTTTTAAAATCTGCATTGGCACTGTTGTAACAGACCATGATAATGACCTTCAAATTGTGTTACACTTAGATGTCACATCTGGTAATCACTTAGCACACTGATACTACATCAGTGTGGAACGGGGGACATGAATCCTTTGCCCTGCATCTTGCTAGGTAACACATGTTGCTATAAAATCAAGGTAAATATGATACTGCTCTGATATTTAATATTTTATTGTCCATTTCTGGGATATAAATTAGTACCTCACCAGGAAGAGGTGAAAAACATCTTCAGGCAGAAGGGCTTTAAGTCTTGATCTTCCCCTGTGGCAGAAAATCCACGGGGTATGATACTGCATGTGGAATTGTGATTTAGAATTTTAGAAACTGCCAGAGAACTTCCAGAAAGATGTTGATACTACCCCACTATTTGGAAGTAGTAGAAAAAAAATAACAGGAAAACCCCAGTCACCAACAGAAGACCACTGTCTTGAAACAGAGAAATTTAATCTGACTGCTCCAAATAGAAACAGATTTCTCAGAAAAACGTTCAAGGTCTCTTTAAGGCGATGTCTCCTGGAGAAGCATTAGGTTATTGTTCCCTGCAAGCAAGAAAAAGATCAGAGTCACAGTAAGGGCTGTGTGGGAGGTCCTTTACAATATGCCTTGATTATAGAGAAATTAGTATATGTTTAATTCTGATTTTACTGCCTGAAAGAAGAAATAAGATGCTTATGAGAAATTTATTCCTAAATTAAGTGAAATCCACCACAGTCTAATAGTTTTAAAGCCAAGATATCTGCCCACAGTCTAATCAGAGAGACATTTTATTAAGCAAACAGCATCTGACATTACTGTTGCAGTGTCAGCCTACTCTTGCTAGAATGAAACACCCAATAAAGCTACGTAGGATGTAATTTTAGAGTTTTCTAAGCTGTTTTTTTCACAGATGTGGAGATATTTCTCCTTAAAGCACAGGAAGTAGAAATCTCAGTAACTGCTGTTGTAGGTTACCACCCTCCAGACTTTCTATGAATGAGATGTAAGATTTCAAGCTTTAAGCACTCATTAATTTTTTAGCTACCAGTAACTACAGTATGCATTTTATTAAAAACTCTTTGAAGATTCTCAGCAAGTTCATGAAATCCAGCTGGCTAATTCTGATAAAATTGACTCATATTGGGCAGTTCACCTTAAGGATTTACACTTTGTCAGTTTAGTTAAAAACCTGTTTGACCCAAAGCAACACAATACAGCAGTGATGCATCCCAGATGACAAGACGAAGTGTAGAGAAGGAATCCTATAAGGGGGCATGTGGTGAATTTTCAGAGTCATAGTTCATCTCCAAACCACATTTATTCTGTTGGCTTAAACATTGAAGACCTTGGTTTGTTGTTTGCTTTTGTTTTTGTTAATACCTTCCCCCCCCTTAAATTTCAGGCTTTAAGATAAATCTACAAATCACATCAAGGTAGCAAACATACTTCAGCTGCAAGTTTCCAAGGCTTTATTATTAACAGTGATCTGCAGAAATGTTGTTTTAATACCAGTTCCTCACAGACATTCTGGATACTCATGTCATATATTTATTGTCAACAAATATTTGCAACATCTTGCAAAAAGATTTGGTCATTTGCCCACAGCCTAAATTTACATCTTGTGGCTCAAGATGTAAATATCACTGGTTTAAGCCATTGCAGCTTATTAGAGACAGCCACTACATTTTTAGCATTTGTTTTTATATGGTTTCTTACAGAGATGGAAGAGACTAATTTCTCTCCCCAAGCATGGGAATAACAGAGGGTGTCAGTCAGGTAGAACTGCCAGGGTGTGTATGAACAGACAGTCAAGAGATGAGAAAATTTACTTTGGAAACACAGAAGAGAACAACAGCCAAAATGTCCCTTTTCATAACTTGGGCAAGAATTTTCTCCTTCCTTATTCATCTTCTCTTAAGCCCAGGACAGTGGTTGGGAGTTATTTCAAATGTATTCATATCCATTTTTAAATTTGAAAAGGGAGTTTGGAACAAGGACCAGGCTGAATGTCTTGCAGGAGGGTATTGAATTCCCAAAACTTGAGCAAAATGGGCTCTCACAAAAATGTAAACTTTGCTTTTCCATTTAAAGGCTTGTGATGAATGAGTGGTCAGAAAAGCAGACATAAAGTCTTTCAGTCTCTAAAATCTAAGAATACATTCAAGTGCTGGCTTCCAAAACCACTTTTCTGTGCTGCAGCAGAAATTTACTCTGATTGTAGAGTCTTGGTAGTTTTGTATGGTATTTGCAGTCTACCAGAAATGTTCCTGTAGGGATGTTGGGTCAGTGAGAAGCTGCTCATGAAGCCAGTCACCCTTTCCCATGATATGTGGACTATGTTAAGAAGCAGTGGCTTAGGGTCCCATGCTGAGGATGAAAGATTCTGGAAAACATAAAAAAGGTGTAATAATTGACTGGACTTGAGGCAACATCCTACCGCCCTTGAGCGTTTCTCACATTTAGATTTTCTTCTTCAGAGAGTTCTTGACTGAAGAAATTACATGAAAAACCATCTGTTTTCCAAGGCACTGGTTCACAGAAAAGCATAAAAAAATGGAATACACAAATCATCTGCATAGCTTTTCCCATGACAAGAGATTTGATGAATCTCCACTCATAGAGCACTTTGTAGGAGAGTGTAAGTCTGCCAATCCAAGTCTGGCAAGGCCCTTTCAGCTTTTGGTCATAGCTCTGCCCATTCCATATCTCCATGATTCATTCTTGACCAGCTAAAGGGGTGTGATTTCCCATCACAGAAACCCAGCCTGGGACATGTCTATTTGTGCAGGTGTAGAACACAAGATGCCTGATCAGACCCCAGCCTAGTGGCTGCATGGTCATGGTGTTTGAAACAGATTGCTTTGTTTCAATACCCTCTCTCTAAAATGGCATAATGTCAGGTTAAAAAGAATATTTGTAAGTGGAAAAATTAAAAAAAAAAATCAAGTGAATAGTGGGGTTTTTTCTGTCTCTTTGAAAGGTTAATATGTTAAGGAAGGAAGCATTTCACGTCTATGTAAAATGCCTGTTTATAATTCTTATATTTATAATTCAAACATTTGAAAATTTCTCATTTTTACAAGCACTTGTAGTGACAGGGCAAGGGGGAATGAATTTACTTTTCAAAGTAAAAGAAAGTAGGTTTAGATTAGATATTAGAAGGAAGTTCTTTGGTGTGGTGATGGTGAGAAACAAGTTGCCCAGGGAGGTTGTAGATGCCCCATCCCTGGAAGTGTTCAAGGCCAGGCTGGAGGGAGCTCTGAGCAACCTGTTCTAGTGGGAGGTGTCCCTGCCCATGGCAAGGGGGTTGGAACTACATGGTCTTTAGAGTCACTTCCACCCCAAACCATTCTATGATTCTATGATCCTGGGATTTTAGAAATGTCCTGATTTAGAGCAAAATATTAAAAAATCTCAGTTTCTGATCAGCTGAAATTATTTATGACATTTTCTGCACCTTCATATGGGCAAAACTTCTTGTTTTCAAGCAATTTTGTCAGATCTTTGAGGAAATTGCAAAATGAATGAGGTGTACGTAAATTCCAAGTGTTCTGGAGCCTGTGACAGCAGTGCATGGGACAGCCTGGCCCTGAGCTGCAGGACAGCTGGGTTGCTGTCCATCTGCACCACCCTCTTCTGACACTTGAGATCATGGGACACCAGAAGTTCACTGATTGTTTCCCATGAGTCTCCCCACAGCAGTGGTCCTCTTCACACAGCTCCTGGGCTTGAAATTTTTGCCTCCTCCTAAAGTCCCTCTTCCCCTGAAAAAGAAAGTGCACTTAGTCCCCATTTCACAGCCTGGGTAACTGCCAGGATGATGGGAAGAGATGGAACTTCAGGCAGAAATTCAGGTAAAAAGTGGCCTTTGTGGCAGATTCATCAGAAGAGTTTGTCACACACTGTTTGCTGCAGGGATTCCAGGGGGGTTTAGACTGAGATTAACCAAGACTGCTGACTATAGCCCAGCTCTGTGCTGGGCTGGCTGCTGTTCTTGCTGCTTGCTGCAGGAAGGATGTAGCTCTTTCCACACCACTGCTCTGAAGCCCCTTGCAGCTGTTCCCAGAGACTAGAGTATCCTGTTTGTTATTACAATAAATTATATCCTGAAGTACACAGGCACATGTGTAGAAGTGGCACTACTCTTCAAGTAAATGTGAGAAAGACGGGCCTTTGTGAGTAGGAATTTTTCTTCAATTGACAGCTGTCCCTCACCTTGGAGGTTTAATCTGTTCCAGTTTACGCAGAAAATTTATTCAAAATCTTGGCCTATTAAAAAAAAAAAAACAAACCACAAAACCCAACCAAAACAAAACCCCACTCATACAAAACTTCTGAGAGATGCAAACTTCCAAAATTCCACTTCCAAAAATCACCTAGTGCTTTGGCACTAAGCAGAGGTGTGTGGGAAGCAGGAGCTGAGGACCTTTTGGGAAGTTGCACACATATCTTGTCTCTACTTCTGTTGCTTCCTGAGAACTCTGGCATTCATGGAGCCACAACAAACCCTGAAAAACCCTGGTACTTCAGGGTTTATATTAGAATCCTGGTGTCTTAGGAATACAAAGATCATTTTTTTTTTGGACCTTACCCTTTACTGACATGAGGATTTATAGCTCTGTCAGTAGCATTAGTCACAATATTTTGGATCTTTTTTCATTAACTGATAAGAGTTCTGCTGTCAGATCTGAAGTGCAGCTGAAAACCACACTAATGCAAAGAATGGTTTTAGTGGTGGGTGGGAAAAACAGGGATTACCCAGGCTACTGGAAAAACTTACTCCGTCCTGCAGTCAAATTCCTCACGAAGTCAAAGGGGAAAGCAGAGGCTTTCAGTGATTATAAATTAGCCTGGCAACAATAACTTCAATTATGGTACAGCCACAAGCAAGTTCCCAGTCCACTTCATCCTTCCTTTCTGAAAGTCAGTTTAGATTTCTTCTGACAGACACGTATCAAAGATCTTAAGAACAATTGAGTGTCCCATTTCCTGCGTGGGACCTTAATCTTGTAAAAAAAATCATTGCACTCAAAGGTTATTTCTGTCTTGTTTTGACGCGACAGATTTAAAGAATGAGATCATTTCTGTTGAATGTCCAGCTGTTTAGAATCTGCATCTCTGTTTTAGAAGCACAAGAGGAAAACACAGTGTCTCTGCCAGAAAAACAATCAGATAATAAGATTGCATTCTGTTTAATTGGGAAAAAAGAACGGGACATAATGTGTTGTGTCAATGAATCTGTACTGACAAGAATTCCCAGGCCCTAAAATTTTAGTTTAGTCTTGAAGTGACTACGATTCTGTGTGTCAATTTACTTTTACCTCTTGTACTATATTTTTCCATCTTCATGCATAAGATATTCCTAATATGGTACACTTCCATGCTGAGTTAATTTTACTGATTTTATCACAGGACTTAGGACCATTGTTTGTCTTCATCATGCCCAGTTCTGGAAGTGATAGAGGAGTCTTAGATATTGTTTTATTATTTATTTATTTTAGATATTTAAAGGTTAGTTTCTGATCACAATTGCTACAGGAAAAAATTATAAGCATAATGAACATCAGCCTGCAGTTTCCACAATATTTCCATGCTACTCATCACCTGATGAGTTTTTTAAAGCAGAAGAGTTTATGTGTTTTAGATCCTTACAGAATTAAAAGAAAAAACAGTGAAAGTTAGAGTAGAAGTTGAACATGCAGCAAGACAATTATTCCAAATTTTACACCATGGGAAGGTGGAGGAGAAATGCTGTGGGGTTTGCTCAGTGGTTGACATACAGTCACTGCCTTGCTGTTGTGGGATGTATTGGATGGAATACAACATGGTCACTGTATTATCAGAGAAATTATAATTTTCCTCCCTTTACCATTCCTTTAGATTATTTTTTTTATTTAATCTTGTTTATGGGTTTTGAAATTAAAGAACTATTATAAGAGTTTGAGATACAAAAAATTCAATAATTTGAAAGATTTCAGCATGTTGATTGATTTATTATGATGTATGCAGTACGGAGAGAGTGTTTAATTATGGCAGAAGGCACTTTTCCTTTACCTGGAGCTGTTCAATTATGAATTCTGTGGTGGCTCACGAGATGGAAAGAATGGTTGAGCTTGAACAATAAAGCAAGACAGACACTGCTAATGCTGTACTGGGATGTGGTAAAGACAGACCTCAGGGGAAAGCAAAGTACTCACACAAATGCAATCACCACATAATCCATTAATTATTATTTAGAATATTTTCCACCAAAATCTTAATGCTGATGAATGAAAATAAGTCCTGATGCCATCCCTGCTGTTATGCCCTTACCTTCCAAAGGAATATGTAGCTTTATTATGATTGCTGAAGACAGAAATACAAGTCTTACATTCAGTCTGCTTTGATGATGATGATTTGCTACAGTGAGAAACATTTACACAAAGATATACTGCAAATTAGGCAGAATTTCCTTCACACACCTGTAGTATTTTTGTAACTAAAGTGCAGTTGAAATTTTAAAAAGGTTAAGTTCTACTGAATATTTTTGCTATGTTCCTACTCTATACATTGACAATTATAAATGCCCTTCTACTTGAAGCAGCTGACCCATTTTCCTGTTTTTCTGTCATCTGCACAAACTGAATGTTGCTTCTTGAGTCTGCCACTGTCTCCTACTTACAAATTGTCACAGTGGAACAATCACTCTTAAATCCACAAAAGACTTTTTTCTTTTGCACCATATTCAATAATGTTAGTAATTTTCAGGCATCTGATGCCAAAAATAATTTTAAAAAGGAAAGAAATCTCTGTTCTCACAGGGATAATTGCAGGCATGGGATGTGAATGCTAAGAGGATACAAACCACCCTTCACGTTACCTTCCTGACACCTGTCCTGACACCTACAGAGAATGCAATATGCTGAAGTGCTTTTCAGCTCCTTGTTATCACACACTGCTGTATCACTACCATTTTAGAGTCATATCTTACGTCTTCTTGACCTCTGGTACAATACCCTTTGTCTCCTTCATAACTTGTCCTTTTGGAAAGCAGAGTTTGCCAGAGGACACGAGCTTTGGTGAGGACCTGGCCGTGGCCTGCTGGGTCAGGCTCCTCCCCAAGCAACACCATTGCCAGCAGTGGCAGTGGGAGAAGGAGCAAGCATCTTGGCAGCACATCTTTGTAATCTGCTTTACAGGTCTGAAGAGCAGCTGGAGACAGTAACTTGGCAGTCAAAAATGTCCTTTGACCATTTCTAGTATGCTGACATAGCAAAAAACCCAGGAAGAATATATATAAATTCTCTAAGTTCTTGATTGGAGCTGAGTTTTTTTTCTAAAAGTTAACTAGCAGAAATTGCATTGGAAACAACACTGGTCTTCCAATTGAAGAGATAATAGTTATAATAGTTAATAATAATATTATAATAGTTAATGTCTGAATTAACTATTGGGTTAATTCTTGGGTTGTTTAGCCTGGAGAAGAGGAGGTTCAGGGGTGACCTTACCACTCTCTACAGATGCCTGAAAGGAAGGTGCAGCCAGGTGGGGGCTGGTCTGTTCTCCCAAGCAACAGGGACAGGACAAGAGGACATGGCCTGGAGCTGTGCCAGGATAGTGTGTTTAGGTTGGACATCAGCAAGAATTTCTTCACAGAAAGGCATTGGGACAGGCTGCCCTGGGAGGTGGTTGAGTCACCATCCCTGAAAGTGTGCAAGAAATGCCTGGACATGGCACTTAGTGCTGTGGTTTCATTGATATTGTGGTGTTTGGTCAAAGGTTGGGCTCAAGGTTCTTTTCCAGCCTTAATGATTTTACGATTCTATGATTCTACTCTATGATAAATGGTAGAGACACTTCAGCCACAAGAGGAAGGCTATCCAAAAATCACATGGGATTTCACACATGCAAAAGAGAAGGCCGAAAGGATTAAGTTTCAATTTGATGATCTACATAAGTAGAGGCAGCAACTGCTGCCCAAATGGACACTTGATCCCATCCCCATGCCACCTCTTCCCTTACTGTCCCTTGCACTGGAGCTTGTCTGACCACCTGGTGCCCGAGCTAAGGGAGCTGAACTGGCAAAAATGCATTGACTTGTATTTTTCCAGTGGGTAGTGTGTTTTCTGTCAGTTTAGTCTTTTTAACTGGCATGTGATTTCATCACACAAGTACCAGCTCAAGGGCTAAAGCCAAGGGTGGGTAAGAGGAGGCAGGCTGCATTTTGGCAACTTTGCTGTGTTTGAAACAATACCCTCGTACTAATTTCTTTGAAAAATATTTCGGTTTATAGTTCTACCATTATCAATCACAGTACAAGAACATTCCTCTTCTAATTTAATTGTCAAATAATCTTTAAGGAATGGGAAGCAGTAAACATTTCTGTGGTTGTAACTACCACTTTCTTCTGTGTTAATTTCTTTATTTTTTCCTAACACAAAAAAGTGAGAGCCTATAGCTGCACGAACCTTTATAAATGTATTTAATCTCCCTTTTCTTTTTAATGGTTTATGTCTTCTTTCAATAAAAGCTCTCAAGTTAGCTTTTAAAAGGAGAATGGTTCACACAGCAATTGTGACAAATGTAAACCAATTTAATTCAAATTGTCATATTTTTATATGTCAAACACTCTTTTTAGGTGATAGTTTCTTTCTTAATCAGTACTGATATTCTTCTCTGCATTTCTTCAAAGAGTGGAGTACTGTTTTTGTTTTTCTTCCTTTTCCTAAAAACTATCTTGGAAGAGTCATATGGACCACTAATCATCCTGTAAAATTTTATTTTTATCTCTAGGATTTCCAGTGTCCACAGCAAGGATGTAAAGAACAAACCCAAGACAAGCTGCTAAGCCCAACCTGTAATTTCTAGGCCTGCTGCATGCTGGAGATGTGATCATTGTCATCTTGCACAGGTTTTGTTTTATAGGTGTACTCACCGTCATCAACTGCAAATCCTTTCTGAGATTCCTACCCTTTTGTATCCCAGTCCAAAACCAGCTTGCTGTGAACTCTGCTGAAAAAACTCCTTTCCAAATTAGAACAAGTTAAACCAGTTTTGATAGTGGCCACCTTAGCTGCATGAACAATTTTAACAACATTTGTGTGTATTTCTGGCTTAGCTGTGCCCCCTCCTGAAACTCCACCTTTGCAGATGAAGGAGTAAAATATTGCTTAGCATGCTCTGTGTATCACAGTAAGAAGCACTTTAAGCCTGTTCTTAGATCCTCTCATGAAAGGGGAGTTGGCTCTATAGATCTAAAATTCCTTTTAATGTTCATTACCAGCTTGAGGACTTACACAGCCTCAGGCACCAAGAATTTGCTGTTTGCATCATCACAACTTTCAGAACGGCTTCCAATCTCACAAGTGCAGCAAAAAATCTTTCATAGCTTAATGAAAATACAGGATATTTCTAATGGAAGATAGAGCAGCCACTCAGTAAAGTGTGTTTTTTAAGCCAAAAGACTTTTTAAAATTTACATAAGGATATTAATTCAGAGATCAATAAAGGTAGATAGGTAGATACATAGGTAGATAGATAGATAGATAGATAGATAGATAATACATACACGTTCCAGCATTAAAAAAACCCCTCCAAATCTATGTGTGCAGGTATTGATTTACTCTTGGCTCCACGTCGCCGTGTGATGAGGGAGAGTCGCCCACGGGCCTGATGCAGCAGCGCCTCTCAGTGCTGGAAGTCAATTCTGCATTTAGCTACTACGGGAAAAGGAACATTTTTGCTTACCTTTCAGTTTTCTTGATTCCCAAGTCACTAACACAGCAGACAAACATTTTAGCTTCCAACAACTTATACCTGAGAGTTATTGTTATTATTCAAAACACAGTTCTTGTTGTTTTTGTGGGTAGGCATGGATTTGCACCACAATCTCCCCTTCAGATCATGGGTTGATGTTTCTTTTTTTTTTTTTTTTTTTTTTTTTTTTTTTTTTTTTTTTTTTTTTTGCTTAGATATACTTTTAAAATCTGAAACACAACTTTTAACTGTTACTGAAACAAATTCACATCTTAAATCTACTAAGGATGCTTTTTGATTACAAGGTATTTGATTTGTTAACCAATAGAATTTCCAAAGAGATTGGAGTCTGACTTCTTATTTAGTCAGGATTTTTTTTACCAGCTTAGCTGGCTGAAATTCAATGGAAACCTTTTATTTATACACAGGTATTGATATTGAAATACAGCAAAAACAACTTTTCAAACAACCTTTGCCTCTTGCTGGCTTTCAGTCTGATAAGCTTCCATCACAAGCGTGGTGGAGAGCAGCATATTACTGAGAGACTCGATCAACATGAGTTCAAAAGACTCATGAAAGTGAAAAAAAAAGTACAAAAAGAATGGAAGGGACTAAGTGAAACTCATTTAAATCTACTGGTTTCTGCAATAAAAATTTATTTGAGTTCTTGATACAAATTACTGCAGTGAAAAAAAAAAAAGTGCATTTGTTATTTTTAGAGTCACCACTGTAAACCTCTTATAAAATCCCGAATAATTTTATTTATTGGGAAAAACTGGTAGCCTGCATATCTTCCTTCCTATGCCCAGAAACACTTCATTTTATGCCAAGTATGTTTCAGAAAAAGTGATTCAGCTGGTCGGATGGGGGACTATGACACTGAGGTCCCACACATTCGGGGCCAAACTGAACATGCCTAAAGCCCTGAGCAGTTCACGCTGACCTTCTTGTATGCTCCTCAAACCTTAGCATTAGAAACTTTATTATGGGCTGGTTTAGTGTTTCCTCTGGTTCCTTACCATCCTTGTGAGCCTCGTTTCTTCCCAGAGTGCTTTAGTCGCGCTGCTGTCGGATGAGCTGTGCGGGCCGCTCCGAGCAGCGCCGCGGCAGGCCCGGCCCTGAGGGCCCCGGCAGCGCCTCAGCCCGGCTCGCCCCTGCTCGCTCGGGATGGAGGCGGAGAGGAGCCACTCCAAGAGCTTCTGAGGCTGCTGGCAAATTGCAACCACATTCGCCAGAAGGATTGGTGGTGTAAGGCAAATCAGAAAGCAAGCGCCTCCTGTCCTGGAGCTGTGTTGATTTTCAGCAGCGTTTTGGTTCTGCCAGAGCGCTTTTCCCCCGGGGCTCTGCGCCGAGGGAGAGAAGCAGTTGCTGTTGGAGGCCTCCAGAGGGAGATCCTGCTCATCTCAACCCGAACGCACATCTGTCTTAATCCCCCACGGAATTCCTGAATGTTTAATAAAAGAAGATGATCAGGGCGTGGAGGGGGAAGCTAGAAACCCTGTGGCTGAAGGAACAGCTGCAGCACGAGTTCACTTTAAATCGAGAGAGACTCTTACCTGGAAAAACATCCCAGTCCCTCCAGTCAGGGGAAAAGCTGAAACGAGAGTTCACAGAACCCGTAATCCATTATCTGGAGAATCCACCATTAGGAATGTAGCCATTCATCACGAGAGAAAGTGGTATTGAATTGTCAGTCTGGATATGCAGGCCATACTGAGTCTTAGCAATTCTTTACATAGCTCAAAAAAGCACACAGAGACATGGAGGAACAGCTGTGGTCACTACAAGATGGTTCAAACCAGAAGCAAATCCCTGCAAAAACCAGAAATGGATGTGTTTTGAATTCAGGGAGTTGAATTCACTGGAGTGTGGTTATTTTTATTTAAATGAAAATATGTTATAATAGTGTTTTTGAGATGCTATTCTCCTGGGATGAGCACTAGTAAACAACCACCTCTTTTCCAGAGTGTTACTTGTACTTAACTGGCCTAGCAAGTGCTTAAATTGCAGCAGTTTGAAGATCACAAGTGGGAGGGGTTGCCAAGGAGAGTTGGCTGTCCATGGCGGATGTAAAGCCCATGACTGGGCAGAACCACAGCTCTGCATAACACTTTAGCCATGATGGCAGTCAGAAAACATCAGAAAAGATGGTCCTTACCAAAAATCCTCAAGGGGGACAATAAACATGACCAAAACTGCTGTTCTGTACCAAAGAGCAGTACCAGAACCGAAGAGCCTCAGACTTCCTTAGGGATAGCTAAGAGCTGGTCAAATCACTTTATATTTGCTGTACTAGACAAAGAGTTAGTTTAATCTGTTTGGCAGTTGCTCACTATTGCCACCAGTAAGGTGTTTGTATTACTTTATTTTGATCTGGAATATAATCTTTGGATCTGGTCCTTTGGATCTGGAATAATTAGTGGTCCTGACCGAGGGTTCCTTTCCCAGCCTTGCCACCAGGAGCAGCTGGTGAGTGAGTGGTGAGAAGCATTGCCTGGATCACCTCCCTGGCTGCAGAGCGGCAGCAGTGCCCAGCTGGTGCAGTGCTCATATCAGCTCTTTAAAGGTGCACTTGTGGAAGTTTATCAGCTAAAAACATTGATGAAAATGAACATGATGGAAAAAGCCTTTGCTGCATGTGCCTCAAAGGGCTCTGCCCTGATGCTGTGCTCCTGTCCAGGATGAGGGTGATCTTACCCTGCTGCATTTTTGTTTGAGGTTTCTAAAGACTCTTCACTCCTAAGTGAAAATATCCAGGTGTGTCAGATTTATACTGCATGGCTTCACATCCTCTGTCCCACTGCTCTGTTCTCTACTCAGTATTGGGATGAAACACATCTTTCAGGAGGGTTTTTTTGGTCCAGTTAGGATGGATGCAGAGAAAATGGAGGGGAGGATGCCAGGATTGTAAAGGGCCTACACTTACAAGGAAAGGTTAAAAGAGTTGTATTGTTTCATCTGGTGAGAGGAGGATGAGGAGTGTGATGAAAAGGTAAATTCTGTAGGAAAGAGACAAACATCAGGTGAAATCCCATGCATATCCATAGACCATAAGCACAAGGCTTTATTGATAACATACTGCTCAGTCATAAAGAGCTTGCAATATCATATGGTTACTCTGATTAAATTAAAAATATTTTCTAGTTGTCTAATACATCAACACATAAGGCAGTCTATGACACTTCAGAGAGAAAAAAAATATTAAGTTATCAGGTAAACATAATGTAGAAAACCTGCTACATTCACAGAAAATACAGAATGCAAAGTTTGGCAAATAATTCTAAAGTTGGGATTGAAAGTAGAAAAATAAACTATAACTATATAACTATTAACTATAAACTATAAATAAAATTATAAATAAATAAACTATAAATAAACTATTAACTGTAAACTTTAAAATGTTTTAACAAAGTCCTGCTTTGTGACAATATTTATTTGTCAGTAGCTTTTACCATGAAAAATGTTTGACACAGATAAGACAAATCACAGCTGCACTCTTGGAGTAGAAACACAAAACCTCAAAATCAGGCTGGTGAAAGTCAAAGACAAGTTATGTAAACTCTTTAACTAGCCCTCAGTCTAACATTCTTCATCATCTTCATTTTTCCTTTTAATTGGCAATCACCACGTTTAGGTCAGCCAGCTGGCAGCTGGGTTTTGCCCAGCAGTACCTAAGAATAGCTATGCTGCTTTGGCTTCTTGCTCTGAAACGTCTTTTTGTTTTCTGAACATTTGATCCCTTAAGTGTGCTGACATTCAGGGCCGGTTTGAGTCACACTCTTGTGAGAATATTTCTTGAAGTTTTGAGTATTACTACAAGATCTGTCACAGTGTGAAACGTAGCATGTCATGTTCCTGTTTGGAAATGACTTGCCTGAAAGCTGTGACCCTGATCCTGCACACAGAAACACACATGAGGATGTTGACACTGCAATAACCCCCAAAACCACTGGAAGTATCTCAGGCACAAAGCTATCCATATAACCATGTTTGTGAGTTGCTGACTACTGCAGACACATGTACTAAGATGATTATAATGCAGTTGAATACATAATACAATCTAGCTGTGGTTTAATAAGGTGAAAACAAGTAGATGAACGAGGTCCTTTTTTACCCATGAACCCTTGAAACCTGTCCTCAGCAAGTTTAAATCGATGTAAAGCAGAGTACCTGGCCCAAATATTTTATAACTTGGAAAGGGAAGTGAATTACAGAAAAAAAGGAGTGAAATGCATCAGAGCACTGAAACTGATAGGAGCAGAGCACTGAAGTGATGGAGGCAATATTTTGATCGCTTCCACAAATAAGAAAACTATGCCAAACTGAATGGAAAACCACAGATGTTTGTCACCATCTTAGCCTGGGTTAGGCAATCACAGAATACATTAAATGAAAGAAAACAGTAATTGGCCTATGAATCCTTCTTTCTTTATGTTGATAGACAGCTAAATACAATAATAATTATGATTAATTTAAGATAAAAATGAACTCAAATAATGAAACCAGTAAACTCCAATAATTTAATAGTTATGGGCTACGATTATCAGGTCTGTTTATGGACAAGTATAGTCAGAGCCTACAGCTGACTGGCAGGACTGCAGGCTGCAATGCCTTGCTTGTGGCAGAGGTCTTTGCTGGGTAGTAATGAATCATGCTGAAGGTTGACTGGCTCGGACAATTCCTCTCCCAGTAGCAAGTGCTATATATCAAGTGCTTGGGCTGAGTATTCCTAAATAAATCACAGTTTATTTAAGCTTACAGGAGCAGACAAGTGTTACTTATTTTTGAAACTTCAGTAGTCTGATTTCTTTAATTACTGAGAAAAATTTAAAAACATGAATGCCAGTATTACATTTAAGTTCCTTGGACTAAATAGATGTCGTATTCTTTGAAGTGATAAGGAAACAGAAATCTGAAACCCCTTCTGGTTTGTGTCCACGAGTCTCCATCAACTGTTTCACCTTCTTCTGATCCAAATACCATCACTAAGCTCTGGCCACTTGCCCTCAATCACATTGTGCTGAGTGTGTTAGAAGCCAGCCATCGCTGTTGATTGAGCCAGAAGGTGAAGTGAGGAAGGAGGAATCTGTGTATAAGAAAGTACAATCCTGAGGCTGTAATGGCCTGAAAGTGCAAGTTTTAGTTAGTGAAACCTTAGCCAGTATCCTGGAGGCCCTCCTGATGAACTTCACACAGGGAAAACACGACTCTTCTGCAGCTTAAAGCGCTGTTGCACCACAGGGTGCTGATGTTTCACTGGTAAGGAACACCACCCTGGGCTCGGTGAGCGGGGCACCCTGCCAGCGCGGCACGGACGGAGCCCAGCTGCCCTTCTCCAGCCCGGGCCAGCGCCGCCTCCAGCGCCCCGCAGCCCCGAGCGGCTCGCTCGGGCCCCACCGGCGCAGGGCTGATGGATCTCCTCATCCACCGGCTTCTCCTGAGGTGCCCAGAGAGGGATCTTCCTCTGCCACGGCAGGTGAGCCAGGAGCAAAACGCAAGCGGCACTCGTGCTGCTGTGCATTTACCCAATCTAACTCTCCCCCACACTAGCACACACCTTAAGCATCTCTCTCTGAAACCCCTTCCCAGGTTGTGCCTTCATCAGCCCACAAGTGCTGCTCTGCACTGCTGACCTCTGTCCCAGCAACATTATGATGAATATAGCAATTTGTTCTCTTGGCAAAGTTTCTGTGTGATACAGTAGATAGATTACATCAATCAAACAAGCAATCCACCCAACCCAAAGGAATAATAAAAAACTGTAAGGACTGATGTATTGAACCAGGCCAGAAGCCCACCTAGTTCATTAGTCTTCCCTGAAAGTGGCTTACACAGGGTGCCTGAGAAGCGTGTGGTAATTCTGCCCCAGCTCACCAGCCATTCCTCAGTGATTTGCAGCTAACTGACTTGCTGAGAGTTGACATCTTTCTTTTCACTGCACTTGAGGTGTTTTTCTTCCATGAATCTAATTGCTTTATGAACATGTATAACATTTTGAAATCCATTACACCCTCTGGAAATGTTCTGCAGCTTTTTGCTTTGGAGGCTTGCTTAATTTCCATTTTTGTCTTAACCTTGCTCTCCTTGTTTTATTAAATGAAAGCCTGATGTTTTTATTACTTTCTGACTAGTGAGCTGTGGTGGATAATTCAAGGAAGGTAGAGAAGGAACTGGGGGATTTAACAGGAAAATAAGTATTAAAAAAGGCATTAACACTCACGATGCTGAAAAATTTTGTGTAGTAATAAGAAAAAAATGAAGGGAAGAAAATGACAACTCTGTTTAGGTTGTGAAGAAAAAAATGCTGTCCAACAGTGCAATGTATTCCTATCCAAAGTATCTAGTAAGAGATTGTCTGTGTCTAAAAATGGCCTGGACTGGAATTCTTAGGAAAGACTGGGTAAGGATACTTCTGCATTGGCATTAAATAGCTACTAGATGCTTTCTCTCTTTGCAGAGTTCCTTTATGTTCTTCCATACATGAGAACCAAACTACACATCTCATGTTTGTGTCCCTGCTCTTTGTGCCTTGGCATCTGATCTAGTTTGGGTTTTGTTCCATCAGTTTCAGATAAGGGTTCTAAATGGATCATATAATGGTTTTTATCTAATCGTCATTATATATTACAGGAAGAAGTTTTAAATCCATTTATTGCTTGTCCATTTTATTTCCCAATATCTAATAAAGATATGGCTAGTTTAGGAAATAGTTTCAGAACAATTTTCTGGTCAATACCTGCAGAACATTAGCTCAGTTGGCTCCAGGTGCCAGGCAGTTGTCCTTCCTTTTGTCCCCTGGTCCTTCTGCACCTGGACACACACACAGCAGTGGTATGGAAGCAACTTCTGCAGGGCTTTCTGGGCTTTTTGTAGGATTTTGCATATCCTCCATGCCCTCTAAGGACACACAAAAAATGCAAGAGGAAATAGTCAGCTTTGCATCTGTGTGGATTTACTGCTTATTAAAACACCAGTATTTCTGGACATCAGATGCCCAGACTGGAAATCTAAATAAGTTGGTAAAAATAAACAGGGCAGACAGAACTCAGTGCATTAGGTCTAATCCCGACGATAGCGTGGTGTGGCCTCATTTCACACTGGGAACTGGCAGAGGTAGCAGATAAGGAGAGAGTGCTGACAGATGCCAGTTGGCACTAGATGAGGAAGCCTGGGTTTATAGTCCACACTGTGAGTTAATAATGGCCACAAAAGAGGACACACAAACCAAATTGTATGCACTGGTGAGAAAGCTTCTTAAAAGTCAGTCCCAACAAATGAAAGCTGGGGTTTTGTGTGCTCCAGTGTAATGATTGTGCTGAACAGAATACATGCACTGCTGTGGATGCAATTGCCAAAAACCTTTTCAAAATTCCTTTAATTTTTCCCTTCCATAAAAAAATCACATAAAACACAGCTGAAAAAAAAATAACTCTCTGAATGACTCTGGCTTATGAGTGCAACTTTTCAGTCTGTTATAGCAAAGGATAGTAACTGAACAGAAAACTGTTGGGATTCTTCAGTTACAGAGCATCTTTTTAAAAATTACTGAACATCTATACACATAACTTTCTACTTTCTTTAAGAAGTGGTGTGCTTACAAATAGCTGACTAGGAGAAATTAAATATCAACATACATCTGTTCTGTTTTTTTAGGGTAAACAGAGAAACCTTCACATTTTCATTCCTTACCTTGGGGAGAATGAGGTGCCCTGCAGGGCAGATTCCTTCACTGCTGCTGCTGTGTGAGGCTGTGCCTCTCACCCACATCACAGTGTAATGTGTGCAGAAGTCTAGTAAGGAGTTTACTTGGAAATAAATGCTTGGAAATGAGATGTAGGACACAGGGTGTAGAACTAAGTGAGACAAGCCATTACTACAAGCAATACAATGAGGAATTTTCATAGATATAAAATGATTTGAGGTAAGATGTTGAGCAAATTGTTTCATCTTCATACAATGGTTCAAAATGAGGATAATTATACTTATCCTATTGAATAAACTAATTAGAGATCTAAACATAGAAGCACAGTATGTTCCTAATGTGGTTATCCTCAGCTCAAGGAAGAAAGCATATCAGAGAGACAACTGGAAAGGGAAACAAAAGGAATGTCAGCCCTCGGTCTGATGCCAAAGTGGCAGAAAGGCCTCTATGACATTTAGATAAGGACTGCCATGAGAAGTTCATCAGGCACCTTCACAGCTCTCTTGCTCCTTCATCAGCATCAACTCATGTACCAGTGGTTGTTCAGGTGCCAGTAAACTAAATAGAAATGGCATCTTCTTCATTTGACTACGTGCTAACTCCAGCATAGGGTAAACAATTCCATTGTTTCATCTGCTGATCCTCAATGGGCAGCATGTGCTCCTGTGGAGACAGCCTGTCACTGACATCAGATATAAGATGGGAGGGGGATATTTAATGTATTTGGTAAGCCCAGGGAGGATGTGGAAAGACAGCAGAAGATGAAGTCAATAGTTTGTTTTTTTAATAGCCTTCAAAATGCAATACAACGTTGATACAGTGAGGAGTCTGTGCTAAGTCAATATGTTGGTACCTAACTATTTTCTACACTAGACACAGATCAGGCATCCAGCAGGGACAAACAGTGCCCTTTAAGAACTGGAGACTGAACATAGACCAGGAGCACCTCATAGCAGAGCTCAAATAGAAAAGCCAGGATCAAAACAAAGCCAAATAGTTTTGCAACATGATAGCCTCCATGTTACTCTTCATTTCATTGCTCCAGATTGAAAGAGGTTTAAACAAAGTATTATTTCTCTCCATAGAATGCAGCATGTTAACCTCAAAAGCTTGAAAAAGGAGAATATCTCCTGGTTTGGCCTTGACTGGCCTGTCTTCTCATTCCTTTTCTGACCCATTACATTTAGATGTGACATACTGAAAGGTAAAGTTTTGGAAAGCATTACAGTACACCTGTGCTGGTAGACCCTGTCAGTAGAATGGTTATGATAAGTACCTATATTTTTGTTAGTATGGCAGAATATCAGCTCTCCTCACTGTTTTAGTGAAATAAATGATTTGGGTATTACATAACTGGCTCTAGATCCAAATCTTTAGTCAATAAATATTCATCTGCTGCAAACCATATTGTGAGCTGGCAAAGCTCTGACAGCAATACAGGGCTTGGCTCAAGTAAACTGCGCTCTATCACACAACTCTTAGCTGCTAATACTATTTCTTTGCATTGTCTTTTCAGCTGTCTCCACCAAAGCAGACAAACCTAATGAGTGGAGATTGTCCCATCTCTGCTCACTCCTCAAAAGAACACCTCGAGGCTGGCTCCCTAATTCTTCTTGCTTTTTGTCAGAATACATGGAAAAGTATCTAAACATGAAACCATTGTTTGAATCTTGGTTCCAGGGTGAAAGTCACCCCACAATGGGTTATGAGAAATAAATTCAGTATTCTGGGCAGATTTTTCACAGTGGTGATAAATATCCTTAGACTGCTAAATGCAAGACTAACCTATTTTCTTTTCTGCTTTTCTGCTTCCCTAAAATTCCATTGGTTTCTCTCTCTCTTTTTTTTTTTTTTTTTTTTTTTTTTACAAGGTGGACAGAAGATTTATTTTCAGAGGTTTATTGGTAGCTGAAATTCCTTGCTTTGTTTTATTAAAGGTATGCAATAATCCCTCTACAATGCACTACCTGTCAGGTTCAATTGCTTAGTTAAGGTATTGTGGTGAAGTCATTAGAGCTATAACAGTGTATATCAATTACCCATAGCCAATCCACCATCAGTAATAAAATCTTGGTATCTTATTTTGAAGTCTGGATGCTACCTTTCTGCTAGGGAGCAGAAATAATAACCTGACCATGTAATTGAAATTGTTGTCTCCTTTTTATGGCCCAGAGTCAGTTTCCTCTCATTGTCCATGTATGTAAGTCCTTTCTTATCTACAACAGTAAACTGACCAAAAATAAACTAAGAAATAGGAAACTGTTCAGCAACAAACTTCATAATGTGGTGTGTAACTGAATGTTGGTAAATTACAAACAGTGCATCCATATGACTGCCAAACTAGGCATGATTTGAAAGGAATATGGATATCCATACAAATCACAACTTCTGCTAAATATTGTTCCAACCTTGCTTATGTCTATATGGATTTTTCTCCAGGATTGAAGCTAAGTTTGAAATGAGCAAAGAAAGAATGGAAAAGGTGCACATGAACATTCTTGGTAGGAACATTGTAAATTAGACACTGTAACAAGAATGTTACAGATCGTGTGCTCTTAAGAACTGAAGGAAACTAATAGTGCCATTCACCTGTGGGAGAGATGGCCAAATCCAGAAAAAAAGCCAGGATTTAATGTCTTCCATAATAAGGTAACATCTGATTCTCTGCCCATTGCAGTCATAGCACAGACTATTCTCTCAACAAGTCAGAGCTATTGTTCAGGAGCAAGTGGGGCTTTGGGATCAGAAAGAGAATATTCAGCATTTGGACTGAATTTATGTGTATTTAAGATCCTTATTAAAATTAAAATGGATAACAGTCTGTATAGGTAGCCAGTGTCAGTAATAAATCAGCTCTAACAAGTTAAATAGCTGACATACAATGTTTCGGACAGCTTTTTGTGTCTCTTGTTTTACCACAAGCTTCTTGTCCTTGCCACAAGGATTTTCACTGCTACAATATTTTAGTTGATATACATTAGAGTCTCTTTGAATTAAGAGGGTATGAGTACCAAATATAACAAACTATTTCCTGAATGTTCTGTGAAAGCATAAAAGAGCTGTCCATATTGTGCAATTGGCTGTTGGCTTTATCTCTGTGCTGGTCTATGTTCTACTTCTTTTGCTTCAGTTCATGAATATAATTATTGAAATAAAAAATAAAGTTGCTGGAAATGACAAGTCCATGCAGTTTTCCAAGCATGACGTCAGTGTTCTACGGTGCACACCACTACAAAGCCAAGAGCTGTCCACTTTTGTGAAGCGCTGTACAGGAAAAGGTGCTACATAACTGAAAATGTCTTTTTTTAAAAAAACTACAAAGGAAAAATACATTGGGTATAAGATCCAGACATGATTGCATAGCTATACTAAAGGGTAGGTTACATTTAGCAGAGGCAAACTCCATCTGTTTCTGTGGAGCTGAACAAGGGATGACTGACTGCTGGCTTCTAGGCAGGACTGGGTCTGCCTGAGTAAATGGCCAGGAGAAATACCCTCTGCCTTACATGCAAATGACACTGATGCTAGATAGAGTCTCACTGTAGACACAAAAGAATTGTAACAGCCAGACCTTTTTTCAGGTTCCTTGTTCATTTCTGTTAACATCAAGACATCATATTTGTGCTTTAGTTTAGACAACACAGGGCAACCCTGTGGCACTTTATGCAGGAGGTGGTACTGCAATGACAGCATGATACTGCTGAGGAGGTAATAGAGAACTCCAGCCTTCTTGTGAGCAAAGAGTCCATATGCCTATAAATGATGGATGCTGGAGATGAATAGGAAGAATAGAGCCAGCTCCCTACATATTCAGAACTGAGAGAAATTATTTTTTGCCTTCTCCCTGCAAAATGGAAGCCCAGTCTGAAAGAGCTTCAGGTTCAATGCATTATAGTCAGGCACTGCCAATCACTGACGTTATCGCTTAATCAGTACTCACTCAGGGAGGTCTAGGCTGGGTATTAGGTAAAGATTCTTCACCCAGAGGGTAGCTGGGCACTGAACAGGCTTCCCATAGAAGTGGGCACAGCACCAAGGCTGACAGAGTTCAGGAAGTGTTTGGACAATGCTTTCAGGCACATGGTGTGATCCAGGCTTGTCCTGTGCAGGTCCAGGAGCTGGACTAATAATCCTTGCAAGTCTCTCACTGCCAATCACTGACGTTATCGCTTAATCAGTACTCACTCAGGGAGGTCTAGGCTGGGTATTAGGTAAAGATTCTTCACCCAGAGGGTAGCTGGGCACTGAACAGGCTTCCCATAGAAGTGGGCACAGCACCAAGGCTGACAGAGTTCAGGAAGTGTTTGGACAATGCTTTCAGGCACATGGTGTGATCCAGGCTTGTCCTGTGCAGGTCCAGGAGCTGAACTAATAATCCTTGCAAGTCTCTTCCAACTCAGGATATTTTAGTGATTCTATGAACAAGGAACATATATTCAATTCAGGATATTTTAGTGATTCTATGAACACATTTTTTGACAAGGAACATATATTCAACGTTTCTCTTCAAATGTCAGTGTAAATCTTTTTCAGGCATAAAATACTGAGTTGGCTGAATTTGAATAGAAGTAAGGTAGAGAAAATACCCATCCTTATTTCCCAGTTTGATGATTTAACACACTTCAGCATTTAAATTATTTCAGCAGCTATACATTAATTTTTTAATCCATCACCCTGAAGACTGCATAAAATAGCTACTCTCAAGAATTGGAGGAGAAAGTTCTTGTCCACATAGTGCAGTGAAGTTTTGTAAGAAGCCTCCCACCTCTGACTAGGTCAGAGAGCAGCATTAACATTCCACTTCTGGGTTATCACTGGCAAATTGCAGACAAATTCCAAATCTCTATCCTGTCTACTTACCAGTCATCAAACTGACTGAGAAATTGTTTGAGCTTTGGAGTTGGTACATAGCTAAAAGCTGCTGGTGAAGCCTGGAAACAGCTGGGTTTGTTCAGCAACACGAGCCTGTAGTGAGCTCCTCTTGAGCTGGCTTTAATATCCCTGTGCAGAACAAAGACTGATGGAGTGGAAATCGAAAAGGCAAACCTAGCTTTTATAGGCATCACTTGCTGAACAGAGTGCAAAGAAGTATTCCACATTTTAATATTGACAAATAAAGTAAGAGAATGAAAAGTCATATTTGTAGAGAGGGGAATAGCAGCTTTGAAAGCACTAAAAGCCTTAAAAGTGGCTGCAAAGCAGCAGTTAGAGTGAATAACAATTATAGTGAATAACATCCTCTACTGTAGAAAGGCTGTGTCTCAAAGTATTCAAATACCAAATATATCAATGATGCATGAACTGGCATTATGATTGCCAGGCCATGACTGGAATAATGGGCTGAAGACTTCTTCCCATCACACTCCAAGTGTCTCACATTCTGAGAAATGAAAAGCACAGCTCATTTGCACTGCTTGCAAATATTTGCCTGAACTATCCATGGACCTCAGGTTCTCCATCACTTAAGAACTACTAAACCAGCTGTCTACATCAAGAATTGCTTTCTTTATGTGCTGGACATGAAAGAAATGTGGGAATACAAATGCTGACTGTTCGATTTGATAAAGTGCATTAGAGTTGCCTTTTCAAATACCCTGTAGGTTTCCTCTCGACTCATTATATTTTTAGTTTTGTAATTGAATAATGTTTATTTTTACAAGAATGCTTCATTCTTTAAGCATATTATCCACAGATTTTCTGCATATTTCTTTGGTAATTACCTCAAAAGAGTGAACTAGAATCTGAAATGGTAGATACACAGACATGTTAATCATTTACGTGCCATTGTTTTTGTTAAGACTAACCAAACTGACTAATACTTGCAGCACATGACAACAAAGTGCTGACAATACAGAAAAGGAACTACTATAAAATATTTATTTTAGCCTCTCGGTAACAAAATTGCATACAGAATGCTGATGGAGAATTGCAGGGGTGTGATACAAAAGGGGAAGTTTACATCATATTAGAAAACCTATCAAAAGACTTGATGTCAGATTTTATCTTGTGGATTGAATTTTTACGAAAAGAGACAATGGTTCATGGAACATAATTAAATCAATCAGTGAGTACATATTATAGTTCTCATGATGCATGATGGCTCTGCTCGTACAACATAAAGCCTGTGTATGACTGTGGGTTGTCTACACAGGACAGGGATTTGTGCTTGCTACTGCCTTTCAGCACTGGATTTCACTGTTTAGCCCATTGCCATTACTGGTGCAAGGAGCTGAGACTCATCTGAAATCCGCCTCCTTCTGTCCGCCCTCTGCCATGGATCCTTCCCAGAGAGCCCATCCACCTTTCCCTGTCAGCACTGACTGCCATTTCACATCAGTGGGTGATTTCTAGGCATTGCATTCATTGGACTCTCTTTCCAAGCCTCTAACTTTTTCAAAACTCTGGCTGTAGTGGCCTCAAGATGATAGAATCAAGCAATATTGCTCAAAGTTAACTTGAAGGTTAAGTAAAAAATGCCCACAGATTTTGAAATATTGATGTGAATTCTGTAAAATGATAGAGAAATAACTTTGTTCTCATGGAATACGAAAGGAACAAACGGCACCAAAGTACTTAGGTAACCCAAACAACTCATCAGCGTTATTGGACTTCTCTGTGTCACTGGAAGATAAAGCTCATTTTGACAATTAACTGGCAAAAGTTAACATGAACAGTTGAATTGTTAGAATTGTTAAATAGCATTCCCTTCTGTACCTATTGTTATATTACTAGTCCCAGGGCATCTGTGATGATTCAAACATACAACACCTCAACAAGCAGCTATGTTTTATAATTGTACCAGAAAAAAAGCTAATGTTAATATATATTTTTAAAAGGGTTCCCAAACAAACAAGAGATTTCCTTATTTAGACAAAGGTAGAAGCTTTATTTATGTAGATGAATAGTTGCAATGAATTTGGGGAGATTATTTATCTGTGTTTAACTACCCCCTAATCTTCAGCCACATGGTGTGAACGGAGTCCCTGCTGACCAAGGTGCAGCACAGCCTTGCAGTATTGACAGCCAAGTTACAATATTAATCACGTTTATGTAACATCTCTTGTCTAAGTACCTCCAAGCACTTTACGAATGTTAACTAACAAGAAGCCTGCCCATGCTCTTTTTGAAGTCAGTGGCAGCTTTCCAGTTGTCCTCAAAGGGAGCAGCACAGGCTCTGAGCCTCATAATAACGTAAAAGTAGGTTAAGGATCTCTGTGTTCACTGGAGAAGAGAGGGATAGTGGAGATGAGGAACAGAACCCAAAGGGCTTTTCTCTAACTGTAGGGCTGCCTTTCTTTGGAAGAAACTGTAAAATAGTTTATTGGTGAGACCACAAAATGAACCATAAAGAGGGAGCTGTTTATAAAGGCTTAAGCCATTGTTGCTTTAGAATGTGATCTTTTTGTTATTCCAGTAACAACAACTGGAGACAAAGCTGGGCTTCCAGGGATATCCCTCTACAATTGCTGCAATGGCCCTACAAAAAGCTGCTCCTTGGAAAGGCTTTTTTTTTCTCCCTGAGGCACTCTCTACAGAGGTATACAGCATTTCTAGAAGTCTAGTTTCTTTACTACTACATTTTCTGTGCCCATGACTGACCTGTTTGCCCACCAATGCTCTTGATTTCTTGAGCCACAGTAAGTAATTTTAGAAGGACGTCAGTAAGTATCTGCACCTGCACCTTAATCACTTTCCTGGTAGCTGTCCTCAGCACAGATTCCCATTTTGGCCAAGTGCTCTGGCATCTCATCTTCATTCAGATTCTCACAGGCAGCCAGTGGTGCCCCTTTTGTATCATATGCAGAGGCTCTTGTGCAGGCATGAAGCTCATGGCTCTGCCAGAAGCTGCAGGCTTCACTATTCCTTTTGCAAAGATAAATAGCATTTAGTGAAATGGCACCATTTCAGCAGTAACTGGAATACAGTTGTAAAGAGGATGTTATCAGAGACAATAAATGAAAGGGGAAGATTTCGCAGCCTAATTCAATGTTTTTCAAAAAGATCCCAACCATGCATCCAAAGTGAACGAACTTGTAGCCTGTACTAATTTTCTGTAGTCTGCCTATATTTTAGAAGATTGAGTTAATTTTTTGTGAATGGTTCTGCCAGGGAGGCTACAGCCAATTTCCAGGCAGCTCTCCGTCAAACACCCATGAGACATAGAAAATGTATATGAAGGCACTGGAAGTTCCTGTGATGCCATGTGTGTTATGCTGTGGCTCAGCGAGGAGAACTGCTGTAGCAGGTTTCACCAATACAAATTAGATTATTTGGACCTTATAGAAGACATCTTCACAGAAATTGTCTCTGCTCAGCAGTGTGCAGAGGGAAGAAAGGCTCATAATTGTTAAGTGTTATGTTCCGATTCATCCACAAAGGATATTTAAATGGACACTTTTTATGGGTACAGACAGGACCACCATCCTGCCTCACCCATCACATCATTCTTTTTCTTTTAGTATATGCTACATGACATCAGCTCTAGAGATGTAAAAGTTACTTCTCTCTGCAACATGATCCCCCCGCCCCAATTTCTGACCAAATTTGCTGCCTGCCTCCCAGTTTGCAGGCTCACCATCCATCTTCATTGACTTTTCCCCTACACCACTGTGAGATTAGAACACCACAGGAAATTAAAGGCAGTGCATATAAATCATGTTTATTGTTGCCTCAGACACAGAAAGATAACAAGAATCAATAAAAAAGGAACGATGACTCATGGTTTTATTAGTATACTCAGTTTTTCATGAGTTGAGTCTTCAATGGTTTAATTGGGCCACTGAGATCTTGATGAATTCATATATTCCTGGCTATTTATCTTCTGAAAACTCAGTTTCTGCTTTTCCATAGCACTTAAAATCATGAGGGAAAGAACTTTATTACTCTCAGAGAACCTGACAAATTTCTGAAAGCTAAAGAGGTTTGTGAAGGCAGAATTCATCTTAGGCACAGTACCTGAAGCAAAGAGGTTGTGCTCAGGTGTGTGAGCAGCCTTAACTGAGGAGGAAGGGAACTGCCAAAGCAACAAACCTCACTGGTGGTCCAGATGACTCAGCTGTTGTCCTTCCATCTTCTATGCTCACAAGGCATAAAAACCCCACTGCTAATGGAACTACAATTTGTCTCTGCCTAATTAGAGGATCAATGTATCAGGAGAACCTTATTTTGACCATTCCTTGTGATTTTTGGTCTTTTATCACAACTTTTGGTAATAACTTTATTGCTATAAAAATTAATTATAATATTTAAACGTTGCTACTATTTTTTTTTTCTGGAAAATGTTATTCAAATACAGTTTGAATACCTATGGACATCAGAATATAAAGTTCATACAATCATCCATAATAAAATCAGATGCAAATGTGTTTCCCTGCTTACAGCATAGTCCTTAACCATGGTTTTCTCTTTCCAGAAAATTGGAGGATTTGTTTCCTTTACTGCTTCATAAACTTCCTGCATCCTTTTTAGTTGCTGAATCTTGCTTTTATCCCTCTCCAAGAAGTAAACATTTGCTCTCCCCAATGTTGTACAATAGCAAACAATATATTACTTGATATAACAAACCTTTTTTGCTTGAAATTGTTCATCTCTAAATGCACTTGTGAAAAAAGTCTTGATAAAATCACAATTGAGTAACAGTTCTTTATTTCAGTGTTAAGTACAAATTATTTATTGAATATTTTGGCCAATTCTTTCCATCAACTTTTCTTATTTTTCCACAACAAAGTTTAGGGACTGCAGCTAAAAAGCAGTTTGCTACTAGATTAAGTATTGAGTTGTGGTGCATGTCATTCAGAACAATTTGTCATAACTATATCAACAGCCTAAGAAGGGGCAACCAACTCTCTATGAAACAACATGCACTCTTGCTTAATCCTAGAATAAAAATGGCTATTGGAGTTACATTCAAAGATATTAAGAGTGGAAAGTTTTAAATCCCATCTGAATTGCATGAGACATGCACTGGACTTTATGCTTAGCACTCACCTGTCTCTTAGTCACAGGTTGTGGTTTATGTCAGGTAGCACTGGAAACTCATAGCCTGTTTTTCAATCACATTTTACTTCTGATTTTTAGCTGTACATAGAAGCAAAATTAATAAGTTTTTCTAAATGCAAAAGCAATATTTTCTTCTTAAGTGTAGGAGAGCTCAGTAGATTCCTCTGGCTGTCTGACAATGGTTTGAAAATGACTTAAAGTGCATTGAACAGCTGGAATGACGCCAAACGTACAGCATTTATTTAATGCCAGCAAAGGAAGTATACAGCTTTGTTAACTTGATCTCCATTCTTTCTGCTAAGGATCCCTGAACACTGTCAATGGAAAAGAAAAAATCTTGTTATGCCAGGCAGCACAAGTGAATACTGAATTCTGGGCTGTCAATCCAATCCAGCATGCTGAGTGGTTAATTCAAAATAACACAGAAATATATGAATGGAATAATTAAAGAAAACCTTTAAAACACACATAGCAAAGTAATAGCAAATGCAGTTCACTGTAGTTAAATTGTTGTACTTACAACAAATTACTTGTACTGACTACTTTAGGGCACTGGCAACAACTGAAAGAAACAACATACAGATAAGTTAAAATACTGGAAACAGCAACAATGCCAGGTGCCCTGTAAGGGAAGGTTCCAGGGCCAGCAGTGGGAATGGGACTTTAAAGTAAATTTTGAGTTAAAGAAGCAGATGAAAGGAGGTGTGCTCTTCAAATTAAAGCACACAGTAGGTATCAAGGTACCCAAGTGAGTTTTACTGACACTAGAATAAACTACTGATTTCCTGAAAAAACTTTCCAATGGGAGGAAATTGGGAGGACAAATAATAAAACAGAGCTTATAAACTGATTTAATTTATTTATAGAAGGAAATATGTGAGATAGTTGTCAGATAAAGCCAGAGATTGGCTATGCAGAGGAGACACTACTCTGGTATTCCTCGTATACTTTCTTCTTCAAATATCCCATCTCAAAGCAGATGCAGTTCTTATATGAAGAGATGTTGTGCCCAGTCTTCTCAATGACACAACCAGTGTAACTTGTCCCTTTCTGGAATTTGACAACCATAAAAAAGAAATAA
This sequence comes from Pyrgilauda ruficollis, assembly GCF_017590135.1. Classification (NCBI taxonomy): domain Eukaryota; kingdom Metazoa; phylum Chordata; class Aves; order Passeriformes; family Passeridae; genus Pyrgilauda; species Pyrgilauda ruficollis. The sequence continues at coordinate 2,293,383 of NW_024525712.1, forward strand.
AATGAGGAAATAATTGCAGGGATTACAGTGTCCCACCCTATCAAACCCTTCCTGCCTGTACAGTCCTTGCCCCTTGTCCTACACAGCCACTCCCCAGTTCTTTTAACTCGAGTTTGGTTACATAGTGAGTCAACAGGCTTAGTAAATCAGCATAGAGCATTACACTTTTATTAGTCACATGCATTACCAGAGTAGTTTCATGTTGAGTGCCCAAATTTATGCTTACTTACATTATCTTGGCACTATCAGACTAAATCCATCAATATTTGTAAAGTGCTATGCACTTGTGTAATAAGAACAGTACATGTATAAGTAGTAGTAATTACTACACTTTATCATTAAACAAAAATTTGCATTTCAGTCTAAATTCCTGAGTTATCTTGACCTCAATCTAGACTTCTACTTCAGAGCACTGCAAAGAAAAGAAAAAAATAATACTAAAGACAATAGTTTTATGGTGGTGTCAAAAATTCATAATTAGATCATATGTTAAATCAAGAAATCTCAAGCTTATCGTTGGTGGGAAACAAGGATGTAGTCACATAATGAAAACACGTGCTGGGTGAATCAGAATTATGTGGCCACTTGGTTCCCCCCTGCTCGCTGCCCTCTCAGCCATTCCTTGGGAAAGACTCAGACTGCTCCAGAAATTCAGGAGAGTGCCTGCCTTCCTGGGATGATGTAACATCCAGGAAACAAATAAAGAAAATGTGTGTCCAATTTCGCTATGTTTAAAATCTTGCTTATGGGCAAACCCTCCACATTCCTTATGAGGAAAGACAAGGATTTATTTTTGGTGTAATCCAGTCCCTGAGCACACAAAGAACCGATGCCCAGCTGGGTTGGGAGTGAGTCCCTGCTCAGCCTCTGCCCAGAGCCCCGGGAAGCAGCCCCGTGCTCCTGTATTCGCTCTGTGGCCTAAGCGCAGCCCGGCTGGGGGCTCAGATTTCACCCCTGCACCTGCTTCAGCTGCTGGCTCTGCTTCATGCTGCGCTTTTGCACTGCGGCTGCAGCAGAACCACAAGCTCCGGGAGTTAAGCCAGTACATCCTTCACTCACCGTCCCCAGATCTCCTGCTCTTTGGACAACTTTCCCATTTTGCTGCTTTGCTGAGGCAGTATTGTAAAACTTTGTTTGGCCTACAGCCTCTCATTACCAGGGGCTGCTCCAGGCTGTCTGCCCAAGTCATGCACGTTCCTGACATCAGTAGGAAGAGTACAGTCAAATCCTGGAATCCCGGTCAGATCCCGGCAGAGACACACGGGCCCCATGACTTCAGCTGATATATTAAGCACATTGCAGCAGTGCCATTTTGAGTGAGGGTGCACATGGCAATTTGAGGGGAGCAGCAGGCATATGTCTGTAATCTCCTGAAGGGCAATGGATCTGAACCACATCTGGACATGCCCTGACCTCCAGTCTTTGCTAATTAGAGTCCAATAAAGTGCTTATATTTCCTTAAGTACTGAGATTTCAGAATTTTTTTTCTTAAGAAGTCACTGTTTCAAAGGACAAAAATGACAGGAGAGTAGAAAGGCATTCCATGAAGTGTTACTATGGCACAAGTGTGGCCATTTATCCTAACACCTTGTCTGGAACAACTTTCTTAACAAACAGTTCCCTCACAAGCTAGAAGAATAATTGGGGGACTTGATGCACTGGGAGAAATCTTTCCATGCTCTGAGTGACATTGTCAAAATGTCAAGCACTGACTTTGTTATGGTTTGACAAACATCTCTGTAATCAGGGAGGAAATTTCTGGACAGATGGTTATAATCTACAGTTAGAAATTGAAGAAACCAAGTTAGAAGTTTATGGCTGCTGCTTGCATGGACAACTGCCAATAGGAGGGGATTTTATATACATAAACTGAGCAATTTTATCACTTTGAATCTGCATAGTGTTGGGTGTTTTAAATTATGTAATAAAGCATGTCTCAGTAATTGCCACAAAAGGTTAATATATTTTAAATACACAATTATGTGTATAATTATTAAAATGGCAAGAAGTCTGGTTTTGTCATGGTTGCAGCACTTGAAGACAAGTACAAACAACTAACATGGGAAATAGCTTTCAGAGCAGCTGACAGCTTGTGCTGCATTACTTGGTTTGAAGGCTGTCTCCAGCCAGGTATGGCATAGTGATCTACAAAGGAAACCATCTCATCCGGTTTTTTCCCCTAAAAAAACCGCCTTGTATACTTGGCCAATTTCTTCTCAGTGAGACATCACTGATGGATGTGCTGTTTCAAAACCCATGATAATGGTGCAGCACCTTGCCCAGTGCTGCCTCAGTAAGGGCTGCAGAACTGTTCAGTCAGCCACCTCCGTAAACCTCTTTCTCCAAAGTTAATTTAAACCAGCAAGATATGTTTTTGTAGAGGGCTGTCTCCTAAGTGAAGATGGTTTAAGGTGTGTGGTAAATTTTGCAACCTGTACTTCACTAATAACCATTGTTATCATTGTCTGTGTAAGGATAGTGCTTCTGAATTAGTCTAAGGAAAAGTTTAAGCAAAGTTAAGTTTTGATTAACTTTTAAATTGTGAGGCTGCTTTAGTGAGTGACGTCTGTTAACATGAAAAGTCACCAGGGATCTGTTCTACTGGTCTGGTTTAGGTGGATGCTGTCCCAGGCAGTGCAGCAGCCGATGCTTTTTGTCAAGGAGTCCTTTGAACAGTCACACGGGCAGACCTCTATCATGGAAGGTCCTGGTGATAAACTACATACAACACTTCTGCCCCCTCTGCTGCACCAGATAAGCAATTCTTGTGGCAATGCTGGTTGGCAGGTATAACTGAAAAAGCAGCTACTTCAGATCAGCACTCTCCCAGATCTATATTAAAAATAATAATTGACAAATTTAAGGGAAAAAGCATTTCAGGCAATGGATTTGGTCAAATAATAGTGCAGTTTGTGTTTGAGCTTTTGTAGTTTAGAAAATTTCTCATTTTACTTACATATTATGGTGTTCAGAAGGCTATTCCAAAACTTTGCAGAGTCTGAAGAGAATGTTCAGACCATGCTGGGCTTAGACATTCCCTCTCTTTTCCATTAGGGATCTCTAAGATATAAATATCACCAGTGGGCTGCCCAAGCTCAAAGAAGGTCAAACAGGCCCAAGATTGAGATGCTAATTATCTGTTTAGACACATTAATACCAAAAGGCAAACCACTTCCATAGGAAGTTAGGAAGCTATAAAAGGTGATTTAAACAAAGCAACAAAAAACAAAAGCCACTTTCTCACAACAGGATCTGTTGTCAGTCTGATATGATTTCCCAGAAACCTCTGATCTGCTGAACTCAAAGGGAAGATAAGAAAAAAGTAAAATTAAATCTGCAAAGTGCATTTCTGTAATGTAAAAGCAATTAATTCTCACATTGAAAATCCAGGTCTTGATATCTGAAAAAGAATATTGAAGAGACTTGTTTTTCCCACTGCAAATACTGTGAAAACAGAGGAGCATGAGTACATGGTCACCACAGTGTGAGGACAGGAGAAAATGCACCCCTTACCTACATTAAGAGGCAAAAAATCACAAAAAATTATTGCAGGCATGGGGGAATTGCAAACTTTGTCAGGGTTCTTGAAAAATGAATTCTTTTGTGGACAGAGACCAGAAATACTTTGAGCATTGGCTCAGTGATGAAGCTACCACTGGCACTTTTGACAGGCTCTGAGAAAAAAGTCTCCCACAGACACAGGGACACATGATCCCCATCCCATAAGGTCCCCTCCAGTTTCAGAGGCAAGAATCCCAAACTGCTCTAAACTTGGGTCTTTTGCTTTTCAGAGAATGAAAAAGTCAAAGATGAGCATTTTATGAAATGCTTGTGTGACGTCCCATAGTGGCCATAGTCCACGTGAAATGAGGAAGAGATCTGTGAGAAAAGAAAACCCTCCAATGCAGAAGAAATTACAACTCCTGTCCCAGTCCAAGCATTTCACAGGTTGAATTTTGGCTTGTTTTCATACAATATAACAGTTTAAAAGTACATTTACTTTTTTAAGCAATCTGATGGGGCTACTTAAATATTTTCTTGTATGTTTTGTGAATTAATCTATGACAAAATACCCCAGGCAGAACAGCCACAAACACTAGAAAATTAAGCAAATATAGACCACACAGCACGAAAGAAAATAAGACAATGTGTTGCGAGGCATTTTGCAACTTACCACTGTAAATGGTTGCAGGCAACTACTTATTAAAGTATCTGTAAAGGGCAGGGAATTAAACAAGTTCAGCATTCATTTCACTAGTGCCTCTTGGCTTAGGTCAACACTGTTTAGGTGACTGTTTTATGACTGTGGAACTCTGTTACCTATAAACAACTAAGAACAGTTCTGCATATCCTGTATTGTGTCAGGCTGCTTTCACGCCACGTCAGAAGATGACAAACTCAGCTCTCCCTAAACTGTGATAGAGAAGTGTACATGTGGCCATAGGTTTTGGCTGTCCAAGGAGGTGTGGACTCATTTGTTTTGGAACATGTTGAAACAGAGGCTTCATCCAAATGGGTGCTTGTGAATGTTACCCAACAGTCTCCTTATCCTGGAGGACAGAGGAACACTACTATTTGAGGTTAACCTGGCTCTTTCATATAGTGCAATTAAGGGAATATTTGTATCCTGTAACTATTACACTCTAAAAACTAAAAAGTATTTCAGGTGTGTTCCTGATGACATTCTTGACAATTTAGTCTAATAGTTTACTTCCAGTGCCAGTCCAGGGTAGCCAATCTCTACCATTTCTTTACTAAGACACCAGAGATTTCAGGCAGATTTTCCTGCTCTGAAAAGCCTACAAAGTATCAAGTCTTCAACACCTGTACTGCTTCCTTCCTTCCTGCTTTATCTCCTCAGTGCTGTATTGCCTCTGTGCAGTAAGTCTGCTCATTGTTCCCCAGAAAGAAAACATCACTTGCAGAGATAAAGAAGATCCATGTTTTTATTGCTGTAGTTTGTTGTTTTGTTTTGTTTTGTTTTGAATTCACATTAGTAAGCAGGAAAGTCAGAATCTAGTTCAGTAAAGTGCAGACTTTGGAGGATTAAAATAGCCTCCAGCTCTGGACTAATAAAAAAGCACAAATCACTTTCCCAAGGGGAGAAGGTTGTTTTAGTGGGTCCTGTAGGAAACCAGAAATGCTCCTCCCAGTAAAATACAGACCAAAGTTCCAAGCATGCATATGGCTATCACAACCTTATAAAGTCTTCAGGAATCAGACAGGGATAACCAACCAAAAAAAAAAAAAAAAAGCTTTGGATTTTTTGGATTTTCCAATTTGCAGAACAAACCCAAGTATCTATATGAGCAAAGGGGAGAATAATGCAATTAAACAGCATAAACTTTCCAGTGCCTTCAAAACAAGCACATCTGTTAACAGGCTTTTTCACGTCAGGTATAAAACACATACATAGTCTTCTATAGTGCTCTGAAATATAAAAACAAATGTCTGCCCTTTTTTTTAGGATCTATGGTGGAATTGTATACATGAGATATTTACTTCAAACATTGAATTGCTTAATATTTTTATGGTTTGTGATGCAACTTACATACCTGTATGAAGCCTCAGTGATTATTTTCCTGGCATTTCTCTCTTTTTACTGTAATTTTTTTGAGTGGGAACCACACCTTTTTATTTATTTGTGTAGAACCATCATGCCAGAGACCCTACTATTCCTCTTCCATTAACATGGTTTAAAGAAAGAGGCTGACAAGGAAGCAGATGGCTGAGAAATAGATGTCCAGTCTTTGTCTTCTTTCCCAAACACACAAGCAGTAACATCCATCTGTTACTGAAAAACAAGGAAGGAAAGGCTTTGCAGTTGTTCTGGACAGAATAATTACATGTTGCCCAAAAAGAGACTACTGGAGCCTGTGATGAAAGGAAAGGGAAATTGCTGAATCTTTGCTGAAGTCCTCACAGCTGAAAATGCAGATCCATGAGAAATGTCTGAATTTTGAAGAATCGCTGTAGAATCTCCTATCCAAGGGAGAACCTCAAGCTTAAGTGTGGTGTGTCTCCAGGTGTGTGACATGCCATTCTCCACAAGGAGATGGGAGGGAAAATAAAGAACACAGGAACAAAAAAATCAAATAAAGAGAAAAAAGGGAAGAAAAGTTAATCCAGAGTAGGTAAAACCACAGCTAAGAATAACCTGCAGGAAAAGGAGCGATTTACCTGAGTGCCGTACCTGGCACTACTCAAAACCTCACACCAGCCCAGACAACTCCAAGATCCGTAAAGTATATGGGAGCTACTAAACAAAGATTCAATAAAATGGTGGAGAGAAGCATCTTTATGCTAATTCCCCTTTATTTAGTGACATTGTTGCACATATACATAAAAGCCACAACTTGCAATTTCTTGGACTTGAAAGTTGAATTGAGTCCTTCAAAAACACATTAAAATACAAATCTCTGCATGGTTAAATAATAGGGTTTCCCAGCAGACTTGTTGAACTAACAGATTTCAACAGAAATTGAGGACTTTAAATTATTTTTCCATTCAGAGGTTCCTCTACAATTAAAAATCCCAATCTGCATGATATCCATTAAAAAATTAGTGAAGAATGCCAAAAGGAACAGTTTAGGTCCACTCTGCAAGCATTTGTGTTTATATGTATTGATCTCCTGATATGCACAAATTCTGTATTCTTGAATAGAAACTCCTAGCCAAAAATTTAGCTTGAGGCTTTACCTTGCTCCTTATGCTCTTATGCTCCACTTGTAAATGGCAGAATTTACCTCAAACCTTTCTGACTACCCTAATTTGGTGGACTCACAGAAGAGTAATAGTTGAACCAGGAAGGGACCTCAACAGAATGTTGAGTTCAGCCCCTACCCTGCTCAACCTTTAGTCAACTACACCAGGTTGTGCAGGACCTTATCCAGCTGGATTTCAAAGGTCTCCAAGGCTGAAGACTCCACAGCTGCTCTGGGATACCTGTTTCAGTGCCTGACCACCCTCACTGTAAAGAAGTTTTGCATATATTTAAGTGGAATTTCCTGTCTTTCAATCTGTGCCTATTGCCAATTGTCCTTTCTGGGCAGCAGTGAAAATATACTGGTTCTGTGGTCTTTTACTGCCTTAATTCCTTCTGGTATAATACACCTTATTGGCTAAGGTCTACTGAGCCTTCTTTTCCTCCCCATTAACAATTCCAACTTTCAGCCTCTCCTTGTATGGCATATCCTCCATTCTCCTAATTATCTTCGCAACCTTTCACTTAACTTTCTCCACTATGGGCATGTATTTCTTGTGCTGGGGAGTGCAGAACTGCACACATGTCTCAAGTTGTTGTCTCACCAGGAAGAATTATTTCCCTTGACCTACTGGCAATGACTGGATGTTGCTGGCTGCCTATTCTGCAACTGCATCTTGCTGGTTCACAGTCAACATTTTGCCCAGCAGGAGCCCTGGATCCTTTTCTCTAAAGCTGCTTCCCAGGCTCCAATGTGTACTAGTGCATAGGGTTAATCCTCAGCTGCTAGAGGACTTGGCATTCCCTTTGTTGAATTATATGGGGCTCAAGAACAAGGGTTGGCCCATTTCTTGAGCCTGTTGATGTCCCTCTGAATATCAGCACACACACACCTGGTCTCAACCACTCCTCTCAGCCTTCTATTGTCTGGATGCTTGCTGTGGGTGCACTCTGACAGCACCACCCAATATAAGCCCTGGTATCAATCCTCATGGTACTTTATTACTGACTGATCTCCAGCTGGACTTTTTGCCCAGCACAGCCCTTTGAGGCCAGCCGTTTGTCCAGTTTTCCGTTCATCTCACTGTCCATTTATCTAGTCTTTGTCAAATCTTTGTCTTATCTAGGCACTTTGTCAGTTTGTCTGTATGGAGGTTACAGGACGCAGCAGCATTGGAAACCTTGCTAAAGCCAAGATAAACAACATCCCTGAGTCTCCTCTCATCCACAAAGCCAGCTCTTCCATCACAGAAGGCCACCAGATTGGTCAGACAAAGTTTCCTCCATTTAGATCTATGTTGACAACTCCTAATCACACTGTTAATTATATATTTGAAAATAATTTTCTTGAGGATTTTCTGTATTACGCCCTCCCAGAGATTTAGGTGAGGCTGACAGGCTTGTAGTTCCCCACATTCTCCTTCTTGCCCTTGTGGAATATAGCACGGACATTTGCTTTCTTATAAGCCCTAGGAACATCCTCTGATTTCCATGACCTTCCAGATACAACTGAGAGCAGCCCTGCATCCATGGTTGAATCCCACCAAATCCGACTGACTTGTGTGTGCTCTATTTGTTTAAACATTTCCTAACTCAATCCTCCTCTACTGAGGTTAAGTCTTCAGAGCTCTAGACTTTTTCACCGGTCTTGATGGCCTAGGATTCCTGAAATCAAATCTTACCAGTAAAAACCAAGGCAAGTAATTTAGTTCTGTGGTATGAATAATTCAGTTTTATTTAGCTGTGGCATTTTTGTATCTGTATTATAAGTAGCAAATTAATGCAGGCGATAACTGAGGGATGCTTCTTGAGCATCCTGCACCTGAACAATATCTGTTTAAAACTACTGTTCTTAGTGGTGAACATGGACCTTGAAAGATGAAAAACTGTTATAAGTATCTGAGGGCATTTTCCTGCAGAACCATATTGTGATATTGGCAACATAAATCTAGCCCAGGGAAAGAAAGAAGAATGATAAATCTCTCACAAAATTGAACAATATTTTAATTACCGTAAAAAAGCCAAATTCCTTTTTGTGAAAAGAATATGATGAAAGTATTCCTTTTCAAATAAAATCCATAACTTTTATACCTAAATACTGCAGCTAATGCAAGAATGAAAGCAATCGTTGTCATGCTTTGAGAACTGAATTTTGAAGTTTCTTATTGAATTCCTGTTATTGTATTGTTAAGGAAGTGGCCTTGTTCACTGAGCTGAAGCAACACTGGAAGAGCTTCCTGTTTAAAGCAGCAGGGAGTGCAGCCCTGAGAACATCAATCACACAGTCCATGATATTAACTTGACTGGAGCATTGCAGGAACAGGGCTCTAGTCAGCTTCAAGGGTCCCCTGCAGTGTTATATATGGCAAGATCCTGCAGTTGGTATTTCTTCACTGTGACACAATAACTCTCTAACAGAAATGGGAAGAGAAGGAACACTAAGGAATTGATCAGTGGTTTAGCATCCTCTCTCTCCCCAGTACCCTTCAAAAAGGTTCAAAACATTTTAGAAGTCAATTACATAATAACCTACATGTAAGTTTCTTTGACAAAACAGTAATTTCTTAGCTTAATAACAAAGTCCAAGGCTTAAAGATTTATATCCTTTGTGATTTCAAATTATCTCTGCTGTTGCTCTTATTTTATAAAATAGATTTAAGAAGGCTTTTATGGTCTGGTAATGATTTCCAAAGAATAAATACATACTTTTAAATTTATTATTTGTTCTACATTCTTTCACAAAATTGCTAGACAAGGAGATGCAGTGGTCCTATGAAACCTTTAATAGTTAATTCTTTATTAAAAGTAAACATAATCATAGTTGGTCAATAAAAATGCCAAAACTAGGAGCAGGATCTTCAAAAAAGCAGCAATGTCAGACAGATTTGCCGTCTACAACAAAGATTTGTGGACAAAACATCATGAAATGGACTATTCTGATCAGCATAGGAATGGATGTTATGAACAGATTTTGTTATATGCAGACATAAATCCTGATTTTCAGAGAAGTGATGAAGGTGCTACCAGCTTGAAGAAAGAGATGGAAGACTGCTTTTTCATTCAGGCTGTTTAATTATTCATGACCCTAAATACTCACACCTTGATTAAAGTACAGTTTAGAAACATTAAATTTACTTTCACCATAAACACCAATCTCAAAAACCATGGAGGAGATAATAGACAAACCCTGCTTTTACACACAATGTAAAGGGTGAAGAAGAATGAAGCACAGCACGATAAATAAATCTAATTATTTATGATTATGATTTAACTGAACTATCAAAGAAAAAGAAAATAACTTATATATACCAATGAGTATATTTAATTTAATAAAATGCTAAATTTACATCCTAGAGTGTTTCAGGTACACATACTGCAATTTTAGGAAGAGTGGTCTTTGCCTGAATGGTTGAACTTTATGCAAATGGCTTCACTTATGCAAGTAACACCACTTATGGAAATGGAACACGTATCTGCGCTTGTGACTTGAAATAACTCTCAGAAACCTAAACACCAGCATGCATCTTTGACTGTTCTTCCCAGAACATTACTTACTAAAGTTTTGGGCATGTTGTTAGGAGGACTATGGTATTATGACTTATCTCACAAATTCGTATTTGGAGAATGCTCATACTCCATATCTCCTTATGCTTGCAGATGGACACTTAGCAGACAGGACATCAAGCAAAGATACAATGAACAAAAGTAAACCTCAGTGGAGTATTTTTATGCTCAGTGGCTGACAGTGTGAGGCTCTTGGTCCATTTCCTCTCAGGTCTGTAGACCTCTGAGCTGACCAGCCTGTCCTGCTGCTCTGAACAGCAACGGCTCAGCCACTAGAACAGCTTCTCGTGTGTTGTGCAAAGCAAGAGAAAGGCACTGGTGGAGCAGGTGAGTACCAGAGCAACTGCAGAAACATCCAGTGAGGAGTTCAACTGCACTGGGCTGTCTCTGGCTGCAGCCAACAGGTCAAATATCCCAAGAACTATTTTCCATTCAGCATGTCCCTCAGGCTGGTTCTGCCACACACCACCAGTTCTGATCACTAGAAAGTCCCTTGTGACCTAGTGGCTGCCAAAGAGGAGGTACCTCAAGCTGTGCTGATGTTGTTGGAGTCAGAAGCAGCAAGGGAGAAATTTTAAGAGCAGGAGTACCAATAGTATGTGGAGAAGAAAATAATAGGAATGATGAGACAAGTGGGAACGAAGTGTTGTATGTCCAATCTTATCCTTTCTAGTGCAGATATGTGCAACTGAAATAAAGAATTTAAAATGAATAGCAGACAATTAAACTAATAAGGCACATGAACACTGAGGATGTCTTATGACAAAAACTTAAAAGATGTTTCAAAAATAGAAGAATAATTTAAACTCAAATGAGCACACAAGACTAACCCCAGAAACTCCTGAAGGAAAATTTCCTCCTTCTTACTGAACAGAAATATGACAAGATTGAACACGATAATGCATAAGAACAGGAAGAATCATCCCAAACTAAGTAGCAATTACCATATGGACTGAGAAAGCTATTTAGTGCCAGCCAGTCCTGGGATAGAGGAAAAGAAAATGCCATAGTTCTCCCTTTCTCTCCTTCAAGTTAACTGTGAACTTGAAGTAACTGAAAGGAAGACTTACTTGGTAACCCTAATTTTAAATTGCATTTTTGTTATTTACTTTGCATCCCTTCCTACAGGTCAACCTTTGCTCTTACAGTAAACTCATTTTATTCTGAAATCTTATCTTGGCATTGAAAGCAACTCTAAAGCAACTTTGGGATTAATAAGGCATATTATTATTTGGAAAACAATTAATCCAACTAAAGAAGAATCTTAGTCCTATGTTGTTGCATTCAACCTATGGCAAGTGGGAGGAATCTTGGGAACTGAGCTCTCTAAGCAGCAAAAATCAGTTTGAGAACTTGTAACATCTGGTATCGAGGAAAGTCAGGTCTCCCCTTTCAGCCAAGGAGACACAATACTCAGACATCGCAGAAACCTGAGAAACTTGTAAAAACTCTTATTTCTATGCCCTGCTGTTACAGTATGACAGGAAATAAAACTTAATTATATATTCACTGCACACTTATTCATATACATTTCATCTGAATGTGGTTTTTTTTTACTAGTTAAATCAATAAAAAAGGTAGATTTGCGAGTTTTTTACTACTGTTTTATAGTAGTAGGTTCCTTGCAAGGTTATCACCAGCCTCTCCCATCCTCTGCATCTCCCACAGTCTATAATAAATAATTAATTAAGCTCAAAACAGCTGTTCTTAAACTCATAACCTAGCTTTGAAGTTCATTGCTTTTATTTCAGTTCTGAAAAAAGAGCTTCTGTGCCCTAAGCTTTTCAATTATCACAGTGACAACAAATCCCAAACTGCCTGTGGCACTGGTTATTACATTTTGAAATGCTGTACACTATCAGTTTGGACTGTTTCTCCATAAATTTTTTTTGGTAGAATTTGCTTTTAAAAGGTAACCCATTTATCAGAGTAACTTGTTGTTGAAGTCATTAGCTTGACCTTATCATGAAAGCAGGAAGTTCCTTTAGCAAAGAAATTACAACTCCTAAGATCTGTACATAAGAGTGGATATTTACAGCTGAACAGTAAGCTTTAGTCAGCTTTCACTCATCCTTCTTTAGAAGCTCTGCCTGATTTTAACAGACTTTGTGCTGTAATCAAAAACCAAAATGGTCTGAGCTGAACATGACTCTATGTTTTCGAGACACCAATGCATTTCCCCATAAGAGAATTTCCAAGATGTAAGCACTTAGAAGAAAAAAAGTTGATCTAAATCAAATATATGATTGAAACTGATTGCTGCCTTAATAACAGAGAAGGTTGTTCACTCTCAGAGCAGCTCTAAGACTAAAATAAGTCAAAAATCAGAAACCAAAGCATTCTGCTAGAAGAGCCAAAGGGAGACTTTATCTGTCTTGTATCTAAGCTGTGAAAAGGAATTTATATTTTTCCTCATAAGTAGAGAGACAAACAAATGTTACTTGAACTAGCAATTAACAGTATCATCATGAAGAATTCCAACAAATATTAAGGAATCGCACAGAGCACTAAATTACTAAAATAGCTGAAATGGCTAATTAAAGATTATATAATTTCAGAAAACATCTGATGCATGTGAAGTTAACTGTGCTGTGCAGAATATTTAAAGATATAGCAAAAGACTGCTTTGCAGGAAGGGTGAGGCAAAAATACAAATACCTAAATTTTTAGAGCAGATTTTTTAATTAAAAGTATTTCCATTTGACTGGCATCAGCTTTTGCAGATACATTTTTCTCTTTGTAATGAAGTCTCAAATATTTCAGGCTAAGCAAGCCAGACAGGAAAGTCTAAAATAAGATTTTACTGTGCAAAAGTGGTTGACTCTCTAACACTGAAACTCATTTTCCTTTTCATTTATTTTGTTAGAAGGAGTTTCAGTAATTGTTCCTATTTTCTGACTGTGAATATGTTCCTAGAATGGCCTTATAAAACAAAGAGGAACAAGAACTGTACACAATGGTGCATCTAGAAACTTTATCCCTTCCTGTCCCCCGCCACAGTGCTTCTCGTTTTGTTATTCTATCGTAGAGTGTCATATGGGAAGGACTGGTATTGTTAAGCACCTGAATATCTTACAGTGTCATTCAAATAAACAAAGTTTACAGGAAACCTCTAGTGTTTGTTACTTCATTCTGACAGACTGAGGAATCTCTGTAGGGCTGAGATGCCTTTGTGATTATTTTTGTGCCCAAGAACTATAAGCATTTATGGGACCATAAAAACTTAATCAGAAGTAGAAAATCAGAAGTTGTTCATGGTATGCCAAGCTACTCTCCTGGAATTACTTAAATCACCACACCCTCCTGCATTCTGTCTGACAGGCTTCGGTCTTTTCTTCGGAAAGAATTTCCTTGTGGAAGTGAATTACTTAAATCACCACACCCTCCTGCATTCTGTCTGACAGGCTTCGGTGGAAAGAATTTCCTTGTGGAAGCATCACTTCTTGTTCTCTTACATTAAAATATTTTAAACAGTAGGTATGTAAGTCATGTTTATTGAAAACTGTCCAATTCACATGAAATTTTACAGATTCACTACTTTCAGTACATCAGCTCCTGTGTATCACTCACCAGCCTTCTTTTTCACAGCATCATTTACCTTTCAGGACCAACTGCATTGTCATTGTGTCGATGTGATGCAGAACGCTACCTGTCGCCAGACAATGCTTCACCTTCCCACACCCAGTATTCGCACACAGGCAGGAAGTTCTCTGAAAACACCTGTAATATAACCTTCTTTCAAAGAAAAGAAAAGAAAAGAGGCAAAACAGAAGACCTAGTTTTACTGCAGTGACAGCCCTTACCATACATTTATACAGCAGACATCAAAGACAAGCCACATTTCCTCTGTCAGAAATCCCTTATTTTCCTGTTACTTTCTTCTCAAGCAACATTTGTACACTTCACTTTTAATTGCAAACTTCGATTTTCAGCTCTGTGGGGCAGGACACCTTTTGTTCTTCCATGTAACCAATCTCCGCCACCAAGGGAGGGTTTCAACACAGGGACTATTATTTTGTAACTGTTTTCAAGATGTATTTCTGTGATGCTGTGTTCCCCAACACACACCTTCCTGAATAAGAGCACAAGTCAGTCTTCCCAAAGCACCACATTTCTCCACTGAAAACTTGTGAAAGACATAACTGTGTAACTTAATGCCATAGGTGCAAACTATTTATGATAATACTGTGATACACAGTATAGATGTATCTTTGACAGATGAACTCCTAAGAGTCATACAGGAAAGAATATTTTTGCTATTTTTTGGGCATTGCAAGAATAAATACACTCACAAAAGAACAGAATTTACCAGAAAAATAAAACATTGTGTTTTAAATCCAACCAACATTTATGCTGTGAAATCATGAGTTTGTTTCTTTTGTTAATTGGAAACAAGGAGTTCGTTCAGTAGGTCAATTCACTGCTGCCAGTATTTCATCAAAGTGACAGTAATGGCATCTCCACAGATTTATACACATGCACCAGAATAATTTCTTGTGATTAGACTGATTCAGAATTAGGTATCAGCCTTTTCTAAAGCAGCTCTTTTGTGGCTTCATTTGAGAATGTTTAGGTTAAGATTTCCAAAGATTTCTCTGTGTAGATATGTATCTTAATTAAAGAAAATCAGGTAAAGTGAGCTGAGTCTTCATATACATATGTATATATGTATAGTGTAATGCAGACTGTACTGAGCCTAGTGACACTGCACTCCTATGATGTTATTCACACACACATATAATTTGCAGGTTTAGATGTAAGAAACTGATTCAGCATTAATTGGGAAAAGTTTGGCGGTTTTTTCCCCTTTCTGAAAGCAGCTCTTTTTTGCTTTACCACAAGAACATTATGCTATTGCTTCTGCAGATGCTACCCCAATTGTAATTGCCTGTCATGCAGTGAAGCAATCTAATTAAAACCACTTATTTGCACCTATTAACCGGTCTCTTTAAATTCAGACAAAAGACCTTACCACAAGATAAAACATAAGTACAGAGTGTGGTCTGCAATTTAAGGTAAGAGAAACAACATGTGTTTTCAGATAATTACACTTACCTCTATTTTCCTGCTATTACCAATTAGCATTAACCATGAACTTAAATGGCTATGTAAATCACTACACCTGGCCACTAATCCAGACACAGACTGCTAGTAAGACATTGGATAATGCATTTAATCTTTTACGTGCTTAAAATGGTGACATTTTTTGTGGTGAGGGCAAATTTCTGATTGTATTGTGGTTTAGAGGTGCAACATACAAAAATGATAAAAACTGTTTGATAAACTGCAAGAAATAACTTGCAGTCTGATCCCAAGAAACACAGGGATCTTGAGCAGTTTTATAGATAAGACCAGATTATTCCTTTGCAACCTCCTTCACCACAAAAATATTAATTGCCTTTTAGAACAATTAATATTTCAGATATTTCATAGGGAAAGAAAAATTCTACAGAAAGCTCTAATGTAAATAGCAGGCAGGGCACTAAACCAGAATGGCTTAATAAGTAGCCTACTGCATAAGCTCATCTGGTAGAGTTCTCTGCACTTCCCTAATGCCTTCACTGAAGTGCTTTGTTTCACACTGGGTAATGTTGACTGGACCAGTGGAAGAGTTGTGCTGCACACCAATTCACTACTATGGCCACCACATCACTTCTTGCTTTCTTAAAGGAAACAGCGCTGCTAGATTGAACCCACTGATGAACGGGTGCTTTTATTGCTTTTATTGTGTTCTGTATTTAAGAATTAGGCCAATAATAAAATAAAACCTGTATCTTACAGCATCATAGACAGACTTCCTTAAGTTCATGGGTGGCTTTAAGAACACAGTTTCTTTATCCATTTTTTGAGCCACTTCTTCAGGGTTCCAGGTCACCCTGAAGAACATGCCCAGGGTTTATCCATCACTCATCCAGCTCTGCCTACGCCGCTGCTGAGCGCCCATGTGCCCGTCTGGGCGAAGGGCCGATGGTCCGGAGCCGGGCGTGGGCCGAGCTCTTCATTACCTCCACAGTTACCTGCACCCACACGGTCTGGGCTACCCTCAGCGACGGACACCACCTCAGGGGCCACCTGGGCCACTGGGAACCGACCCAGCCAGCACCGTGCTCCTGCCCGGCTGTCCCTGCCCGGCTGTCCCTGCAGGGACAACTCCTGCCCGGCTGTCCCTGCCCGCCCACCCCGCGCAGGGAAGTGCCACTTCCCATGAGGTGCCCGCATCCATCACCCAGCCGCGCCCTCAGCGCTCACCCCGCACACCTGGGCGCGGGTCAGCGCTCCGAATCACAGCGTCAAGCAGGAAGAGACTCCGCGATTATCGAGTGGAGTTCGATCTACGAGCGAACGCCACCATGTCAACCAGACCGGCACTGAGTGGTCTTTCCTTTAACGCCTCCAGGGATGGTGACTCCACCACGGCCCTGGGCAGCCCGTTCCAATGTCTCGTCCTGAGAAGAATGTCGCAGCAGAATGTCCCCCAGCGCAGGCTGGGACCGGCGAGGCAGCGCCGGGCCCTGCGCGGTACCTGCGCGGTGCGCGCAGCTCCCACCCACCCTCAACGCGGAGCGGCGGCCGCGGCACCGCCTCGTCCCGCCCAGCCCGCCGGGGGGCGGGGATTGGGCGAGCCCACCCGTCACTCCGCTGCGGCTCCGGGTAGCGATTGGTCGCCGGCGCTGTCAGTCATCGGCGGGACCGCGCCCGCCCCTTGTTGTCACGGCGCCGTGCGGGGCTGGGGCCGCTCGCGCCGCTGTTGTTGCCGCCGCCGCGGGAGCCCGGGCGGGGAGCGGCTCCCGGCCTCGCCATGGCCACCAGCACCACGGGCTCCACGCTGCTGCAGCCCCTCAGCAACGCCGTGCGCCTGCCCGTCGACCAGGTGAGGATGGGGAGGCGCCCGCCCCGCCGCCGCTCCCGCGGGCTCGCCGGGG